>NC_066362.1:51001378-51362628 GCF_013377495.2 Cygnus atratus
ATAAATACAATAGTTGTGCATATGTTTTCACATGTAGAGATAGAATGTATGTAAACCCAACTTTGTTGTTTTCTCCACTTTTATTGACATTAATATATTAACTCTGATAAATGGTTAACATTTTTTTTTTCTATAGAACAGACTGAAATATGTCATAATGAGAAAAAAAAAAAAGGGGGGGGGGGGGGGGGGAGTCCTTTCTCCATTGATTGCCTTAAAAATAAAACCGGTTCTATCATGTAGCTACGACCGGATCAGCAACAGATTTAGTGACTACTCATTGTGTAAATAAATTCAGGGTGAGTTTTGCCAGCAGCAGTCTTAGACTCTCTACTGTTGAAGATAATTTCCTTGTGCATGAATACAGGGATACAGAAAATAGGAATGCTGAAACACAAGTAATGTAAATAAATAAATAAATAAATAAATACAAAAGACCAGGAACCATTCTGTAAAGCTAGGAAATATATATATATTCATATTTTCATATTTTCATATAAAAAATATATAAAGATTTTGATTTATAAGTCTTTAGAAATGTTGTTCTTTCATACTATCTTCCCATGTATGAACATTTGTCTTCCCATGACAGTTCAATATTAATAGCAGTGTTTGTATCTAAAATTCACAAAGACTGTACCTCAATTAAGCTTCTATGATATGGTCTTCAGAATAGATATATTCAAGTTATAAGAACTGTATATAAGAGTTAACCTGGTATGGTTTATTTCCTTACCAAGTTGGTCTTTCTAAAGGAAACAAAGTTCTCTGAGTGCAAGCACAACTAAAAAATCATATGTATCCCTAAATTCTTTCAATCATGCTGTTGTCTGTCATATTTTTAAGTTAATTGAATTGTTATTTTTTTCCCTTTTATTTTATAGAAGAAAAAAGAATTGTGAGATACAAGATACACACTAATTAGTATTTATGAATTAATGAAATCTTCTTACACTGTAATTTTTATAAGAGCAATGAGCCAAACATAGTGCTACAGAGGAACTTAGTAGAATAGAGATTTGCAAATAATTGTCAGTTAGCTTGACATGCTTCTTTCTCTCAGTATGATAAGCAGTGAGTGCCACCAGGATAGGTTTTGTTTTGTTTTGTTGTGTGTACTTTGTTTTGTTTGGTTTGGTTTCTGTGTTTGTTTTTGTTTGTTTGTTTTTTTTTTTTCCTTTAAAAACTAGATCTGTGAGAAAGGGGCAAAAGCCTCCAGTAGATCAAGCATTTTTTTCTTCTCTCTTTCTTTCTTTCTTTCTTTCTTTCTTTCTTTCTTTCTTTCTTTCTTTCTTTCTTTCTTTCTTTTTCTCTTTCTTTCTTTCTCTCTTTCTTTTTCTTTCTTTCTTTCCTTTCTCTCTCTCTCTTTCTTTCTCTTTCCTTCCTTCCTTCCTTCCTTCCTTCCTTCCTTCCTTCCTTCCTTTTTTTTTTTTTTTTTGTAAAACCACCGAAACACAGGAACTCTAAAAGTCACCATTCAGCTAATGATAATTAGTGACATTAAGAATAATAGGAAAAAAAATTTCAAGAAAAAAATTACCAGCTGAAGCTAATGAACAAATCTACTCATTTAGTATGTTTCTCTCACAGCTTAAGTCTCTTGTTTATTCTTTTTCCTTAAGCCCCTGGCTTGTTTCAAATGTTTTCCAAACAATATTTCCAAATGGATTTTGATTGCTCTGCCCTTCTCACTCTAAACAAGTGGCCTGTGGTAGCATGCTTTTCTGGGAAACTTCAAAGTGCTCTGTATGTCAGAGTTTGAACCGCTAACACACGTACTGAGGTAATCCCGTTCAAACATGAATGCATATGCATGGTTTATATTCCCAAACTTTGACATTTGTTCTGGTCTATCTGTATAGTCTTGTAGCCATATGATTTCCTAATGATATCAAATTTCTAACTCACATTGATCCTACCTCCTGCTACCCTTCATTTCATCCTTGGAGATCAGCGTGCTCCTCTTAGAATACATTAGTCATTCATTACTAATGCTGTAAAAGTCCTGAAGTCCTAGAAGAGTCTTTTTACCTTTCTGTTCCCTCACTATTAATAGATAACTCCCAGCTGCTATTTCATTTTTCTTCTGTCATGAAAGTTGTAACTACATGATTAAAATGGTACGCAGCTCTAAAACTACTATCAATTATACTAATTAAGGTCAAATAGAATGGAACAGCACTCTTTGTGGAAAACAATGTAGGCAATGTAAACGTCTATTAATTTAAGGGCATCATATGTACATATGACAGTTTCTACAGACCTTATTATTAATTATTTCTGGGCAGTTTCTTAAAATCACATTGATAAAACTATAATTTTTCTCTTTTTCTTCTAAGAATAAAAAATACTGATGGAGTCTTTTTTTTTTTTTTTTAACTGGGTAGATAAAAGTGAGCACTTTTTATTAGAAAATCTATTTCCTTGAGTTTTGCTTGTGCTTAAAGGAAGTTCACTATGAATTTTTAACATTTGCCTTCCCTGCAGCTACATAGACTGCAAACCAAGAAAGACCTGATGTAACTAAGATGAACATGCTCTAGGTAGATGTAAAATCAAGCTTTACAATGGAAAATGAATATGTTCACTCTCAGCACCTGACCCTCTCAAGCTGTGACTGAAAGACACAAAGCATACATTGATGCTTGTGGGAAAACAGCATATATGTTCTAAGATTTTTTTTTGAAGAAAATGTTCCATTCGTCTTCCTGTTTTCCAAATATATAAAATGTTTTCATTCTGGGTGAGAAAGAAGCTGAACTTTGACTCTAAGAGTCAAAAAAAAAAAAAAAAAAAAAAAAAACCTTAAATGTTTCATATTACTTATTCAGAAAGTGTCAGCATCATCAGCGTTTTTCACCTCTTTACTGAGAGACCCTATCTAAGCAGTAATATCTCTCCCCATGTGCATTATCTCTGAGTAAACAGTCATCCTGCTTAACCAGCAGGGGACAGTATTTTTCATTTTAAAGGATCCTCAGAGCTGGAACTTTCCTGTGTTGGCATCAGCACCGAGCGCTCGGTCCTAACAGTGTATTTCTGTTTTCTCATGTGTTTGGAAATGGGGCTCCTGCAGGCAGCTGAAAAAAAAAAAAAAAAGTACTCATGTATTCCCAGAGAATATCATATTTTGATGAACATTTATTTGGATATTGAACCTTGGGCAGTTTCAGGTCCAAAGTATTGTTTCATAACACAAAGGAGGAAAATACCATGTGGGAATCCTTACTTTTTAAGCTTTTGAAGCATAATCATTAGTACGTTATGAGTGTCTCTAACTAGTGCTTCAAGGTGTTGAATAATACATGCAGAAAAAGGAATGAGAGTGAGGGTTTTGAAAAAGCCGTTTGAGAGAAAAGGAATCATAGGCAATGTCAGTGACCCGTTATAACACATTGTAGGCAAAATGCTCTGTGGTTAAATTATTCAGACTAGATAGGTGTTGTAATTAAAGGCAGATATTATACCTCCCTGATTAAACTATTTAAATAATAATAATAATAATAAAGAAACAATGAACAAGGCAATTTCATTAAAATATTTCTAATGATCTCAAAGTCTAAAACATTTTATCCATCTTTTATATTTCTTCTAAATGACCTCAAATTAATCTACAGGAACATATCACTTGTAAGAGATGTTTTGGTAAGCAGTGAACACTTTTTTGATACAATCTCATCTAATGTGCTAAGATACAACTGAATTTAAATAAGTAGAGCTGCACCTGTTTAAATCTGCTGGAGATCTGGCCTTACGTAACTTGAAGATAATATCTGACAATTTGTTATTGATTATGTGTTCCTTATCACCCTGAGGCTCGGCTTGGTAAAATAATTGGAAATTTTTCCATTATTTCAGTATATTTAGGATTAGGCCCTTCATCTGCTAGGGCTTTTTTCTCATTTCTGTTTCCCAATATCCCAGTTCATCGTGTAGAATTTACTGTCCTACTCTAGTCAGGAGTCATCTAGGAAATACAGTCACAGAGTGATTTTAGGAAAAAATGTGATTTCAAAAATGCAAATCTTAATCACAGTTTAGATTTCTATCAAGCCAGCAATGACATTTCTTACATATCTTACAAACAGGAATCACGTGACAACTGACAAAATGATTGGCAAAGAGACCTTAGGGCTAGTGTTTCGCCAAAGGATCCAAATAGCATCTTAGAGGGACTGAAACATCAAGTATGCAAACATTTCCACCATCTCACTGAGTAAAGACAGAATACACCAGCAGTTTTCAGTGTATCCTCAAATGACATTTTATTTCAAGTAAAAAATACAGTTTGTGTTAATAATTCTATGCTAAATGAATATATAAAAACAATAATTAAAAAAAAATCAGTCGCATACAAGGATAATGCAAACATAGTGAAGATATTTATTTTTATTTTATTTTTAGAGAAATAATTTATATCATCTTTGTAAGTGTATACATGTCAGATTGATTATTTATTTATTCATTCATTCATTCCTAGGAGTCTTCTATTGGACTTCTGTCTGACAACTGCATACAAGTAAACTGTGGAAACTATAATGGTAAAACTCATCTGTATGCACAGTGATAATATAAAGTCTATTTAAAGACTTCAGTTGGACTTAGGTGATTCATAGACTTTTTTCTTACCTATTACCACAGGTCTGAATTACAGCTACATTGCAAATTTGATTGTGCAAAGAGAGCATGTCAGGGGAAAGCTGTGTAGATAGAGGCTCAGAGTGCATCTTAGTGGGGAAAAAAAAAGGCAAAAACCAAATGAAATATTAAATGATTAAAAATCACAAAGAAATATGGGATGGGAAAGGGGCACTGAGGAGGAAGAAACGGTTTCCTAATGCACAAGGAAGCAAAAAACTTGTTTTAAATAATGTTTTTCTTAGCAGTTTACTGTTTTAGATCTTCACTGAAACCAAGGAACGGTGGCAAGGAAATTGTAATAAAGAATTATTTTATTTAAATAATAATTATTTAAGGAGTCTGTTAATTTTATTGAAGGAGATGAATCTCCTGGGTTTACCAATTCAGGACAAAGAAAGCACAAAGAAATATGAAGATTACTGTTTTAAGTTAAAGTAAGTTAACAAATGTTATACAGATTATTAATTTCAGAAAAGAAAAGATAAAATGGGATTCAAACTTTATTAATTTTATCCAAAGCAGATGAAATGGAATATGCAGTTCATTAATTTCAATAAGGAAATGGAGAATAGGTAATATTTATTTAATTTTGCAATTTAAATTAAGGCAGAAAATAAAACAATGTCACTAATTATTATTAAAAGAAGCCAAAGTAAGGTTATAAGGCAGACTTTAAAATCCATTTGGGAATTTATTCAGGTTAAAGCAAGGTAAAGAGGAAAATGCAAGTAGTTTATGTCTTATTTTAGCACTACAGTGTAAAAAGGACTATAAAATATGGACTGGAAGTACATTTACATATGAAGTCAGCAGTCTATAAGAATACAGTAATCTATTCCCAGATTATTTCAAGTTTCTTCTCAATTGTGCTAATAAAGTAGGAATGAAGTGTATAGTCACTGTGGTATAACTAACCAAAGATGACATTTTCCTGAAGAGCAGAAAACGCATTACAACAAGTAAGGGACTATATACATATATTTTGTGTGTGTCTAAGAAAGAAATGCTTTAAACAAACAAGCAAAATAAATTATTTCACAAAATTAATTACAGGTAAGAGGAACACAAAAGAAATAAAATTAAATTACTGGATTATGGAATTCCATAGACTCAAATGAAGTCTTAAAAATTTATAACTGGAATGTGATATTGTACTATAGGTACTAAGATACAAAAAAAAATTTCTTGATATGACTTAAGTAATGTGATATGAATGACATGAAATGAGTAAAGTGGGAGAAATACCCCTGGCAAAGGTCTAGCATAGGATGCAACTCCTATTCTATTGTGTAGGAATTTGTCACAGATTATTCTTCTGAAAGTACTGATTTTTAATTTCATGCAAAATGAACCAACAAACATTCTAGTCTAGATGTCCCAATATCTCCTTCAACAATATATATATATATATATATATATGAATTTGTTTCACAAAATCTAAAAAGAGACTTATCACAATCTCAAACTTTCAACTTTTCAAGTTGAAAAGTAAACGCATTATGTAGGAGTCCCACCTCAGAAAGCCCATGTACTCCCACAATTCTGCCCTTGAAAATAACCATATACTTTTTTTTTTTTTCTTTTAATCTTCCTTGGTATATCTTAGGTAATATAGAGATAATAAATGTTTTTATTGATTAGCATTCTTTCTGTGCTTCATGTTGAAGATCTATATGCAATTTACACTGCCATTTGCTAGAATTACAATGACTGGGATTATTTAGTTTACAGTTTAGTCTTCGAGGATGTGTCACAAATGGAAAGAAATAATACATATTCTTTACACAGGATTTTTTCAAAATGACTTTTAAGTTAGATGTCATATAGGATAGTAGCACATAAAGTAACAGATCCAGATAGTATAAAAAAGCATGTTGATGTTCATCTCTTTCATTCCCTCTGCCAGTCGTCCAAATTAAATGTTTTATTCTGTTGAGTTAACTGCATTTTCAAGAAATTAAAAAAAAAAAAATGCTGAAGTGTACTTTCCTAGTACAAGTCCTTACAGGGACTAGAGTTTACAGTCCCATTGTCTGTAAGAGCTGGGCTCCCTGGACTGTTTTTCTGACAGTGTAATGTAGGTGGTCCATATTTAAATTTCTTATTTTCAGAACAAGAGAAAAAGAAAGCTAGAAATAAGTTTTACGCTTACTTACTTAGTCAAGGTTCACCACATAATTGCATTGGGCCAAAGCCCAATTTGAGCTTAATCTGGCTGTTGCTGTTAAAAACAATAATATACATATATATATATATATATGTATATATGTATATGTATATATGTATATATATATATCTGTTCTTATAAATACATAAACAAGAAAAGGAGGACAAAGGAGAATCTCCATCCTTTATTGGATGTGGAGAGAAACATAACAACAAGAGATGAGGAAAAGGCTGAGGTACTTAATGCCTTCTTTACCTCAGTTTTTAGCAGCAAGACTACTTGTTCTCCAGGTACTTAGCCCCCTGCATTGGTAGATAGGGGTGGGGAGCAGCATGAAGCCCTCATAATCCACAAGGAAATGGTTAGCAACCTGCTACTTCACTTAGAAGTATGCAAGTCTATGGGGCCAGATGTGATCCATCTGAGGATACTGAGGGAGCTCGTGGAAGTGCTCGCCAAGTCTCTTTCCATTATTTATTAGCAGTCCTAACTATGACAGGAGGTCCCAGTCGACTGGCAGCTAGCAAATGTGGTGTTCATCTACAAGAAGGGCTGGAAGGAGGATCTGGGAAACTACAGGCCTGTCAGTCTGACCTCAGTGCTGGTGAAGTTCATGGAGAAGATTCTCTTGAGTGCCATCATGCAGAATTTACAGGACAACCAGGCAATCAGGCCCAGTCAGCATGGGTTTCTCAAGGGCAGGTCCTGGTTGATGAACCTGATCTCCTTCTATGACAAGATGACATGCTCAGTGGACGAGGGAAAGGCTGTGGATGTGGTCTACCTATACCTTCAGTAGCTTCAGTAAGGCTTTTTACACCATTTCCCACAGCATTCTCCAGAAGAAGTTGGCTGCTCAAGGCTTGGATGGGTGTACGTTTCATTGGATTAAAACTTGGCTGCGTGGATGGGCCCAAAGAATTGTGGTGAACAGAGTTCAAACCAGTTGGAGTCCAGTAACTAGTGGTGTCTCCCAGGGCTCAGCACTGGGGCCAGTTCTCTTCAATATCTTTATCAATGATCTGGATGAGGGGATCAAGTGCACCCTCAGTAAGTTTGCAGATGACACCAAGTTAGGCATGAGTGTTGATCTTCTCAAGGGTAGGAGGGCTCTACAGAGGGATCTGGATAGGCTGGACCAATGGGTCGAGGCTAACTCTATGCAATTCAACAAGGCCAAGTGCTGGGTCCTGCACTTGGGGCACAACAACCCCATGCAATGCTACAGGCTGGGGTAAGAATGGTTGGAAAGCTACCTGGGGGAAAGGGACCTGCGGGTGTTGGTCAATAGCCAGCTGAATATGAGCCAGCAGTTTGCTCAGGTGGCCAAGAAGGCCAAGAGCATCCTGGCTTGTATCAGAAATAGTGTGGCCAGCAGGACCAGGGGAGAGATTGTCCCTCTACACTCATCTATGGTGAGGCTGCACCTCGAATACTGTGTTCAGTTTTGGTCCCCTCACTACAAGAAGGACATTGAGGTGCTGGAGTGTTTCCAGAGATGGGCAGCGAAGCTGCTGAAGGGTCTAGAGAACAAGTTTTATGGGGAGAAGCTGAGGGATATGGGGTTGTTTAGCTTGGAGAAAAGAAGGCTCAGGGAATACCTTACTGTACTTTACAATTGCCTTAAAGGAGTTTATAGTGAGGTGGGGATTGGGCTCTTCTCCCAAGCACCAAATGATAAGACGAGGGGCAATGGCCTCAAGTTGTGACAGGGGAGGTTTAGACTGGATATTAGGAGAAATTTATTTACTGAAAGGGTTGTGTGGTGTTGGAATAGGCTGCCCAGGGAAGTGGTTGAGTTACCATCCCTGGAGGTCTTCAAGAAACGTGTAGATTTGGAACTTAGTAGCATGGTTTAGTGGTGGACCTGTCAGTACTAGGTTTAAGGTTGGACTAGATGATCTCAGAGGTCTTTCCCAACATGAATGATTCTATGATTGTTTTATGCCATGTTTGGAATGGATGATGAGTGGAATACATATATTGAGTTTTATGTTGTAAAAGGAACAATATTTCTACAGATTTCTGTAAGGATGGACTAAAGGAGTTAAGTACTTATTTTAACAAACAACATCTAAGAAACTAGTAATCCTGAATAACATTGAAAAGGTGCTACTAAACCTCAGAATACAACGAAGATTTAAACCAATTGCAAAAAGATTCATTGCCACTTCAGATGATGGTCTAGGGTACAGGATGGTAGATAAGTTGTATGATCAGTAGAAACCTCTGGACCTGTATCAAATGGATTGAATAGCACACATCAAATATAGGCACCTATATTTAAGTAGCTGAGTTTTTCCGTCTGGGTTGATCCTTAAAGAAATGAAGTACTATCTGTGATGCTTTGGATAACCTGCCTGGCCTGCAGACTTCGGACAAGGAGGGCGCAGATCTCCTGTAACTACTGTTTCTACCAGGCACTTCTCAGAAAGGATAAGCTACATTGACATTTAGAAGTTTCAGATACCCTTGTGATCTCAAATAATATTAAACAACTCTATTTAGACAACAGTAACTCTCCATAGATACCTAAATTGAACTTATTTCTAGGCTCCAGTGATTGCATTGATTAACTCTGCTTTGATTGTAAAGGGAGATAAGATCCTAGCTCACACACATACACACTTAAATTTGTGAGTGTTAATTTAAAACTGAATCCTGTATATAGCATAGCATTACCATTTTAAATCATCCAGACAGATTTAAGCCAAGACAGATTTAATCTACTAGGCTAATTGAAAATACACCACAAAATTCAGCTGACTCTTTATCTTGTGGAGAATGGTTCAACCAGCTTTAATTACTGCAACCATTCTAAAAAACAAAGATGTTATCATTTTAATAACCTATACTTAATAAATTAATAGTGTTATTGGATATAGTGTTGTATATAGTCTTCTATATAGTTTTCAGTCTATGACAGTGCATATGTGCTTTACTGTATATTAATTCTAAAGAAGTTAACTCTTTAAGAGTACAAACAAATTGTATCTCAGTGTTGTAACATTCAAAATGTTACCTGTGATAGCAGAGAATTTTGTCCTCTGGAATTAATTTGATTAAACAATATTAAATTGCACTGGTAATATTTTTTGTTATTTTATTTATAACTTCCCCCTAACAGTATTTTATAACATAATAGATGTATCATGCCATTGTATTGGGTTTATGTGGCAAGGTTTTGGTGGCTGAGGACTGCAGGGGTTGCCTCTGTGACCAGAGCCCAGCTGCTGCTCCATGTTAGGTTTCTCAGCCATCTTCAAACAGCTTAAATTTTTCAGCCAGTTTCAGCCAGCTCCAGAGGGACCTGCTGCTGCCCAGACCTGATGAACAATAAAAGATGTTGTTTGCATGTCTGAGAGAGCAGATTTATAAACAAACAAACGAGCAAACAAACAAAAATCTGATGCACAACAACAGCTGGGAGAGTGAGGAGTGAGAAACAGCCCTGCAGACACCAAGGTCAGTGCAGAAAGAGGGCAGGAGGTGCTCCAGATGCTGGAGCAGAAGTTCCCCTGTGGTCTGTGGAGAGGCCCCTGGTGGAGAAGGCTGTCTCCCTGAAGCCCATGGGTCCCATGGCGGAGCAGATCTCCACACTGCAGCCCGTGGAGGAGCCCCCAGTAGAGCAGGTGGATGTGGCCTGGAGGAGGCTGCGGCCCATGGAGAGCCCCCACAGGAGCAGGCCCCAGGCTGGAGCCCACGCAGGAGCAGGGGATCTGGGGGGAGCTGCCACCTGTGAGGGACCTGTGTTGGAGAAGTTTGCTCCTGATGAATGGCTCCCATGATACAGACCCCCTACTGGAGCAGTTCTTGAAGAGCTGCTGCCTGTGGGAAACCCACATAGGATCCGTTCAGGAAGGATGGCATCCCATTGGAGGGATGCCACGCTGGAGCAGGGGCAGAGAGTGACCATGGAGGAGTGGCGGAGAAAAAGACTGACCGCAGCCCCCTTTCCCCATTCCCCTGTGCCTCTCAGGGGGAGGACACAGAACAGGGTGAATGGGACGACGGTGTTTTTAGCTTGTTTTGAGTTTCTCACTGCTCTAGCTTGTTAGTAATAAGTAATAAATTACAATAATCTCCCTATGCTGAGTGTGTTTTGCCTGTGACAATAATTTTTGAGAGATCTCCCTATTCTTATCTCAACCCTTAAGCATTTTCCATTGTATTTTCTCCCCCTTTCCCTTTGAGGAGGGGGAGATAAGAGTGGTTGTGGTGGAGCTGGGTTGCCTAGATGAGTAAAACCACCACAGTCATATAAGTTTAGTAATATGAATATAAGAGTATATGACATTTGGGAATAAGTTTGATACCTCTGTGAATGAAGAAGGGTTGCATAGCTGTTTGGCCACTAATATGTCATGTGATACATTTATCATATAATGTATGTCCTTCACAAATTGGCATTGATATTGCATACTTTTAGCATCCCCTCTAAATTTTCATCTGTCACATACAATAGTGGAAAACTTAAGTTAAAAAGAAAGACGTTTGTTTCATATCTTGTTGTAATCATGCAAAGTGTTCTCAAAGGTCAAGATTTCAAACACGGACTTCCAAAAATTCCTCTTTTCCAACTGAGTTGTAAAATTAACACAGTTCCTTTTACTGAAATAATGTCTAAAAATAATGTTCCAGTATGGTCAACTGTCTTACAGATCAAGGTGCACAAATGAGCATTTAGTATTGAAAAACTCGTCTCCAGATGTTCTCACTCATTTTACCCCCGTGATCCTCATTTTGGCCAAAAAATTTAGCATGGAAGTCATGGCTTCCATCAGTATTTTTGCTCTTTCTACTTGGACTAAAACATGTACAGACTGTGTTTTCGAAATAGAAAATTAAACAAAAAACTCTTTTTTTTTTTTTTAATGTAGAATAAATTCTAATTCCTGTGTGTGAAGTGTTTATAAAACTTCTCTTATGTTTCTAGACACTAAATGACATTTTAACTTTCAAACTTTAAAGTCAGTAAAGCCATTTGTTTAGTCATTGTTTTACTGAGTCAGTAAAGTCATTTGTTAATCAAAATACCATTGACTAACAAAGAATTTCTAAAGCAATTACAAAAGCTAGGTGCTAAAGGGTTGATTTGCAGACATACAAAAAGACTATTTGCTCCTTGTTTGAGTCAGAAACTTTGTATGTTTGTATTCTTATTGTTTTTGCCTTCCATTGTTTTTCCTCTGGGATCCAATAATGAAAGTTCTCCAAAGCTTGTGTGCACCACATGATGGTCTGAATACCATCCAGCTCCAGAATTAGAACCCATAAAATGCTTTGGAGGTTTCAGTTATGGAAAAGTTGTAGTTATTCAAAGTGGAGATGCTTGTGAGCAGAGGTTTTGGCTGAAGTACTTCAGTAATGCTGTCATTAGAGAAGTAGAAGATATTTCCATATCTCAATTGACATGTGGTATTGCTCTTAACCATGTATATGGGACAGGCACTCCACTTCCTCTTTTTGGTAGGTCTGGGGCCCAATCTGCATAGTTTCACCCTTTCCTGTAAGACTCCACAGCTAGCTTAGGAACCTCTGAATTTAGGCAGTAAAAACCTAAGTCTCACACATGCATAATTTAGAGCTGACATCACATGTGAAAAAGGGAATTAGCCTCCTAAACTGCAGGGATTTATTTTTTTTTTAAAGTTCATCTTGAACTTAAACTTTATCTGAAAATTATTATCTTTAGTGTTGCAAATAGTAAATTTTTTTTTTAATATTGCAAATTCTCAGTTCAGTCTCGTGGCATTTTTAAAAAAATGCTTATTTTTAAAAAGTGTGTTAAAATACACCCTCATATGGTAGACCAGAATATAACAGTAAATTTGTACATTGTAGGAAAGCCTGAACCAGAATTGTGCCCACCCCCACATTTTCCCAGAAAACTTGAAACTGTTTTCCCCCAATACATTTTTTCACAGCTTATTTTATGGAATGGAAAAGTACTTTCTTGAAATTTATGTATTTTAACATTCTCTGATGAAAAGTGAGCACTTCTGTTATAAAATTTTTACAACAAGACCAGTGGTATGCTCTTGCGGTGTGGCTAAATAAGCAAATCACTGTGAGATTGTAATCTGTAGTGAATCATCTACTCTGAGAGAACCAACTTGAGTTCATGCCCATGTCATGCAGTGGACGGCTTTCTCTATCTTCACAGAAGTCTAAACTACATCAAATTACCTTTATCCTTCTGTCACATCTCCTTTCTTTTTAAACCCTTTGTTTCTGCTTCTCTTCTGCTACACGTCTCAATTTAGCCAATACTGATATGACCTAGGATACCAATCATTCTCTAATTCTTGTGCATTTCACATCCCAGGATTGTGCTTTTCATTATGTAAAATGCTGCGAGAACAGGTATGAGCCCCTAAGCCACGAATAACTGCCTTGCTGACACATTAACAAGTTACTGTCCATCAGCTGGTCCAGGCAACCACTCACATATGGACTCCTGCCACACTATTTAAGAAGCACTCTCTTTCTCTCTCTCTCTCTCTCTCTCTCTCTCTCTGAGTTAAGTCTAGTCAATCTATCTTGTATTTGTTACAGCCTACAACTCCTGTCTACTGATTTATAATGGTATGTGTGAAGGGTCTTGGACAATGGTAAATAAAAATAAAAATAGTAATTCAGAGTTGCATACCCTTCTCTAAGGGATCAAAAATTGCACTCCAGAAGTGGCATCAAAGACTACACAGAGACAGATTTACTTTAAATAGCCATCCCACAGAAAAAAAAAATATATATATTTCCATGATAAATTATGAATTGTTGCATCAAAATTTCATTTTACTTTAATGGGTTTCATTGTCAAAGAAAAGGTTTTCACATTTTATATACCTTTGCCCGAAATCTGAGAATCTTTTTAACCACTTAAACTGAGAATAATTGAAAAAAATTAAACTCCCTGACAAAAGCTGGTGCCTGTTGCTTATGTTTCTTTGTATTTTATTAATTTTACAAGGCACAAACAAACATTAGTTCTTCAGTACATGGGATTAATCCCTACATGTTATCTTCTCAATGTCTTTTACATTAGAAATATATATATCTTTTAGATTTTAATAAGTTAAATGAATATTTTTAATAACATAAATGAACATTCTTGATTAGTTTAGGTGTTAAACTAAAAATATAATTATATCTAGAAGAAACTTAAGTGTTTATGTTTAGGCATATAAATATTTCCTATACTATCAGTAGAACATTTTGTACTCTTAAAATTAAACTTTATAAAGGCTGTGCTGGTTTGAAAGGCCTAGAGATTGTAGAAGTTGAAAACATATACATGTGAAAGGAGATTTCATTTGAAACTCTAAAAGTAGTTTTTGTGCTGTTAAAAATTCTTCATTTGATCTGTCAAAATGTCAGCAAAATTTGGCAAATTTTACCTTAACATTGTAGGTAATTAATGCCTTGAGATCATTTGGAATTACTTGCTTTTTCTTTCTTCATGAGGTAGAAAAGCGTATCTGCTATAAAATGAAAAAAATTAAACTGTTATGACTTTCAAGTTGAATATTGCAAAAGCTAGTGACCATGCAAACAGAGCTGCCATCTTGTGGATAAAAACATACTAGGAGCAGGTGGCTCATATTGCTAGAATGCAAAAGAAAATTAAATACTTGTAATAGTTATCAACTCTACCTGACTTGGCACTCAGTTCTAAAATAGGATTCTGAAAGCCACACTTTTCAGCATGCACATTCATTCTCTAAAACTTCTTATCACCTGAATGATTTCTAATTCCCCCCCAAATCTTTAGACCTAGCCATTCCAATATTAATAATGTATAGGGTAAACAAGACTGAAAAGCCACTTGTGTTTTTAAATTACTGTCTGGTGCAGAACTACATTTTATAATATAAATAATTGGTTTAACCATTAAATTGATGTGACAGAAATAATTGTGAAGCAATTAAATGTGGTAATGATTTTAACTCTTGGGAAATATGTACTAATAAGCCCGACTTTCATTTCATTTGAGAACTACAATATCCCTTCTTGATAGATTCTTCAGCATTATTTACACCTCAACTAATGGTATCACAGAATCACAGAATCACAGAATCACAGAATCGTCTAGGTTGGAAGAGACCTCCAAGATCACCTAGTCCAACCTCTGACCTAACACTAACACGTCCTCCACTAAACCATACCACTAAGTTCAACATCTAAACGTCTCTTAAAGACCTCCAGGGATGGTGACTCAACCACTTCCCTGGGCAGCCCATTCCAATGCCTAACAACCCTTTCAGTAAAGAAGTTCCTCCTAATATCCAACCTAAACCTCCCCTGGCGCAACTTTAGCCCATTCCCCCTCGTTCTGTCACCAGGCACGTGGGAGAATAGATCAACCCCTACCTATGTTATAGGAAGAAATGATACATTTTTTTACTGAAAATCATTGGTCACTTCTCTTTCATTCTCTTGTTCTGCCTTTTTTTTTTTTAAATGTGATTTGTATTGGAAATTAAGATGCCAAAAATATTGCCAGTGACAGTACATCCATTATCTGTGCCAGTCATAAGAGTTAACCAGTTAGTCTATTTAGAAAACAATTCATGGTGTAATGATAGGAATATACGAATTTTGCATTCCTGTATTTAACACGCATTCATGCACATTTTAACCTTCCCTTGATCTTTTGTAACCTGTTTAATATGTGTATTTCATTTAAATTATTTTTCATTGAAATAAAAGGTTTTATTTATTTATTTTTGTTCTGTTTGCTTGCTTCCTTTTTGTTTGTTGAATTGGTTTGTTATGACTACATATGGAAAAGATATGATTTAAAACCTATCATATTTTTACTGTTTGTAATATCAATAATACTAATGTTACACTGGTAATAACCAGTGTGTTACAGCAAGTTAAAGTGTGAAAAACAGCGTGACTTGGTTAGGATCATGAAACTGCTCTGTTCTCTGCAGCTGTTATCTTTCCTCATCCAGCATCTCCATAGTCATCAGTGCTGTTAAGAGATGGCTGATAGTTTTTGTTCTGAAGACTAAGAGGATATATAAAGTCATAATTTATCAGTACTCTTCATGTCATCCACTTTAAACACATTATCTCTTACCTTTTTTTTTTTTTTACTGCAGAACATAGACTTTTTTTTTCCTTTTTTTTTTTTTTCTAAAGAATATATTTCAAAATTTACTGGCCATCTACTAAGTGTTCTCCACTAAAATGCTAAACGAGCATTTGCACTCTGCATTCTACGATACTTTTCTACTATATGTATAAGTGGCTGCTTAGTTCACAAAACATAAGCTCTGTATTATCACCATAGATAACATATTTTATGTACACTGAAGACTTTGTAAGAATATGGCACTCTACCATTTAAGACTATATACCAGGCCACCTGTAAGTAATACACTCTAGTAAGGAATAAAGTATAGCCTATGTAAGAATAAAAAATATGTAGAAGTTTAATTTGTCATGGCAAGATTAACTAGATACTGAAATTGGTGTATTTTTTTTCCGTCCAAATCAGCTCACGTAATCAGATTTTGTCCACAATGTGTCTGTTTGGTTTGGGCCATTTACACCACAAAATTTTCAGGGGATTCTAACTTGCACATCTTAGCATATTTTGTCTCATGGATAATTATTTTACTCGTGACTCATACCTTTTTAGCAATTACTATGTCTTACCTTCACCATTAATCATACAAAAGCAAAGCTGGCATTTCCATTGTCCAAATTCATATTTTCTGATCTGTAATTCAGTTTTATGTCACTTTGCATAGCAATGAATCCTTTTTTATATATACATTTCCATCTAAACTCCTATGTTTTCTGAGCAGAAATAAATGAACAAAGTCTTTCATTTTGGCCTAAAGTATGTTTTGACTAATAGGTTAGCCTCCAGATCCCCACACAGAACTGCTGTTTATTAAGTTCCCAGAATTTAATCTTCTGAGTCTCTATAACTCTGTGAAAGAACCACAAGGCCATGGCAGAGCTGTTTATCAAGTTTATTTCAGAAATTTTATGCTTCACATTTTACATATTAAGCTAAAACCATGTCTGATTACATTTTGTTCTCCTGATTGTTTGGCTTGGTTTGGTTGGTTCTTTATTTTTATTTATTTATTTATTTTCACAAGAGAACAAACTGAGTAGAATGAATACGAGGAGTGGCTGAGGGAGCTGGGATTGTTCAGCCTGGAGAAGAGGAGGCTCAGGGGCGACCTTATCTCTCTCTACCGATACCTTAA
The DNA here is from genome assembly GCF_013377495.2 of Cygnus atratus. NCBI lineage: Eukaryota > Metazoa > Chordata > Aves > Anseriformes > Anatidae > Cygnus > Cygnus atratus. Next base: position 51,018,425 of record NC_066362.1, read on the forward strand.
AGGAGGCTGTAGAGAGGTGGGGGTTGGTTTATTCTCCCACGTGCCTGGTGACAGGACGAGGGGGAATGGGCTAAAGTTGCGCCAGGGGAGGTTTAGGTTGGATATTAGGAAGAACTTCTTTACTGAAAGGGTTGTTAGGCATTGGAATGGGCTGCCCAGGGAAGTGGTTGAGTCACCATCCCTGGAGGTCTTTAAGAGACGTTTAGATGTTGAACTTAGTGGTATGGTTTAGTGGAGGACGTGTTAGTGTTAGGTCAGAGGTTGGACTAGGTGATCTTGGAGGTCTCTTCCAACCTAGACGATTCTGTGATTCAGTGATTCTGTGATTCTGTGAATATATATATATATTATGAGAGATATCAGACCATAAATAAACTAATATGAAATGCAATTTACTATAAATAAATACTGAATCAGATTCCTATCCATTGAAATGGACAATTAGTTTCCATAGAAGAAAAAAACAAAGTTGATGTAGATTAAAAGATATAAATGCAACAAGTGCTAGATAAGATTCTTTCATTTTTCCATAGAGCAACAGGATTTTCTGTCACTTAAAGCTGAGAGATAAAAATATACTATTTTAAAGTTCATTTGATATTGGATATTGCTAGCAACATAGCAAAAATATTTAGTGCCACTATATTTAGGACATCATATATTTGGTAGCATGTTTATGCCTCATTTACCAGAGAATGTCTGGGTTGCTACTTAACATTGAAAGCATAAGTGCACATCTACATTTGTGCATTTCTTTACTTCTGTTGTTAGTTTTGAATACTTACAAAGACACAATAATGCACCTGGTAACAGTGTGATGTTCTTGAATTTACACCTTTTTTCAGTGTGCATCTTTATTATATCTCATGTCTTAAGAGGTGGCAATGTAACGTCATTAAAAAAGTGAGTTCTCCAGGTGCTGCGTGTTAACCTTTCCTTTAATACCTCTTCTGTACAATATTTTATGATTACTGTCATCTAGTAAACAGATTATGAAAATGCAGTTCCCTGGGGGTCTAGTTTAATAATTTAGGTAAATTAGTTTTTAGATTTTTTTTTTTAATTGCTGTCTTCAATGACTAAGTAACAAGCACCTGCCACCCCTGCCCCCCAGAGTGGGGACTCTTTGCACAATCTCCTCCCCATGAAAGAATAAAATTAAAATAAAATAAAAAATAAATAAATTGAAATAAATAAATAAAATAAAATAAAATAAATAAAATAAAATAAAATAAAATAAAATAAAATAAAAACCTCTCGAGCGTATACATATAATGGTTAGAGAAACACGTTGCAATTCGTGGCTGGCAGTTTAGGGTTAAGGTATGATTCCAGGTGAGAGAAGCCAATGAGAGGACGCTCGGTTGATGTGTCTGACATCATCCTGCACGGGAGCACCCAGCCCGGCCGGGGCAGCTCCCAGCCTCGGCACCAGTGCCGCCGTGATGGATGCTTACAGCTCTTCATCGAGAGCCAATTATCTCGCTTTTGTGTGAGGCCCAAGCATCGCTCACGCCGCCGGCTCGCACACGGCACGGCCGGATCGAGCTGAATCAATTGTTTTCCCTGTGTCTGGTAAGAGTCTGGTCTATTTTACCTTCTCTTTTGGAATAAAGGAGATGTGCCTAATCTGTAAAGGGAAGTGCTTTCATAGTTAGAGGCTTACAAGGCTATAATATGTAAAGAGAAGCTTTTATTGACAGAAGGGAGATGCTTTAAAAAGGAATGTTTTAAAGGAAAAGCAAGTCTGTATCTGGCAAACTCTACAGTATGGAAATAAATAGCTTGGGTGTTTATGCTGCACTTCATGTTAACTAAAGAGGATTAGGCTGACAAGATCATTGCTCAGACCGATAATTTAATGCCTGTATTTTTTCCTTTCTTTTAATACCTGTGTTTTTACTTTGAAATCTAGCTTTTGTTGATGAACAAAGAAATGGAGGGATTTAAAGAGAAAGATTTTTATGTAATTTCAACTTTAAAAAATATTGTGGAATACTTTTGCAGAAATTAGTTCAAAATCATGAAGAGTAATACCAAGATGTCCAAGTTTCAGGTACTAGAATAAGTTATAGTTACTTTGTTCTGCCAATTTCTATAATTTAAAGTAATAAAATACCGAGCCAATTATTAAAAGTGTTCAATGTACAGTATGCCTATACCAACCTCACAGCATAGTTTTCTTTGTTTGTATGCTTTTCACTTTATAATCTGTAGTAAGCATTAAAATAAATGTCTCACTTTGTAGTTGTATGAGAATATATAGAGAGGTTGAAGAAGTGATTATATCCTTCACATAGTTAACAGCTCTGTGGTTTGCACAGAGAAAGGGGAGGAATTCTGTCTGTGCAACTTCCTAATTTTGCAGTAGAATTTAAAGCTTCTACACTGATGTGGATTTAAGAGATTAGAATTGACAATGACATTGACAAATCAGATGCAATAAAGGATTTAATTGACTGAAGGAGTTCAGGGGTTACTGTGTGAAGAATCCACTAACCAGTTTAACTAGTCAAGTAGTGTACCTAAGAGGAGATAATAAATAGCAGACTCTAGCAGACTCTAGTTAATTTAAAAGCCTAATGGCTTTTTTTGTGTGTGTGTGTGTGTGTGTGTGTGTGTGATTAGAACTCACTAAATACCTAGGCCACATAATAACTCCCTGTATTTATTTTAGTAATCCACGATTGTATGATACAAAGTTTTAAATAATGAGATATGTAATGAGTCTTATAAATGCTGGTAAAATTGAGATATATTGTCATTCAGTCAAGCTATGATTAGGTTTTCTGTAATCAGTATCAGAAGAATAAGTTATTTTCAGCTCAAACACCACTTAAGACAGTACGGTTTCTCAGCCCTGTTATACTTTTGCACTTTCTATTACTATAGGTTTGTTCTTGCAGCTCTTAATATTTATTGTTGTTAATTTAGCTCTGCAAATTAATGTGCCTAAACTATCCCAAGCTTCTCTTAAATGCCCTAGCTATATTATGGATGGAGTTAGAATAACACGCATTTGTTAAGGTGAGACCTTCATAATGGTCTGTTGCCTTTCCACTAAAAAAAGCCAGATATTCCAGGTCAAAGGTGGGCTCACCATGGACTCAAGGAGAGGAGTATTTTGCATTTTACTACCTTACCCTTCTTTCTTAGGTAATTATCAAAGTTAACTAATGATTATTGTATGCCAGCCTTGCAGGCATACTTTTCAATTAATTGTTTTTGAGTTAAAAAGTAAATGTATTTGAACCTCTGCTATCTACACATTGCATAAGTCCAAGCAGTTTTTCCATGCTTTATTGCTAGGCTTCATGTCAGAGCTTACAGTATTTTTATTCCTGCTTGGTTTAGCCAAAGTCCACATATGAACAGGTTATCTGTAATTTCTGCCAAAATACGAGGTGATGAATAAAATGTAGATTTAATGCTGATTTGCTAGATACTCACAATGTTCTGATCCAAAGCATTCAAAAACTGCTTTTAATATATTAGTCCTTTTAAGTATTAATGTACATTGCCTTATCAGATATTAATAATAGACCTATGCCAGCCAAGGATACTTAATGATATGATAATCCAAGCAGAGAGCAAACAAATCATATGGGAAATGAAGCATTCTAATTTAGTTTAATCTTTCAAATGGAAAACAAAAAATCTTTTTCTAGAAGACCATTTTATAGGAAAAAATATTGGTATATTTTTTGCTTACTTTGTCAGAAACAAAGTTTACGTTAATAAAAAAAAAAAATATGGAAAACCACAGTCCTCAGGTGAAAAAAAAATAGTGTTGAAAACTCTGGTTTATCTTCAGAATAATAAAGATAATTATGATAATGCTGGCATATGAACTGCACAGTAGATTGGCCATTAGTCTGGGAAAGAGTCCTCCCTGTCCTGTTCTTGAATGACAGATTATGTCCACAAGGCATGCTTTATGAAGTCTATATTATATCAGTATCCCACCCTATTACAGGAAGAATTCACATTAGGATCCTTGATCTTAAAAACAGGTCATTTTTTTTGTCTGATTTTCTATGAATGAGTCAACTCATACATTTTCACAATGGCATCAGGTAACAAACCTTACAATGAAGATTTGAGTCATTCCTCCTACACAAGATACTCACATCTCTTGTCAGATCATTTTGAGTGATGTGATAAAATGGGATTTTTTTATAAATAAATTTATAAATTCTCAATGAAAATATATATGTCAGGTAAGCATAAGTATGCTAATTACAGTGATTGGTGAAAAAGTATCTGTATCACCAGTAGTAAAAACACAAAATAAAATAAATTATTGTTCCTCTGCAACAGGCTAACAACAGTTATCCCTAGAAAGTTCAAAGATTCTAGAGATTCAAAGATTCTAGATTCAAAGAGGATTCTAATGGTATATTTTCAGTTGTATCCAGTTTGTGACAAGTGCAGGAAAGAGAGTTCATTCATACTCCAAGCCTTGGTCCAAATGCCAGTTGTTTTTTTTGTTTGTTTGTTTGTTTGTTTATCTAGGATAGACTACATGCAGGGTTCTATGTGAACTCCTATATTATAAAAACAGCCATAATACCATGGGCTGCAGTCAGTCTCCTTGTCCATCCTAAGAACTCTGAGGTTTGCTATATATAAAGGTGCTAGAGAAGGGGGATCAAGAGATTATTCTGTGCCTCTATCCTTTGTCTGCTTTTATTTAATTACCCAGACAAACAAACAAACAAACAATAAATGGATAGATAGGTTTTACTTCAGAATTATGAAGATTTTTTTTATTTTCTTATTTTGTTTTCTTGTTTTAATTTTATTTTTCCTTGTTGTTTATCTGACAGTGAAGTCAAAGAGAACAAAGATTACAAAGAGTATTTCTACTGTGGGAAATCTGCATCTATCCCTCCAAGTAACTGTATTCCTTTGAAAAGATGTCAAGATATGTAGAGATATGAACAGCGTGGACCTTGGATGCCCTCCAGTAGGTCATCTGTCTGTGATTAGAGGACCAATAAGGTAGACCACGCATCTGTCACACAGTACAGACTGAAAACATTTTGTTTTCTATTTTGTTTCCTATTTTGTTTTGTTTTGAATCTCACATGAAGTCCAATGGAAGCCCTAATACACAAAGATTGCACTACAAGAAGATCATGAGCAAAGATTTACAACCCAGATTTTAAGGGGGTTTTGCAAGCTCACTTTTGATCTTTGCCTCCATATAACATGAGACCCTTTTGTTTCTATAATTGTATATTTACAGCATAAGAATGTGGCATGGTCAGTGCATAGAGTCATTTCTACATGGCTTAGTAAGGGTGATGTGCATCTTAACTAATTTCAGTCAGCAAGGTTCTTATAATTATGGAGAGAAAGAAGAATCTTCAAATAATGATTTGTCTCATCCTTAAGACAATTACTTCAGACAGATGGGCTAAATCACACTCTGGAGGGGCCAAATGTGCTCCATGGACAACTTTTCTGAAAACTTTAGATTATATGTCTAACTTCCAGACTTTTAAATAAGATCTAATTGAGATCTTTAAGATTTCTGAGTAGGAGTGAATTTCACCAGTAATATAAACAAACAAACAAACAAATAATCTTACCCATCATTTGCTTTGCATTGGAGTCACAGTTCTTAGAAAGTCTCAGGATTTCCTCTCTGCAGCAGCAAGGGAGTTGACCAGAGCGCTTGGCCCAAGACTTTGAGGTTTCACAGATATTTGCTAAAAGTCAGATAATGTAAATGTTTAGGAAGCATAGTTTTACAGCTGGCAATGAGGGGAAGCATGCTCTATCTTTTTCATTCAGTCAAGCATTACTCCCTGTACTTAAAACTCCTCTTATTGCTATTCCTGGACATTTGTTTGGAGACTCTACCTATTGTTCATATACACCTCATATTTTCAAAGTATTACAGTGCAGCTAAATTTAATTGGATTTTTCTTTTTAAAAGACACAACACTTTTTTTTTCTTTCCTTCAAGTCTCTACACTAATATTAGGGAATCCTCAGACATTCCAACTATTAATTATGGACAAAAAAAAGTGTCCCTTGCCTGGTCTCATTCTTTGACAACAGCATCAGGTGTCTGGTATCTGTAATTTCAGGACAAATGGTCAGTGTCTATCCATCTTCTAAGTAACTGTAAATTGCTATTTTTAAACAGGAATATTGGGCAATCAGCCTGTCCTTCCAGTTGTCAGTCCATGCTTCTGGATCAGCTTTCTGCAGCGGTTCTTAAGCAATCTTAATATGAATTGTATGATAGTTTAGTCTGCCACTCTGTGTAAAACAGCCCATAGAATTTCATCCAGCAAATCAGGCCAATGGTTTTGTTTGAATACTTTATTCCACTTTAAAAATGCATACATAAAAGCTATTAAGAATGTATCAAACATAGTTCTTATAAATGCAGGCTGGAAATTACTGGATGCAATGCACAGATATATTGCCTATTAGCTATCAGAATCAGTCACTCCATAAACTTCGGATTTGGGATCTGGGCTTTCTGAGAATGTTACCTAGCTGAGAAGTGAATTCTTATAGGTAAAGACAAGTGGATAAAGAGAATGTGGATGTATATTTCCAAAAGAGTGAAATTATAATGTAATATGTAAATGCTTCTCTCCCACCCATTCCTCGGTTTACAAATGTAACAATTAAATAAAATGTTGTGGTCAAATTTCCAATGAGTAAGAAGATTTACTACCTGCTGAATGAAACATAATCTAAATAATCTGACGCAATCTATCATAGAATAATATCACATTATCACTCACAAATGGGAAGTATGGCTTTCACAGTTGCCAAGCTGTACTTAGCCACATCTGATGGTCTCCATTAATTTTTAACAATAGTCCTGTCACCAGATCAGTGAGCTGTAGAAAATACTGTGGAGATGTCACATTCCTTGATGATTGCAGTTAATGCTGCTGCCCCTTTGAATCAGCATGAAATGTAGACAGTTTTATGACTGAATCTGCAATCTGGGATTTGATCGTGCTATTTATAGCATTGCTAATGGTCTGTAGCACTGACAAGGGGTGTGTTGAAGTCATTCTCTCAGTTACCCTTGTTTTCATTTGTAAAGGCAGAGCAGACATCTGGATCCTACATATCAGTAACTAGACAGAAAATAACAGTACAAAGAAGTCATGACTTTCAGTGGTGAGATATTTTAATAAGTTAGATTTTTGTATGTGTGTACATGCATGTATTTGTTTGTTTTTAACAATATTGTTCTTTTAGAGAAATGGGGGCAAATTATTTTGATTTGGTTTCTAAAATGTCAGATGCAGTCACATGGCAAAACAAAAGAAAGCTTAGTGATATCTCAACAAAGTAAAGCTGAAGTGAAGAAGCATCAATGCATGGGTTTTAAATAGTAGAATTCATGTTATCGTGCGTTACTATACTAGTAAAATGCAATTTTAAAATTTTATTGAACTATTTTAGAAAGACTGCCTCACTTCCCAAAGGATTGCTTTATGTTCATGCCTTCATTTTGCTTCCAAACCTAATTCCTAAAATGTCTAGTATCTAGTTTTTTTGTTTGTTTTTTTTTTTTAGGTTCAAAAATATGTACTTTGGAAATCAATATTTGGGAATAACTCCTGCCAAATTAATGACATTAGAATACTTAGAGATACCTAAATCTTCCCATGCCCCCAAACACTCAAATTTCTCAAGAAATGTATTTAAAGCCATTGTTCTTGTGATTATTGCAGCACCCCATGTACTAAGAACAATAGGAACTATAACATCTTGCTTCATCATTTCATCTTATAGTTCATGTAGAATCATGGGGGGGTGTGGGGGATGGGGGGTGGGAGTGGGGAGGAAGCAACAGCCAAGTGTATTAATGACTCCTAGAAATAATGGTACTTGATTTCCTATGAGTTTATGTCCTTTAATTGATTGATTTTTAAGTGATTTTTACTAAGATTTCTTGTTATCCATGGTTGTAAAACTAAGCCATTCTTCTTTCTGCAGGAGTAACAAGTAACAAGTACTGACATGTGCTAACTGGTAATAATCAAGTACCCTCACTTAGCATACCAGGAGAACTGTCTTTTCTCAGTGCCTCTCCTTTCAGGGTCCTCTGACATGGAGTACAGAGAGTAAGAGTTGAGTTACCATGTTCTACTTCAGTAAGCACGAGACAGTTGTCCCAAAGATGTCTGACTGATGTCTTCAAGAGTTATTAGTTGGGGATGTAGAGTAAATATCGTTTTTCAAGTAAACAAACAGTGGAATTGAGTTTAAATGTATAGATGTTAGAACTGTATCACTAGAGCTCTCACGACTCTCATCATCTGAGGAGATCACTGGAGAATGTGTCTGTCTTTTTCCAGAGGGATGTCAGGAAGGACCTTCAAAATTGCAGTTTTTAGAACCACACTATGGAATGAACCATGGAGGTAATACATTTCATGGACATTGTCCTATGAGGACACAGTCTATAAAATATTTCCCAAAACATGCTGAGCATTTCATATGTACTTATAGGTGTAGTATATCTTCCAATTTTTTACAGTTAGTTTTGCCTATGTTCTAATTTAGCTTGCATAAATATGATTTAGTAAGACATCTTTGTATCCTGTCTATCCTGTTTTTTATGGGTGTTTTAAAGTATTGGTAATTCATTGAAACCTTTCCAGAAGAGGTAAAATTTCTAAAGGCTGGAGATCTCTAAAATGATTAATTTCTTTGTCTGGCTTAACCAAAAATTTCTAACAGGTTATGTTTCATTCCTGGGCTGGGTAATTATTTCTTCCCTGTAGGTGAGAGAGACCTTTAGGTTACCTCTAAATTAGAAGTAGACAACAGAATAAGCAGACCCAAATCCTCAGTGGGCTTGTTAACTTTCCTGCGACAGAGAGAAGAGGCATCAGTTTCTTGTGCTCTTGCAGTTGAATTCCCTCCTGGACCTTACAATGCTTCACATCAAAGCTGCAACAGACTATCTGAGCTCCAGAAAAGCTATACTAAGATAAATGGTTAGACTGACTTTGCTAAGACTTTCAGAAATTCAAGAAAGAACAACTATGACAGACATTTACAATATAAATAAATATACTTAATTGTACAGACAATAAAAGATAATTGATTAGATTCTGCTTGCTACATTCCTCCAGATGAACCCAGAGACTAAAACTATATGTTTGAGCTATAATTGCACTTCCTTTATGGACAGCTTTACTCATTTTCTGTTATTTGAATGCATTAGAAAGATAATTTTTAACTTGGCTTCCTATTAAGCATTCTATTTCCAAAGTGTGCTCTACATTAAGTTCCAGGAACTGTATTGCATTTGAGGTAAAATCTTTTAGGCAGCTCCATTCTTGTGTTTAATGAGATGACAGGAATCTGGAAATTTAATAGTAAATTAAACATCTGAGTTCTATGTGATTCTCAGCCTGAAAGCATTGAAACCTATGTTGTTGTCTTCACAGGATCATATTACATACCAGCAGACAGTGTGGAGACAGTGCTCTTCTCAACCAGCCAGCTGATTATGGCTGTGTAACAACAGGAATACAGTAATATATGAATTCTGGCCATGTAGAAAATCATTTAGCACTGAGCTTTGTAGTACTCTGAAGAATGAAAAATTATTCATTATTTTTGAATTATTTTGGATTTTTTTCCAGTGAATATTTAATACAAAATACATCCCTGGTGCATACCATAGACCTTGTTTGTGTATTATGACCACATTCTCTTTGGAATGAGAACTCCAGACTTCTGAATCACTGCTGGCCTCTAACAGAAAGAAAAAAAAAAAAAAAAAACGAAAAAAAAAAAACACAGGTGACATTGGGCACTTCAGTAGTTATCCTGGTCTGGATGACTGGGAACTAGGACAGTGATGCAAACCACAGTCTGTATCTACCCCACAGCTAGACATGGTGGACAGCTTAATGCGATTCTGTATTCAGCATATGAACTTAATTGGCAGTCACTCAAAGACATTTAACTGGTACGTACAGGGCATCTAACATAGGTAATCTGCATTGTGCACTAATCATCTGTATTTTATGTGGTATAATACTTAAACTTACTGTCTAAAATAAGCAGTCTTATCTTGACCTTATGCTCTCTGAGAAATGTTACTCAGAGTATATGTTAGTCTGCATTATTCTCTTAATGGTTTGGTGCCACTTTTAAAGTCTGTTCTTAAATTACAAAAGATGTCTTTAATGGTATATTTGGCATGAAGGTCTCTTACACTACTGTGAATTCCTTACCTTTAAGTCTACATTACTACTCTTTATACCTTAAAGTCGAATAATAAAATTATTCTGTGAAGGACAGAGAAAATGAAGACAATTTGAATATTTGTTGTGTGGCTTTTCCTTGGGTAGAGCCTATTGTGAGTCTCATCTTCCATCAATGCAAACCCACTAGTTTAGGGAGGTGCACTCTGAGACTAACAGTTTCAAAATGACATCTTTTAATCAGCCAATAAAAGCCCATCATAAACACACATGCAAATTTTAAAATAATTAATGGCTTAACCACTCGTTCCATTGCATTAAAAATCATTGCAAATATTTCTGCAAGATATTAAAATTACAACTTGGAGATTACAGTATGGCTTTACATATTTACATAGAATCATAGATATTTACATAGAATCATAGAATATCCTGAGTTGGAATATTGGAAGGGTTCTACAAGGATCACCAAATCCAACTCTTGGGTCCCCAAAGGACCACCCAAAAAATCACACCAAGTCTGAGAGCATTATCCAAACACTTCTTGAACTCCGGCAGGCTCAGGGCCATGACCGTTTCCCTGGGGAGCCTGTTCCAGTGCCTGACCAACCTCTCAGTGAAGAACTTTTCCCTGATATCCAGACTGAACCGCCCCTGTCACAGCTTCAGGCTATTCCCTCGGGTCTTATCACTAGTCAACAGCAAGCAGAGATCAGTGCCTGCCCCTCTGCTCCCCTTGTGAGGAAAGTGTAGATCACAATGAGGTCTCCCCTCAGTCTTCTCCTCTCCAGGCTGAAGAAACCAGGGGACCTCAGCTGCTCCTCGTACATCTTGCCTTCCAGACCCTTTACCATCTTCATAGCCCTCCTTTGGACACTCTCTAACTGTTTTATATTTTTCTTGTACAGTGCCACCCAAAACTGCACACAGTACTTGAGTACACATTTACCTAAAATATCATCATAACAGGAAGGGTTGTGAGGAGATCTTTAATCTTTTAAGGACCTCTTAGAACCACTTTTTCTTTTTGCTTGGCCAAATAAAGAGGAAAAAATAATAAAAATTATTGATAGTGAAGAATGTGTGATACTGATAGGTTTTCTTGTTGATAGCTCAAAGCTACATAGCTTAGAGCTCTGAGGTCTGCCTACTGCAGCTTTAGAAAGCCCTCTGATGTTTTAGACATAAAGATTCAGAGCTAATAAGAATGACTAGAAAGACCCACAGGAAAATGTGAGAGAGGATCCTCTTCCCCTGATCATTCAAATCAAGGACATGATCCACACACCTAGTGGTTTCTTCATGGCCTAGGTTCCCCTATACCTAGATATCACCAGGGAACACATCCATATGCAGCTTGAAAGAGTTGGTTATTACTTATATTAACTAATTTGATTGATTAACTAAATTAATTGGTACATAACTGAACTCTCTTTTCATAACATTTAGCAATCACTCAGAGCCAAGAAATTTGACTGATATCTGCTTCATTCTGTATTTGTGCTCTGAGCAACCCTGTAAACTAATCGTTTGTCTTGCAAAATGACTGACTGCAAATCACTCATAACAGCATGTCTTAAATTACAGTTCTTCTACTCTGCTATCATTTTTCTGCACATTTTTTAAAACATCACTTGTAGAATTATTAATAGAATTAGTCCATTAAAAACTCAGAAAACAACATAAAAGGAAAGGACAGTGTCTGGTAAAACATGGTTAATTTTCTTAACTGGAACTCACTTTAATCATTAATGAGATACTGTAACAGTAAAACCATTATTGTATCTTTTATAACATAGAGATATAAAAATGAGACCTTGATAGAACAGCTGCTATTCAAGTCTTGATGAAATAAAAATAAAGATGATGCTGAAAATGTTTTTTTGTTGTTTGTTTGTTTTTTCATTTCTGATTTGATTTGGTAAACAGTAGTGAGATAATTCAGGCAGCCTTGGAAGAGATTTGTTGATGCTGCTTTCCAGTTGAATGCTAGATTGCATAGGTGACAGCTCTTCAGTGGTTATACCAATAAAGGTCAACTTTAGTGATATTAGGTATATTTTTTCTGCACTGCACTGTCTACTTTTGCAGCAGCAAAATTTGATAGGAGTTATGCGATATTAGATGAAATCTTATGATCAATTTCATCACAAGTATCATTACAATACAGCTTCAGGTTTACAAATATAATTTGTTCATCTGAAAATAGTGCCTATATAGTGTCAATTTTGGTGCTAATGTGGATTTCCATCAGAAATGTAGGTAAATTCAATTTAACATGCCCAGAGGCACAGACTTACGTACTCCATTCTGAAACTAATCAGTTATTCATTCATGAATCTCATTTTCCACAGTGATCTCTATATACTTTACACTTCAACCTGTACGCTGTTTTACCTTTCAAAAGTCAATATTCAGTTATGATCAGCTGAAAAATATTTAATTGGTATCTATGATACCCCAAATAAGCTATGCGTAGTTCATTTCCCCCTTCAAAGAGCACCTCTGTCTTCCAAAGAGAATATTACTTGTCTGCTTTTTATGATAAACGCTCGCTACTTTCCCCTAGTTAAACAGAGAAAGCCAAAATTTAGATAAGAACATTTCAAGTTTTGTGAAAACCTATGGCAAGAAACAAAGACAGTGGAAGACAAGCCGGATCAGGACCTCCATCACTGTGTATTGTCTGGCAGAAGCCAGTGGCCAAGTAGCATGAACAGACTGGCTGGTGAGGTGGTGTTCCTAAAGCTTTAATCTGTCTCAGGGCTAGAAAAGATGTCACAAGTGTTCACTTCATTTGGAGATGACTTAAGAAACTAAAGATACAAATTTATAAAAAAGTTTCTTCATCAGTTCTGTGTAGAGAACACTTTTTTTTCCTGATAAACCTTGCAGTGAGAATAGAACTTTCTTCCCATGCAGACAGCTTCCCACTAGCCTATAGTTAGTCTATTTGATTTCACTTGCATTTCTTGACTAGAGTTTTAATACTCCTGTTGTTGTTATTTATTTATTTATTTCTAACATTGGTCTTTACCATTTTATCTCCTATTCAGTCATATTTATCCCTATCCCTTCTCTCCTGTCTAGTGATCATGCCTTTAAGTTATTCTGTTATTCCAGTGTTTCTCAGCTTGCACCCTGTGCACCACAGGTGGTTCACAGATACCAGAAAGTGATATATGAGATGCAGAGGTTTTTGTTTTTAATCAGACAAATTCATATACACGGATTCAAGTAAAGAAACAAGCCAGAAAAGATTATAAACCTAGTTCCCAGTGTGCATTATGTGTTCTGCTTTATCCACATAGAATTCCCATTGAAAATCCCATTTGACCTGCAGTTAGAGGCATGATTTGTGTATCTAATGTGCTAGCACAGTTTTTTAGTGCATTAAATAAACACAGTTTGCACTCATGCTGTTACAATTCAGAATAATAAGGACATTACCTCTATATCTATTCTCTCTCCATATATATATCTGTATATATATAGATAACAGCCCACTCGTTGATCCTGTTTTAAACTGCTAGCTTTCAGTTTTTAATTTTTGGATTTACATTCTTTAATGATATCTGATCCCTACTGTTTTGGTATTTTACTTCAGTTGCATTATGGTCTTCTCAAACTAAGAAAAATCAGACATACCTGTTTAGTGTTGTTACTGCTTTGCTACAAGGTAAGCAAACACCCTCTTTCTCAGTGATCATTTCTGCTGTATTCAAGGTATAACTGTCCCAACATGGTCATTTGGCTTTTGAGTTCAGCTGTTGTCATCCTGCTCTCTTGTAATGCTGCAAGAAAAATGAACTCATGTCTTCTCTTTGTCCAGAAGAGTGCTACCAAGATAATCAAGGGAATGGAGCACCTCTCCTATAAGTTGGGACTGCTCAGCCTGGAGAAGAGGAGACTCAGGATTGATCTTATCAATGTGTATAAATACCTGAAGGGAGGATTCAGTGAAGACCAAGACAAGCTATTTTCAGTGGTGGCCAGAGCTAGGACAAGAGGGAATGCACACAAACTGGAACACAAGAGGTTCCAACAAAACATCAGGAAACAATTCTTTACTGTGCAGGTGACTTTAGTACTGGAACAGGTTGCCTGGAGAGTTTGTAGAATCTCTCTCTTTGAGATCTTCAAAAGCCACCTGGTCCTGGGCAACCTGATCTAGGTGGCCCTGCTTGAGGAAGGGGGTAGGACCAGATGACCTCCCAGAGGTCCCTTCCAACCCTAACCATTCTGTGATTCTCTGATTCTTACAGTGCAACCTGTAAAACCTGTTCAAATCAGGAGGAAGTAGATAACAGATTAGTATCTTCAAGAACAAGTATTCAAGAACGAGTTCTTCAGACTCATATAATGTTTCCTTATGCTCTGCATTACTGCAGTTTGATGGTAATTAATTTCTTTTGTTCCTTTTATAATTATTTAGTAAATGTTCTATTTTGTGTGGTTTTGCTCCTGTAGTTTTTAAGTGGTGAGGTGTTATATACTGATAACATTAATCAATATTTAACGTTATCAGTAAAACAAAACACTTTGTGTAGCTTAAAAATAGGCAAAGTTTTTTGTTATATTTTCAAAAGTGTATCTTGTCCAGCAAAAAAAAAAAAAAAAAAAAAGGTTTGGAATACAGTTTAATCATTGAATCTATTACTGTTTTGTTGCCTTTTTTTTTTTTTTTTCCCCTCAGGAAAATAAATTGTTTCTGTGAAGTATATTCAGAGATATTATATGTGAAATTCATACTTGCTCTAAGAAAACATGCATGCATGCTCCATGATAATGCTTCTACAACTGGAAAGACTGAAATTTGGTAAATATACTGAATATATACTGAATATATAAATATACTGAATAAATAGACTGAATTTGGTAAATATAAACAATATGGTACGTATGGTACATATAAATATAAACAATATGGTACCTGACTGGTGTACATTTCGTTGGGTTAAAAACTGGCTGGATAGCGGGGCCCAAAGAGTCGTGGTGAATGGAGTTAAATCCAGTTGGAGACCGGTTACTAGTGGAGTCCCCCAGGGCTCAGCACTAGGGCCAGTTCTCTTTAATATCTTTATCGATGACCTGGATGAGGGGATCGAGTGCACCCTCAGTAAGTTTGCTGACGAAAACAAGTTAGGTGTGTGTGTTGATCTACTCTAGGGTAGGAAGACTCTGCAGGATGATCTGGATAGGCTGGACTGATGGGCTGAGGCCAACTGTATGACGTTCAACAAGGCCAAGTGCCGGGTCCTGCACCTGGGGCGCAACAACCCCAAGCAGCGCTACAGGCTGGCAGACGAGTGGTTAGAAAGCTGCCTGGCAGAGAAGGACATGGGAGTACTGGTTCATAGTTGGCTGAATTCACTGAAATGTGAAAAGCACATAGGGTAAACTCTCAGGTAAATTCAGTATAAACACAGTAATCAGACTGCATTTAAATTATGAGAATGAGAGGGGCTATCAGAATTTTAAATATTATCTTAAAGATTTTGGAAAGTCTTGCATAGAATCCCATCTCCTTTGACCGAAGATATACTTTGATATACTACTTATATATACTATATACTACTTATATATAAGATATACTACTTATATATACTATATAAATATATCTTTGAAATATATCTTTGAAATATCATGGATTCATGACAGGTAGAGATACACCATGAGTGTTGTTTCTTTTTTTAAATTTCAAAGAAGAAAGATGCAGTGTTTTTTTCACATCTGATTTGCCTACTTCTGCTTGGTAAACATTTTCAAATATGTAACACATTCAGAAAGTAGGCAATTACCATAAAGTTACTGGAAATCCTGTGACCAGTATGCTTTTCCTATAGGCTCTGACTTCACCTTTATATAAAAGCAGAAATCCCATAGTATATAAGACACCTTACGCTTGCACTATTTGAGGTTCCTGTTAAACTGAGAGCCTAAGTTGGTGTGCCAATGACATAATTGCTCTGACTCCATGTTCAGATCCTGTGGTTACCCAGTATATAATGCACACAGATAGCATTCACTAACAGGCTGTGTCTGCACGTGTGAAAGGTGTGTGACTTTCTGAGTCATTTTTGTTCTTGCATGTGAAACATGTTCTTTTACATTTTCACTATGTGAAAATTCTCTGCAAGCAGTATTTGCACAACTTAAAAGCACAAAGCTACTGTATATTAGCTAATACACACCATGGATAGTAGAACTAAAGAAAACTACCAGTCAACATCCATGTTCAACACCCCAGTCAGACTACTCATGTGTCTTTGCTGGATAGGCAGTTGTTATTTAAGTGAGAAAGTGCTAGCTTTTGCTGCTCCTTGGAACAAGCTGACCCTTGATTTTACGGAGTTGCCACCTTCTGATTCCCAGGTTCTGTATAGTTTTTGCTTTTTTCCCTTAAAGCTTTTGTCTTTACATGTCAGTATGTTTTTCTGTTTGTTTTGTGTTTTTTTGTTTGTTTGTTTGTTTGTTTTTCCTGAATCACTGGGTTGTTAAATATTACCTTCTCAGCAATTTCATATCTGCAGTTTTGTTGTGGTTTTTCTGTTTGTTTGTTTGTTTTCACCTTTAATATTTTCAGCTCAAGTGCTGTCTCTCAGAATAGCAACAGATTTCTCTGTGAAATTGAATGAAGGTTGTTCATGTAGATAAATGCAATAAAAAGATTTCTGCAATAAACTAAGACTTCGATCTCAGGTGTTTGAGCAACTGGGATGTGGATTATTGGTTTTCACTGAGTAAATGTCCAGGAGACTACAGTCATGCTTTCAAAATGGGAAAATAATTAATAAATTTCAAGCCATTAGTACATCAAAAAGCTACTGAGGAATGGTGATAATGGAGATGCAGCAGCACCATATCATCAGTGTATGAAGCTAGGATTCCCAGCAGGATTCTCTCCAAGATGATAAGCAGAGGAGTAAACCTAACTCCTAGCATGTGGTACAACAGTACTTCTCAAATATGCAATGCATATGTTCAGCTAAGGGCAGGATTATTCCCTTCATGTACTAAGGGAAAAGACAGGTTCATGTAGCTGCTGCTCAAGGGACTAGGGAATTCGTATAGGTATAGTTCTAAGTCCACAGAACTACCCTAAATTTGTTTTTAACCACATATCAAGTATTTCACTAGTTATCAAAAAGTTTTAGTCCTATAATTGTAAATCATCATGAAAGAGAGAATGCCCAGGGCTACAGATTTTTTCATGCAATGGTTTCAAAAGTCTAGAACAACTCCTGACTGAGAATGCTAGTGAAAAATGGCAGACATTGGTGGTTAAATTAGCATATTGTACCTAAGTTCCGAATCAGTGTATTGGTTGTATCAGCTATAAGCGTGAAAAAAGAGTACTTTCTGGGTGCTCTTTCTCATCCATGAATTTTTGTGACTTATCTTTCCCCCAGAGGTGGATACTGGGGAAAGTACTATTTAATGTCCTTTACTGAAAGCCTAAAATGTGAGATGAAATGTACTCAGCAAGTTCATGAATAATACCAAATTACAGAGAAGTGGTGACTAAACTGAAGAGTGGGGCTGCTATTCTAAGAACATCAACTGGCTGCAAAAAGAGGGTGGCATAAATCACTTACTGTTTTTTTAATAAAGGAAATATACATGCTGCATTTGTGATTAAATAGTCCCATTAATTATGGAATAATTAATTATGGACTAGACAGGATGGGTTCTGATTAGGTAATGTGGCTGTCACTCTTCCTCCAAAGAAGAAGAGGGAGAGAAGAAAGTATGCTGAAAAAAAAAAAAAAGGTAAAAAAAAAAAAGCTCACAGGCTGAGATAAGGATGATTTAATTAAAGGGGAAAGGAAGAGGGAAGGAAAGAAAAAAGAAAAGAAAAAAAAAGGTCGCACAGAAGCACAGAGAGAGAAAGAGAAACAAATCTCTACTTCTCATCAATGAGTGATGTTCAGCCACATGCCAGGAAACGGGGCTTCAGTATGCTTAGTGGTTGTTTGGGAGGACAGACATTTTTGTAATGAGAGCCACCCCTCTCCTTTCCCTTTCCCACCTTTTATTGCTGAGTGCGACACCATATGGTATGAGATATCCCTTTGTGCGGCTTAGGTAAGTTGCCCCGGTGATGTGCCCTCCCCACCTCTTGCCCACCCACAGCCTCCTGGCCTACTGGTTCTTAGGGGGGGTGGGGGGGTTGGAGGGTTGAAGGGTTGGAGGGGGTTGGTGCTGTGCGAGCATTGCACAACAGTAGACAAAGCATGGGTGTGATGCCAGTGCTGTTCTAGGTACAAATGAAGAGCGCAGCACAAACAGGGCTGCTGCAGGGAAAGTTAACTCCACCCAGTACAGGTAGCAATCAGTATTACAGAAAAAGATGTGGTGGACCACAAGTGGAAGGTGAGTCAGCAAGGCACCCACGCAGCAAAGTGGGTGGCCACCTATGTCCTGGACTGTTCTGGCAAGTTCCCAGCCAGCAGATCCAGGGCAGTGATCCTTCCCCTTTGTTCTGCACTTGTGAGACCTCATCTAGAGAACTGTGTCCAGGTTTGGGCTCCCTAATACCAGACCAGAGTGAGTCCAGCAGAAGGTCACTGAGATGGTGGGAGGCAGGAGCACCTGGCATACAAGACTGAGAACTGCATCTGTTCAGTGAAAAGAAGAGAAGGCTCAGCAGAGGTCGTATTGCTACCTGACTTACTACCTGGCAGAGCCAGACATGTCTCAGAGGGGCACAGTGGAAGGATGGGAGGCAGCAATGGGGACAAGCTGGAACATGGTGAATTCCAAGTAGATGTTTGGAAAAAAAAAAATATTATGAGGGTCATGAGTGTAAATATCATGAGGGTGATCAAATGCTTTAAGAGGTTGCCCATAGAGCTTGTGGAGTCTCTGTCCTTGCAGATATTCAAAATTCAGTTGGTCATGACTGTGAGCAACTTAACTGTAGTTGGCTATTCCTTTCAGCAAAGTATTGGACCAAATGAAGTCACTTACAACCTACATAATTCTATGATTCTTTGATTCTAACATTTTAACTACTTTATATTCATATACATTCATGTATATGCATGTATCTAAATATACAATTCTACTGTTCTTCATTGTCTAGACAAAGTTCTGGCATCTAAGCTTAATGCAGGAAGCTTAAAAAAGTTACTCACCCAAATTTCACTCACCCCAAATGTGCGGAAAAGACATATTATGACAGTGTATGTTCGTTCTTGCTGCTGTTTCAAACACTCCCTGCAGGTTATCATAGGTGCTTCATGGTATAAAGACTCACATTTTACATAAATGAATGCTTCCTATAATTCATACTTTGTAATCTTTGTAACAGGACTCTATGGAACAAAACAATTTCTCAGCCCCAGTACCTTTTCCTCCAATATATATTTTGTTTGTACTCTTTTTTTTTTTTTTTTTTTACTGTCAAAAAAGCTCTCTGTTCTATGTGTTAGGAAAGCATGCAGTCAGTCACTCTTCAACTTACAGCAGATTTCCTGTACTTGGAAAAGGTTATTATTTTAAACATAATCATTCTATAACCAAGTAAGCTTTTTTATTGTTGATGATTTTGTTGATTTGTTGGTTTTGTTTTCTGTAAACTCCAGAGAAACTGTTTCTCTGAACTAACCTATGTATCATGGCTAGTAGTAGGCAGCTACCTTAATTTGATAATGAAATTTTAAACTTATCTTTATTTCAGTAGGGATTGAAAACCCTGTTTCAGGAAATCTCAAAACTCTCAAAATTCATTGCTATGACATTTCCCAATTGGACTGAAGTTTAATATGTTTGTATCACGTTGTAAGTAGTGAAAGGAAATCTGATCTCCTGCACTCCAGAGTGACTCTAAAAATTAATGAGGCTGAATATTTTGTGAGCAAGAACATAATTTGTCCAAGTGTCCCAATGAATATGAACTGAAAACTGTTTTTCTTCTGAAGATTTAGGAACTGAGATATGAATAAAATATGTGCAAACAGAAATAGAATACACTTAGGTTTTTAGACATAATATAAAGCTGGTTTCTTCTTCTCTGACTCCAGAATATTAAAGTAATTATGACAGAAAAAAAAAAAAAAAAGACAACATATGTATTCAGTGTGGAAGTATAACAGACAGCATTCTGTATTTCAATAAGAAAATATATTTGCTTATCACCACAACACGAAAATAAAACATAATTTAACAGTTGAAGCCAAATTCTACTTCCATTGGAAATGAGCTTCAGTATACACTACAGGATTTTATTTTTTTTCCCGTAGAAAGCACTTATATATATATATATATATATATATAGACAGATATGTATATCAGAGAAGTTTAAGAACATCTTTCTTTGACCTTTTTCTAAGATTAAAGTCATTGAAATGAATTGTGTTATTCAGTATATTGACTGCAAGTTGAAATACTTGCATCATTGAATTTTCCATTTAATAGTGTCTTTAGTACTTTCTTAGTGAAGTTTTAACTAGCACATTTTTGTTATATTCCTGAATGACACTGTTGCAAACATTTTTGAGATGAAGAATAAATTAAATATTATGAGATGGAGGATATCCTAGAACAAATATTACAGATTATGTGGATGGTAAGGACGGTTTTCTAAGGAAGTGTCAATTTAGATTGTCATTTTGCAAGAAAATTAAATTCAGGTATATCAGTTAAAGTCTTCCTTGAATAAGAAATAAAGAAAATATGGTCTATGCAACTTATATAACTTGTACTTCATTAATTGACACATTTTGATAGACTTAAAATAATCGTCCAGATTTGAGTTGTTCATATGTTTTTATTATTTATGAATATATTTAATAGAGAATTGAGTTTGAGTGTAGGAATCCTTTAGCACCTTATTCCCTTCTGTTGAGTATACATCACTTTGGTATCTGCTTTGATTTCCATGTGTTTTTTAACTGTCAGGTATAGCATGCAGAGGAAAGAGGGTGCCTCAAAGATCCTTAATGAATTTGTATGCTCTTTCTTCAGCCACACATAGAAAAGCCCTTTTTTCTTCTACAGTACAACTAATCTTAAATTTGTTTTTGTGTTGCTATGTAACAAAAATAGACATTAGCTATTTTGGAAATATGTACATATTCATCTTATATGAAAAATAAAATGAATTTCTAGTGTAGCTTTATCCTGTGCAGAACTGACATTTTAGATAATAATGACTTCCATAACCTCATCTTTTTCTACTAAGACATAAATATGTAGTTGGAGAATAAAAATAATACAGAAGTTAATATTGTAAAGATATACATGTATCTTTAATAGTTTGAAAAACAGGCGCAATATATTGAATGAATTCATTAAATCTAAAGTATGTGTTCAGATGTCTTACTTTGTTTGTCTCAAAAAAATGAATAATAAATCATTGAAGGTAGGAACGTGTGAATGACCTGTTGTACTAAAAGCATAACTGATACTGTTGCAACCTTATGAAAGAAGTGACAATTTGGACCAGAATATGATTGTATTTTGCCTTAAATTTTTCTTCTGATATGCTGCTAAATCTTACCACACAATAAGCACTGTAAGCACTGGGCCTCCATCTGTGGAAGAGACGAACAATTAATGTGGTGGATCAGAAGAGTTCTCAGAGTCCCCAGTCTGCCTCAGTATCAGGACCTCATTACAGAACCTGCTTAATGACGATTATTTGGTAGGGGTGAGGAAGGAAGAAGAAATCTTCATTCTGTCTTTTAAGACGGGATTTGATTTGACTGTTAACCTCATTGTGAATTTTGAAAACTGGTTTTCAGTGTCGTATATATAGAACTATCTTTGCAATAAATGAATTTCAGAAATGTATAAATATAATATATATATATAAATTAAAGCAACAGTGTTTTTTATGGATCCTAAAATCAACTTAGAGTAGCGATGGCCTTACTCAGGAGAGATGGAGTTTTCACTCTAATCATAATTCGTCTGATAATCAATTATATCTTTTGGTACTTGAGTGAAATTTGTGTGTGTGTCCTACCCAGGACTGACTTTGTTTGTGAATGAAGTGGAGAAATGTAATTGGGTTGTGTATGTTCCAAAGATTAAATTAATATCTGAACAGTATTATGAAATATATATATATATATAAGGTGTATGTAGTAAATTCTGGTATTACTATTTGACAGGATTATATACAAAACTGCGAGGCAGAAGTAAGTCAGTCTCTGAAATTCTATATAAATTGCTTCTGGATACTTGTCTTTTTTGACTATCCAGAATATTGGCAATTTTCTGCAGGACATTGCAAACCCAGATTTTCAAATTTTGACTTCAGTTATGTGTCATTTCTGAATTTAATCAGGAATGAATTTTGTCAGGAATGCTTTATGAAGCCATTATTTTTATTGATAGAAAATATATAATGGAAATAAAAGATTTTGATGACCAATTTAGTTGAAAACCTATATTAAACCAGGTTTTACCTGACTACTTCCAAAATGGTTACACAAAAGGGTTGCACACTGCAGACTTTATTTATTTATTTGTTTAGTTTGAGAATATCTGGCTTGTTGGTAGCGTTTGTGAGGGGAACACACAGATGTACGTACTACAGTAGTGCTTGGTGGTAAATGAGTTCTGGGTGACTATCTACTGCAGTCAGTATGGAATTGATACTATGAGACTTTTTATTCTAAATGGATCAGCTATAGATGTTGGAAGGAGCACAAATTCTTCAGAAACAAATGGAAACTGCTAGCCTGAACATGAGCAGGCAGTGTGCCCAGGTGGACAAGAAATCGCACTCTACCGATACCTTAAAGGAGGCTGTAGAGAGGTGGGGGTTGGTCTATTCTCCCATGTGCCTGGTGACAGGATGAGGGGGAATGGGCTAAAGTTGCGCCAGGGGAGTTTTAGGTTGGATATTAGGAGGGACTTCTTTACTGAAAGGGTTGTTAGCCATTAGAATAGGTTGCCCTGGGAAGTGGTTGAGTCACCATCCCTGGAGGTCTTCAAAAGACATTTAGATGTAGAGCTTAGTGATATGGTTTAGTGGAGGACTTCTTGATGTTAGGTCAGAGGTTGGACTAGATGATCTTGGAGGTCTCTTCCAACCTAGATGATTCTTTGATTCTGTGAAAGCCAGTGGCATCCTGGCTTGTATCTGGTAGTGTAGCCAGCAGGACCAGGAAGTTGATCGTCCCCCTGTACTCTGCTCTGGTGAGGCCACACCTCGAGTACTGTGTTCAGTTTTTGGCCTTCACTACAAGAAAGACATCGAGGCCTTGGAACCTTGTCCAGAGAAGGGCTATGAAGCTGGTGAAGGGCCTGGAACGCATGTCCTATAAGGAGCAGCTGAGGGAACTGGGATTGTTTAGTCTGGAGAAAAGGAGTTTCAGGGGAGACCATATTGCTCTGTACAACTACGTGAAAGGAACTTGTGAGGAGCTGGGGGTCAGCCTTTTCTCACAGATAACTAGTGATAGGACTAGAGGGAATGTCCTCAAGTTGCTCCAGGGGAGTTTAGTTTGGAAATTAGGAGACATTCTGAGACACTTTCTCAGAAAGAGCAGTCAGGCATTGGAATGGGTTGCCCAGGGCAATGGTGGAGTCACCGTCCCTGGGGATGTTTAAGGAGAGGTTGGACTTGGTGCTTAGGGACATGGTTTAGTGGGTGACATTGGTGGTAGGGGGACAGCTGGACCAGATGATCTTGGAGGTCTTTTCCAACCTTAATAATTCTGTGATTCTGTGATTGTTTTAGTCCTTTATTTCCTTAACATTCTGTCTTTTGTGACTTTGAAGGTCATCTGTGACCTCAAAGTTCTAGAGTCCTCTAGAGACTACACAGTGAAGTAATCTAATTGTCTTCTTGCATTTTCGTAATATTAAAACAGCAGACCCCCACTTCAGTGTGATTGCTTTCTTGACTAGCAGACCATGTTCCTATTTTATCGTTACCAGAAAACCTCACTCGTTCAGACTAATGACTGAGAAACTCATTATGAGTTACTGGATGTGAAAGCTGGTCAAGCAAACAAGCCTAGCCTTCCATTTCCCAAACACAAAGTGAACTTGATTCACTCATCTGTAATAAATATTCTTAAACTAATTTTCTTAAGTTCAGAAAATGGAGTCAGAATTGGAACAGACTGACAATGATTTTTAAAAAAAATCACTGGAGGAAAAGAAACAATGTAAAGAGGATGAGTACATGTGTATAAGACTGTGTGAATATTTGTTATGATCAGTGCGGCAGGCTCACATACATCGTTAGAAATTAAAGTACAGGTTTGTAGTGGTAGAATTTGCATGGCTCTGCTGTTATAATTTATTTCTCATGTTGTTATAGTGCCCAGGAGTCCAGTGAAAGACTCCAAATGAGTTTGTTCTCTATTACACAGCACAAAAAGAGACTCTCAGTCCTCATTTATTTCATTATGAATTGATTAACAAGATTCTAATGTAAAATTAGATTTTAATGTAAAAGTGATTTTAACTATTTCTGATTATTACAATATACTACTAAGTTAATGACGAAACATTTTGTTAGGATTAAAGACAATTAGCTGTCACTCTATTGCAAGACCTCATGGGAACTGGAAACCAGCAGACATTTTTCAATGCTAATTAGAAATAAATCTTCCTTTCCAATCTCACAATAAACCACTGATTTTATTTATTTATTTATTTATTTATTGTCACTAGCTCATTTAAAATAGAATTGAAGGAAAGAGATTTGTCAGTGCTCTCGTTATTGCATGATTGTTCATCCTCTACTTCAGCACTAGGAAAAAGAAAAAAAAGAAAAGAAAAAAAGAAAAAAAAAAAGAAAAGAAACAACAGGCAAAACTATAAAGAAAGTAACTCCAACAATTTCAGCAAACACATTTTTCTTTCCTTAGAGTTAAACCAGGTGGGCAGGCTCCTTCTCTGCTTCAAAGAAAGTCTAATGTTTGCAATTAGTTTGAATTCCTCCTGTCACCGGTTTATTCTGTGAGTCATAAGTCTCCCTCACAACAATCTCTTATCAAATCCATGGCAATATTTTTGTTGTTGTTGTTGTTGTTGTTGCTGTTCTGTTTTGTTTTCTTTTGTGGTGACACATATGGGAAAAGATTTCTGGTGTCAAGAAAGTCATATTCACTTTACACCCAGGTAGTTCATGGTTCTGCAGCTGCTGTTTCCTGAGGCCTTGGGCTAACCTCCTGGATCTAGAAGCACCTACCTGCATTGTTGTCTGTCTGCCAGATTGAAAGATGGAGTTCCATCCTTCACTCCTGTAAGAACATGGTCCTTTCAAAACTAAACAGAATCCTGTGTGATGAAATATCTGGTCTTCTTGAATGAATCACATCTAAATACAATATTGTCAGATTTATCTCTTGCTACTACTTGTGGTGGTTTTACCTTGCTAGGCAGCTGAACTCCACTACCACTGCTCTCTCACTCATCCTCCTTAGAAGAACAGAGGAAGAAGAAAGTATTCTGGAAAGAAAGAAAAAAAGAGGAGAAAAAAAAAACTCACTTGTTGAGATAAGGATAATATAATTAAAGGGAAAAGGAAAGGAAGAAGGAAAAAACAAACAAAAATTAAAGGCCATGCAAGAGGGAAAAATAAATAAATAAATAAAAAGTAAAGGCCTGTAGTGGGTTTACGTGGCAAGGTTTTGGTAGCAGGGGTCCAAAGGGGTGGCTTCTGTGAGAAGGATCTAGAAGCTGCCCCATGTTTGGTAAGGGCCCCACTGCTGACCAGAGCTGAGCCAATAAGTGATGTTGTTTTGCGCCTCTGTGAGAGCATATTTAAGACAGGGGAAAAAAAATCTCTGCGCCACACACAGCAGCTGGGAGAGTGAGAGGAGTGAGGAACAGCCTTGCAGGCGCCAAGGTCAGTGAAGAAGGAGAGGGAGAGGTGCTCCAGTAGCCAGAGCAGAAGTCCCCTGCGGCCTGTGGTGAGGACCATGGTGAAGCAGGCTGTCCCCCCTGCAGCCCATGGAGTACCACAGTGGAGCAGGGTTCCATGCTGCAGCCCGTGGAGGAGACCACAGTGGAGCAGGTGGACCTGCACCTACAGAGACTGCAGCCTGTGGAAGACCCTGCCAGAGTAGATTCCGGGCCAGACATGTAGCCCGTGGAGAGGAGACCACACAGGAGCAGGTGACCTGGCAGAAGCTGCTGCCCGTGGGGGATCCAGGTTGGAGCAGTTCGCTCCTGAGGGATGGACCCCGTGGTACAGACCCATGTCTGGAGCAGTTCTTGAAGAGCTGCTGCCTGTGGGCAGCCCACACCGGATCAGTTCACCAAGGACTGCATCCCATGGGAGGGACCCCACAGCACAGGGGACGAGAGTGACCGAGAAGGAGCGGCGGAGAAGAAGCGCTATAGACTGACCATAACCCCCATTCCCCCGTTCCCCTGTGCCGCTCGGGGGAAGGAGGTGGAAGAGGGTGGATGGGGGGGAAGGTGCTTTTGGTTTCTTTCCTTTGTTTCTCACTTCTCTAGCTTGCTAGTAATAGGCAATAAATCTTACTGTCTCCCTATGCTGAGTCTGTTTTGCCTGTCACGATAATTACTGTGTGATCTCCCTGTCCTTATCTCAACCCTTGAGCCCTTTTCATCGCATTTTCTCCCCGTTCCTCTTTGAGGAGGGGGAGTGAGAGAGCAGTTGTGGTGGAGCTCAGCTGCCCACCCGAGTAAAACCACCACAAGGCCGTGCGGAAGCACAGAGAAAAAATAAATTACTCTCTACTTCCCATCAACGAGCAATGTTTGGCCATATCCCAGGAAGCAGGGCCTCAATACGCATAGCGTTTTTTTGGGAGGACAGATGTTTTCATAACAAGAGCCCTGCCTCTCCTTCCCATTTCCCACCTTTTATTGCTGAGCGTGACATGGTGTGCTATAAGATATCCCATTGGTTGGTTTAGGTCAGCTGCCCTGGTTTTGTCACCTCCCATCTCTTGCCCAGCTCCAGGCTGCTGGCAGAGCACAAGTGCAGAGCACAGCCATGCGTTGGCTGCTGCAGAGAAAGTTAATGGCATTAAGACATATGAGGAGCAGCAGAGGTCACTGGGCCTGTTCAGCCTGGAGAAGAGGAGGCTGAGACCTCATCGCAGTCTACGACTTCCTCGCGAGGGGGAATGGAGAAGCAAGTGACCTATTCTCCGTTATCACCAGTGATAGGACCCGCGGGAACGGTGTTAAGCTGAGGCAGGGGAGGTTTAGGCTAGACATCAGGAAGAGGTTCTTCACTGAGAGGGTTGTCGCACACTGGAACAGGCTCCCCAGTGAAGTAGTCACTGCACCAAGCCTGTCTGCATTTAAGAAGCGATTGGACTGTGCACTTAGTCACATGGTCTAAACTTTTGGGCAGACCTGTGCGTTGCCAGGAGTTGGACTGGATGATCCTGATGGGTCCCTTCCAACTCGGGATATTCTATGATTCCATTCTATGATTCTATGATTAACACCATCCCAACAAGACCCAGCACAGTTCTCTGTTATCCATAGAACCCTCATTCCTGTAGAGGATATATATGTATGTACGTATGTGGTGTGTGTGTGTAAATATACAAATATTTATGCATGTATATGTATATAGATAAAATTAGGTTAGATTCTAACTGTGCTTTAAACACTGAAAAATGTTATTCTGAAAACATAGAACAATTCAGGTTGTTTACTGAAAGGAATAGCCAACTACAGTTAAGTTGCTCACAGTCATGACCAACTGAGTTTTGAATATCTGCAAGGACAGAGACTCCACAAGCTCTATGGGCAACCTCTTAAAGCATTTGATCACCCTCATGATATTTACACTCATGACCCTCATAATATTTTTTTTTTTCCAAACATCTACTTGGAATTCACCATGTTCCAGCTTGTCCCCATTGCTGCCTCCCATCCTTCCACTGTGCCCCTCTGAGACATGTCTGGCTCTGCCAGGTAGTAAGTCAGGTAGCAATACGACCTCTGCTGAGCCTTCTCTTCTTTTCACTGAACAGATGCAGTTCTCAGTCTTGTATGCCAGGTGCTCCTGCCTCCCACCATCTCAGTGACCTTCTGCTGGACTCACTCTGGTCTGGTATTAGGGAGCCCAAACCTGGACACAGTTCTCTAGATGAGGTCTCACAAGTGCAGAACAAAGGGGAAGGATCACTGCCCTGGATCTGCTGGCTGGGAACTTGCCAGAACAGTCCAGGACGTAGGTGGCCACCCACTTTGCTGCGTGGGTGCCTTGCTGACTCACCTTCCACTTGTGGTTCACCACATCTTTTTCTACAAAGGTATCTAGCATCTTTCTAGGTAAGTAGATGCACAGATAATTGTATGTGTATAAACATGGGTGTTTTTCAGCATGTTTACAGAGGGGTTGGACTGAGAACAGTCTTTCTTTTGGGATACTGTGGTTCACAAAATCTGGATCCATGTTTCTCCAAGCAGAATTTTCTCAGATTCCAAAGTAACTTAAAACTTGAAAATAAATGAGAATAAGCTTTTCCAAGTTAAAATTTAGCTGTTTTATGTTTCTGTCTTTTCACAGTGTGTCCAAAGCACAAGAATCTAATTTAAATAGCATTTTTTTTTCTAGTTCTTGCCTAGGTGAATGAAGAAATTAACTTGTGTAAAAGACATACTTACAAGGGACTATCCATACTATATTTTCAGACTAAAAATACATACGTTAGAAGAAAGATTTCATCTACGGGACATACATCAAAAGTCAAATAAACTTTTTTTTTTTTCTCTACAAATTCTTCTTTTAGTGTATTCATTAAAATTTTATACATTTTCTTTATACATTTTACTTTAGCATTCCAGAGAAATAAATTATGCTTTTTTTTTTAAATTTGTTTCATTGTTGATTACTAACCTTAGTATACAATTTCCTTTGTTAATTGAAAATTGTCTTATTAATCCATTATGTGAGAAACATAATTCTTTCCTGTTTCCTGAAAAAGTTATTTACAAAGACAATAAATTAAAATGGGGGGGGGGGGGGGGGGGGGGGCGGAGGGAGGAGTTATGCTACTCAGATATCTAATTTTATAACTAATTAATAAGGCGATCTATAGCCATGAAGACTTGAAGTCATGTTGTTAGATATTCTTTTGATTCCCTAGAGGTGCTCAATGCAACACCTCTGTTAATGTCCTTTAACCTTAATGATTTCATTCACTCTGCAAAAACATCCAAGAGGGGAAATAATATCTTCCATAGTCTAATAACTTTTCCTCAATTCACATGTAAATTAAGAAAAAAAAAGAAAGTAAAGGGGCTGGGGAGGCAATCATTTGATACAGGTCTAATTTCCTGTGATGTCTTTTACTACAAATGTAACAAGAGCAATTACCATGCTTTTATTATTTATTTATTTATTTTATTTTTTCCATCTCTCTGACAGATGCTGAAAGTGTGTCTGTTCAGTATGAAGCTCTGTTAGCTGGAGACTCTAAGGCAATAAGGTGTCAAAGGAGGATGGATAAAGTGGCATGGTGATTTATGATTAGTGCTTCCATTATGGGTAAAAAACACATATATTTCTGGTCAAGAAATTAAGATTATTTTAACAAGACACAGTTCTCTGACACTGTCAGGAATTTGTCGATTTTACTTTAAATTATTTTAAGTTCTGCTTTCCAAAGAATTCCAAGACACCTAGACATATTTATCACTAAAATGGCATTGGTTTTATCTTTCTGACCTGTCATTTCCACATCACAGACTTGCACTTACGAATCTTAAGACAAAAATATTCTACCCGATGGTGTTTCCCATAAATTTTCATGAATAGAGCTCTGCTTAGTGGGAAAATCTATATGGAATTCCACTGCTCAGATTAACTTTTAAACCTAAATAATGTCAAATGGTGGAAATCTTATGACACTGCGAAATATTAGAATATAACTTCATCTTGGTAAGACTGAAACAAATTACTTTTTACTTTTCTGTTTGGAATATATATCAATAAACATAATTCAATATAATATAATAAAATGTTTTGAATTTACAAGAATAGTTTGCTTTGATCACTCGTACTTTAAGATTATATTTTATTATAGAAATGTAGAAATTTTTCAAGTTGTTAAAATAAATTATTCAATACCATGTCCCATTTGAGTACGAAGAAATCAATGCAATCTTAAGAAGTAAAAATGATTTTAGTGTATCAGCATTTCCTGAACAAAAAGAAGAAAAAATGACTTGTCAGAATATTTTCATAAAGCTTTGATAAAATGCAATTATTGGAAACATGGCAAGACCCTTGTTCTGCCATACTCTCAGAAGGTTACTGCATAAAGATCTCAACTAGTTTTTTATACCCAAATTTATTTATTTTACTTGGCAAATGACAAAGGACAGGGCAATTGCTTGCCATTATAATATCTAAGAATTTAAGAATTCTGCTGTCGTTTTTAATTCTTTATGAAAAGCATATAGATGTGTTATTATTTAAAAGTGCTAAACTTTGACTTTCCTTAGTGTATGTAAAAATACAAAAGGCAAACAATGATCTACCCTTGTGCAAGAACACAGTATCAGAAATATTTCAGCAACAGTCCTGGCTTTTGCGTGGTTACAATGAACCTTGTCCTTAAGAGAAGAACTGGAAACAATCATGACGTATACCGTGGAGTAGTCTTCAATGGTGCTGTTTTTCATTGTTCCATCATATTTCTCCAAGTGCATTCTGGTTGAGACAATACCTTCTCATGAAAATATTAATTTCCTATTTGCCAAATTAGGTCATTAACAACAACAAAAAAAAAGTTCTTGTATTGCATAGCAACTGAGGTGTATGTGTAGCCTGCATCAAAGGCATATGCCCTCCTTCATTTTCCACAGTGAAGAGCTCTGCAAACAGATCCTAATCATTTGTGTGCTTACAAAACAACACATTATATCCCCCAGATATCATAGAATCATTAATGTTGGAAAGTCTAACCTTTCCTTGAACACCCCCAGGGACAGTGAATCCACCACTTCCCTGGACAACCTATTCCAATGCCTGGCTACTCTTTCTGAGAAGAAATTTCTCCTAATTTCCAGACTAAAACTCCCCTGGTACAACTTGAGGGCATTCCGTCTAGTCCTGTCACTAGTTATCTGCAAGAAGAGGCTGATCCCCAGCTCCTCACAAGTTCCTTTTATGTAGTTGTACAGAGCAATGTGTCTCCCCTGAAACTCCTTTTCTCCAGACTAAACAATC
This sequence comes from Cygnus atratus, assembly GCF_013377495.2. Lineage (NCBI taxonomy): Eukaryota > Metazoa > Chordata > Aves > Anseriformes > Anatidae > Cygnus > Cygnus atratus. The sequence goes on from NC_066362.1 coordinate 51,049,784, forward strand.
CCAGTTCCCTCAGCCGCTCCTTATAGGGCATGTTCCAGGCCCTTCACCAGCTTCATAGCCCTTCTCTGGACAAGACTCCAGAGCCTTGATACCTTTCTTGTAGTGAGGGGCCAAAAACTGAACACAGTACTCGAAGTGCAGCCTCACCAGAGCAGAGTACAGGGGGACGATCACCTCCCTGGTCCTGCTGGCTACACTATTCCTGATACGAGCCAGAAGGCCGTTGGCCGTCTTGGCCACCTGGGTACACTGCTGGCTCATGTTCAGGTGAGCATCAATCAGCACCCCCAGATCCTTTTCCTCTGCACAGCCTTCCAGCCACCCTCCCCCAAGTCTGTAGTGCTGCATGGAGTTGTTGTGACTTAAGTGCAGGACCTGGCACTTAGCCATGCTGAACCTCATCCTATTGGCCTCTGCCCATTGACCCCTGGTCCCTCTGCATGGCCTTCCTATCTTCTGGCAGATCAACACTTCCCTCCAACTTGGTGTTGTCTGCAGACTTACTGAGGGTGCACTTAATTCCCTCATCTAAATCATCAGTAAAGATATTAAAGAGGATGGGCCCCAACATCAACACCTGGGGAACACCTCTGGTGACCAGTCACCAGCTGGATTTCACTCCATTCGCCACTACTCTCTGGGCCCAGCCACCCAGCCAGTTTTTAACCCAGGAAAGAATGCACCTATCCAAGCCATGGGCTGCCAGCTTTTCCAGGAAAATACTATGGGAGACCATGTCAAAGGTCTTGCTGAAGTCTAGGTAGACTATGCCAGCAGGCTTTCTCTTATCCACCAGGTGGGTTCCCCGGTCAAAAGAGAAAGTTGGTCAGACAGGACTTGCCTTTCATGAACCCATGCTGACTGGGCCTGATCCCTCAGTTGTCCCGCATATGCTGCGTGATTGCATTCAAAATGACCTGTTCCATCACCTTTCCTGGTACCCAGGTCAGGCGGACAGGCCTGTAGTTCCCCAGATCCTCCTTACTACCCTTCATATGGAGGGGTGTCACATTAGCAAGTCTCCAGTCACTCAGGATCTCTCCATGACTGCTGATAGATGATGGAAAGCAGTCCAGCAATCACATCCACCAACTCCCTCAGCACCCTCGGATGGTTCCATCTGGCCCCATGGACTTGTGAGAGTCCAGGTGGAGCAGCAGGTCTCTAAATGTTTCCACCTGAACTGTGGGGGGTTTCTTCTGCTTCTCATCCCAGACTACCAGGTTGGGAGGCTGAGTACCATGAGGATAAGTGGTCTGGCTAGTAAAGACAGGTGAAAGAAGGCATTAAGAACCTCACCCTTTTCCTAGTCCTCAATAGTGATGTGTCCCCCCCCCCCCCCCCCCCCCCCCCCCCATCCAGTAAAGAATGAGATTTTCCTTGGCCCTCCTCTTGCTGTTAATATATTTATAAAATCATGTTTTGTTTTCTTTCACTTTAGAGGCCAGATTGAGCTCGTACTAGGCTTTGGCCTCCCTGATTTTTTCTCTGCATATGCTGGCAACTTCCTTGTACTCTCCCCAAGTTGCCTGCCCCTTCTTCCACCAGACATAAACTCTCTTTTTCTCCTGGACACTTAGCAAAAGTTCCCTGTTCAGCCACTCTGGTCTTCTTCCCCGCCAGCTCATCTTACGGCACATGGGAACAGTCTGCTCCTGCGCCTTTAAGACTTCTTTCTTGAGGAGCATCCAGCCTTCCTGGACCCCTCTGCCCTTCAGGGTTGTCTCGCAAGGGACATTCTCTGTCAGTGCCCTGAACAATTCCAAGTTTGCCCTCTCGAAGTCCAAGGTAGCAGTTTTACTAACCCCCCTCCTGACGTCACCAAGAATAGAGAGCTCTACCATTTTGTGGTCACTCTGCCCAAGACAGCTCCCGACCACCAGGTCTCCACCAGTTCATCAGCTCTGTTCATGAACAGCAGGTCTAGCGGGGCACCCCAAGTAGGCTCAGTAACCAGCTGAGACAGGAAGCTATCTTCCATGCACTCCAGGAACCTCCTAGACTGCTTCCTCAGGGCTGTATTTTTTTTCTAGCATACGTCCAGGAAGTTAAAGTCCCCCATTAGAACAAGGGCTGGCAAACATGTAACTTCTGCCAGCTGCTTATAGAATGGCTCATCCGTCTCTTCATCCTCGTTTGGCAGTCTATAACAGACCCCACCAGGATGTCCGCCTTGTTGGTCATCCCCCCGATCCTTATCCACAGGGACTCTACCTTATCATGCCCAGCCCCAAGCTCAACAACATTGAAACACTCTCTAATATAGAGAGCCATGCCGCAGCCCCTGCTTAGTTGCCTGTCCCTTCTGAAGAGCTTGTAGCCATCCGCTGCAGCACTCCAGTCATGGGAGTGGTCCCACCATGTTTCAGTGATGGCAACTAGGTCATAGTTTGCCTACTGCACAATGGCTTCCAGCTCCTCCTGTTTGTTGCCCATGCTGCATGCATTGGTGTAGATTCACTTGAGGTGCACCATTGCCCTCACCCCCAACCCTGGGACTGCTCCCCCAGGCTAATCTCTATCAAGCCTCATTTCCCTTCTGTCCCAAAAGAATAAGAGCTTATATTGTCACCTTCTTTAAGGACACTAGGGTATTATTTCCAGAAATGAAGTAACCACCAAGCTGACACAAAAGTTACTGAAAAAAAACAAGTGAAGAATTTAAGCAGATAATTGGAAGAAATGTCTTGTTTTCTTTAAGTACCAAGGAAAAGAATTTCAGAACCAGCTTTTAGATTTTATTTTTTTTCCCATATTCAAATATATCTCATGACCGCTCCAGACATGAGAGTCCACAGTTCACATTTTCGTAATAGTGTCTTTGATAATTGTTTTTTAGCATTCTTTTGCTGGCTGGGGACAGCTCCTTGGGGTCTCAGTCCACAGAATCTATTTGACTAGTTTGACTTTGCTGCTCCTGACAAGAATGAATGTCTTTAGCACTGGTGAAGGTACAAATGCTGATGCCTGTCTAATCCGATCCTGTATGCTAAAGTGAACTAAAATAATTTTGTACAGAACAATTATGTATACTAAAAAGAAATCATAATCCATTATACAGGCCTTTGGGTGAAGTCTCATGATTAAAATATCAATTCTTTTCATCACAGCAGTTTAAACATTGAAAAATTGGGCCTTGTTACTCAGCTGTGTCTGATAAAGCCTGCAGCTGATTTTTTTAAGAGTGTAATAAGCAGCATTGCACTAGAACAGTAAGGAGTTCACCCCAAGATTTAAAAATATTTGTATTTAGTTGCTGAGTGCAAGTCATATTTACAAATGTATAAACCTTTGTTTGGAGGAAGAGATGGTTGTTATCAAAAATATAATTACAGTCACTTTGGTGAACATCACATATCTCTCTATATTGCAAATTCTGATTTCATAGAATCATAGAGTCTTAGAATGGTTTGGGCTGGAAGGGACCTTAAAAATTGTGTAGCCCACCCCCCTCCAATGGACAGAGACATCATTCACTAGACAAAGTTGCTGAGAGCCTCATCCAACCCATCTTTGAACCCTTCCAGCGATGGTGCACCCAAACCTTCTCTGAACAATCTGTTCTTGTGCCTCACCACCCACATTGTGAAAAAATTATTCTGTATATCCAATTTAAATCTGAGCAACGGCTGATAAAAAGAAAAAAAAAAAAAGTCAGATTCAGCTCTCAGAATTGGCCCTAAAGTTACTAGACTTGAAGTGGTTAGATCTGAAAGCAACATACAAAGCACTCTTTATATTATTATTTTTTTTTGTCTCTGGGGCTTGTTCTGGAGCTTGTTTGTATAGCTCAGGGTAGCAGATTATAGCACGGAATAAACTAAACTAAAGGTATTTTATTAAAACACAACACAAATTATTAAAGGAGACAAGAAAGTCTTTTTGTTCTTAAATACAATTAATATACCCGAATGATTAGGTGTATTATCAGAAAGACAGACGCAACAATAGCAAACATTACAATTCAAAGATATATTTATATATATATATATATATATATAAATGATCATAATACCTTCTCAGAATTGTTCATTTTACTAGAGTTAGCAGAATCAAATCAACTGTGAACATTCAGGACTACTGTTTGATGGCCAGCAGGGTACATAGACAGAGGAGGTAGGTAACAGTTTAAATAAATAGAAAATAAAAGTAATTTTGTTGTGATGTTGCAAAGGTAATTTTATTGTGATGTGTATCATTTGTAAAACATAAATCATATTTTTAAACATTTTTATGGCTGTATTTGTCATATGTAGTAGTACCCCTCATTTTTTCTCTACTTTATACAGAGAAACTTGACCTTCTGATCTGATAATATTTTGCTCTATCCTCTCTTCTTATTCCAGAGAGTCTCTGCACATTGAAAATCAGATTAGGAATTAAGAGGTGTCAATTTGCTTTGGTGAATCTAAATACATCTTAAATATAAAGCCAAAATATTAAAGTATATGGGATTTTAAAATCAGCATAACAACAGCCAGAGTAGAATAACAATGCAAGAAAAGCTGGGAATAGTCCACGCTGAATCATGTGCCAATACTGGAAAATTATTAAACTGAAATACATAATTAATATATAACTTAAAAGAAGTTCAGTCTAAAAAGTAGTTAAAAATAATTGAGTAAATTATTTAGATGCTAAAATAACTTTCTTTATTTGTACTTTGGAGAACAAGGTAAATTTAATCCATAAAATCTTTATTAAACACATTATGATAACAACAGTCACTTCCATTTACCATTTCCACTTCTAGTATCTTTTGATTTGATGTGAAAGCACACATAGAAATACCTTGCATCCCATACCGATCTGCACTTCTTTTTTAATGGGATTACCTGTAATAATTGCTATGCCCAGAAGGTAAGAAGTCCTACGTCTCTCGTGCAGACTTCAACTGGGATGCCCAACTTAGGTAAGGAGAGAGTAGATAGGTTGCATGGAGGCAATGCATGGTCCCAGCCCACAGCTAGCCAAAGCAATGCAACTGTGTGCTTCTGTAACCCAAGTGGTCTATCAATATAGATCAGGAGTGTTAGATATCAGAAGGGCAAAACTATCAGCAAGTCTCAAGCAAATTACAAAGATAACCTCAGCTCTATTTTTTTCTTCCTCTCTAGTATGAACAGCTAACAGTCTGGTGGTCTAGCAGTTGAGAGAGAAAACAGACAGCATGTGATCCTTGCAGACATCACTATCTATAGAAACTCACAGTTTTGATTTTTTTATGTCTGAAAAAGACATACATCTCTTCAGAAAAGAGTCTGTATGGGAAATTCTCCCTGTTCTGATACATTTCAAAAATATTAACTGAACGAATTTTTCCTAACATCTGAAGACTAAGAATTGGTCTTTCAGGTGTGACTTAGAAACTTTAGAATCTGCACATTTACCGTCAAAGGCTCTTATTCCTTTATGCTCTCCTGAACATTTTACCAGTCACGTATTGTAATTTTATTTCAGTTTTGCATGGTGAAGATTTTACTTTAAAATAAACAAACAAATAAATAAAAACAGACCAGTGAGAAATATTTGGAAAGCAGTGTTTTGTAACTAACAAGTCTTTTTCTCCTGAAAGTAACATTCTTTTTAAAACTCTGTACTTGAATATTGAATAATAATGGTTAACTGTATTTTGTTTTATCTTATTTAAACAGGGAATTAGAGGCAGATAATTTCAAAAGTACTCGTATCTGCTAAGCTTCTTCAATGAGGTGTTTAATTTCATACAGATAGGTAAGTGAACATACATTTAACCTAGTCACTACATTGAGGGTATAAACTATTTATAAATGTATCACAGCTTGGAAGTCTTAATAGCTCCAGTTCACACACTACTTTCCAAGAGATATAGTACCCATTTACTTACTTACAGAGGTACAGTAAAGATTAATTAGTTAATATATGGATATAGCACTTTGAAAACTTTGACCTTTTTTTGAATGCTAAATATTACTTATTCTGGATTGATGCCAAGATACAGTGTGTCATTGTTTTACTACTAGTTACTACTACTCTTTGACACTATGTCCACATACACAAAACCTTTATAAACATAGCTTTCCCTTTAAGCTGTATTGCCTTCTAGCTTTTTTTTTTCCATTTCAGAATAGTGTTTAAATATTTACCGTCTGTCTTTTGTAGTAGAGACAGATTACCTAATCTCAATCTATCACTGAGTAATTCAGAGACAAATCCAAGTTAGTCCATAAAATGTGCTAGTTCTTATAAAATAGTATAAATCTTAAAATGTTGTGGTTTTTTGTTTGTTTGTTTGTTTGTTTTTTTCTCTATGCTTTTTAAAGCCATTCAATTTTCCATACTGTTCACCCTGGTGTCTTGTACGTGACTGTTATTTTTTGCTTTCACTTACTTACCTTATTTTAAATAAATTAGGTCTCAGTACATTTTCTACATTAAATGGAATTATTTTATACCTTCTTTTATCTTTTTGTAAAATTGTGATATTAGTTCTTCACATTTAAAAAAAATGTCTGAAAATAGATGTGAGGAGAGTTGCAAGTGTAAGTGGAAAGGGGCCTAATTTTCATTGACTAAGAGAAAAATCATTTTTCAAGGTAGTCAATAGCAGAACTCCTAGTGATTTCAATACAGTTATTATTTGACACCATCTCTTAACTTGGCATATTATTTTCTAAGGAAGACTATTCTTATATTATCTCAAAAGTCATCCAACATTTCACCTCATTCTGCTTCTTCCTTGTTAACTTGGATTTTATGTTAAAATTGAGACTCTGGAATATGGACACATTTCACTTTTTTTTTTTTTTTTTCCAGTGACTGTAATATCCATAATGCACAATGCTGCTGGTTATTCCTTCCTAAATAGTTTTATAAATCATTAGACCTTATAGAGTTGTTCCACCTTGTTTCTTCTTTTTATAAATATACATTAAAAATATATATTTTTGGAAGAAGAAAGATGAACAGAGATTAAATAGCTTGCATAACTTCATAGTGGATGACATTTGTGTGATGAACTGAAATTGCCAGCTGAAATACTCTGGGTTTCAAATATCATTTACATATTCATCTGAAGATGGATCAAATCTTAAAGTTTTGTTCATTGCAGATTTATAAACTTCTGTAGTGTTTACTTAATTGGATTCTTTTCTGGGTGAATCAGTTCTCATGCTGACAAAGTATGAGACACACAAGTTGCGTCAGTTACATTTTTACCTGTATTTTTCTGCTACTCCACCTCCAAAGTTTTAATACATCTCATAAATATTAATAAGAGAATGATTTAAAAAGCATTACTGATAGAAAAACAGAAAGCTCATTTCTTTTAATTAGTCTTCTTCAAAAACATTTTAGGAAGAAACATTGTTGGGTCAGGCTCCTTCTTTCCTCTAAAAATATAATTAATCTTTATATCACCTTTTCTTTAAAACAGCACAAATTTAGTTAGTAGCTAGATGTCCATACTAAGAATAATTAATATAAAAAAATATTAAATTTGAACCACGATGGTAATATCAAATGCAAACCATGCCAAGAAAATAATACAATATGTAACACTATGTTTTTAGTATTTCCTGTTACTATAAATATCCTCTCAATGAAAAGCCACAATGAAAAGTCAGATATCTTAACTCTGTCATGATATCTGATTACCATGGAGTAATCTTTGGATCCTACAAAGAAAACACACTAACCTGTGTCTTGTTCCAAAGAAAGGCTGTAGGAAGGTTTGGAGATTATTATCTACAGCAGACTCAGTTCAGCATTGTGCTTAGTGAGCATGAACTTTAATTTCATCATAGAGTTGCTCTCTCTGCTTTCACTAGATGGCACAGGGAAGCTTTCTGTGGTTAGCTATTTTAACATCATTTGTGGTCACTTGCTTTCAGAAACACCTTTCTTCTTTCTTATCTGTCTCCTTCTTGACTTTCTTTTCAAAGGAGGAGTTTAAGTGGAAAAGCTCTTTTTTTTTAACTTGGAAGAGGAAGACATTCTAGCTCATCTTCAAGGAAGAGATGTCAGCAATTCAGATGAACAAACTTTCTAGAAAAAGGAAGCTTTCAATTAGAATAGCTCATGCAGTGCTATACCATGTACTGATCACTTCAACATAGACTGAAATGCTCAGACACTTTGAACTCATTTAGAAAATTCTGTTTCTGATAAAAAGAACTGTATTCCTGATTCTACTGAAATTGAAGTCTTTAGGTGGTTTTAGAGCTTTCTGGGGGATAAAAATGGCGACTGTAAGTTCATTATGTGAGTAATGCAGATTGTTCTGCCTGAAAATATAACTTATATTTATGCTGAAGTTATGCTGGAGAGCTTTTAGGGTCCTAAATCCAATCAACATGAAGCAAGAAATGTAATCTAATTGTTGTTTCCCCAAACTAGATGCTAAAAGAAGCCTGAGGCAAATTCTGTTCCCTGCTACCTCATGTTTTAGAAGTAACATTGACATCACTCACCTGGGAAATCAGATTTTCCCTTCTCCTTTTAGATATTAAGGCCTGGGTATCTTTGAGCAGAGGCTTTTCCTCTTCTACATCCTCATCACTGGCTCTAAGGTCTATTCCTTCTTACAAGCACTTTAACAAGTGAGTTACTAGATTATGGGAAGTATCTTTCCTGTCCATTTGGTGGTTTTGCATGAACATGCTTTAACCTCAATACTGTCACATTATACTAAGTTTGATTTAAAGGATCATGTACAAGAAACTACTCACACTCACATAATCTTTGTAGGAGCCCTGTCTGTTATTTGTGCTTATGCTATATTAGTCATGTTTAATCCTTAAACATATTAATTACAGTTCCAGAGTGCATTCTGTTACAGGTATTTGTGCACAGGTCTTGTCTGAAAATGGGCTGAGTATGCCTTATGGAGTCCGTGCATCCAGGTGCACAGATAGACTAAAAAATAAAAATAAAAAATCTGCAAATCATAATACATGCTTTAATCTGAGGTGATCCTGAGCATGAGTTAATGAGAAGTTGACCAAAACTTGAGGCATGAAGTGATTTTATGATTGTAGTGTTTCTTGGAAAGAAATGCCCAGAGTAACTGTAATTCTTTGGTGACTCACATAAACTGAGATTTATGACTGTTCAGTTCTATTTGAATGCAACCATACTTTTATTTTCTGAAATATTACAGGATATAAAATTACTAATTATTATCTATACTTGTAGTATATATAGGTTATATAATGTTATGTTATTTTATATCTCATTATATCATATCTTATTATATTATATATTACTTATATGTTACTTATATATTACTTGTATTAGTATTACTTATATTCTTATTATTACTAATAACAGGATGTTAGTATATGTAGTGGAATAAGGATACGAATTTTCACTTGTGCGTATGCTTTCATATAACATTTAATTCCAGTGTTTTTCTTCTAAGATACATTACTTCCATAAAGTAAGAGCTTCTTTAGAAACATATTCACTCCTTGTGAATACAAACTTCTTTACAGTCTATTTTGCCATAGGAATGTCTATTTGTTATAAATCTATTTGTAGTTCTCATTTTGCACACCTTGCCCTGTTAAATACTGATGGTCATGTTGTTTGAACATTATAATGATGTCTGTAATTAAAATTTAGGTAATATATGACTTCTGTCATAATGAGAGAGACATCCTAATCCTTTAGTGTGAAAAACTGTATATTATTTTCCTTTAAATTAAAGCCAAGTATATTAATCAAGTTTATTTTCTATTCAGAAAAAATTGAAGAATATTTCATGTAGTAAGCAATTATTCATTGAAAAATAAAAAAAAATTTCATAAGTTTTGAATGTGATGGACATTTGTGTTTTTACTGTACCTAGCAGTTAACACAATAAGACCTCAATCTTGATAAGGACGTAGGCTGTGATAGCAGTATAAATATTTACTCATGTTAATTAGCTGTAAAAGGAGGAAATCAAGTAAACTCTGCACATAAGGTGTCTGTTAGTTTGTCTGAAAGAGGACTCAGACAAAAGTATACGTGTGAGATGTAAATTTGAAGCTAAGAAATAGAAATAGCTATTTGAGGTCTATGTTGTACTTTCACATACTTAAATTTAAAAAAATGCCCCTCCAGTATAGGGAAGTACTATGTAGGTACAATTTTATGTAGTAGGCAGCTAATTAAAACAGTCTTAGTTCTGTAATATTTCACAGTAGTGAAGAATGCTGGCAAGATGTGATATCAGAAAGGACTGCTGTGAGACTGAGCAAAAGAGGAAAGGGAATACAATAGGAACTGAAAAGCAGGCTATTAACAAGAATATGTAGTCAATTCATTCACAAGAGAAAAAAAAAAAAGATATTTTATCAATAAATCTAAAGTTTATTTTTTTTTTAAATAATGTGCAATAGCAAAAGAAATATATGAGAAAAGTAACAAATAGAATAAATTAATAGCAAAGAACTGTTCTTGGACTTTTACAATGATTTTTGCCCTCACAGTTCAGAAAAGAAATCTGAAGATTTTATTCAAAAGCAAGGTTTTTATTTTGGGGGTTGTTGGGGGCCAGTGGTGAGTGATGAACTGGAATATTATGGGTACCCTTGGACAAGTAATACTAGGACATATCAAATGACTATATACTACTGTTTAGGAGAAAAAAAAAAAAAAGAAAAAAAAAAGAAAAAAAAACTTTAGTCAATTAAGCTTAGAGAGTTAGACAGTTATTTAGCTGAACAGGTACCAGGTGTCTACTATAGTTTTAGCAGGTTCTACTGCAAATTCATTGTAGGGGTGTGTTGCTTGTACTGAATAATTGTATAAGTGAGTTGTGTGTCTGAAGACATCTGAGATGTCCTGGACTACCTCTGGCCAGCTGGTCTTTACCTGTCAGTCCAGAGGGTTGCACAAGAGTAATTTATCCTATCTACTAGCCTTTTGCAGGTCTCAAACACCTTAGGATATCTCAAAAGGCACTGGCTGCTTCTGTTTAGGAAGTGTTTCAAGCCATAAATCACCTCTGGCTATAATGGGTGCCTACAAAAGAGCTCACATTTACATAGTTAGCTACATTGAAAGATCTTAATCTTCAACTGCATTCTGCTTCAGGTATCTAAACGTGACAGTACAAAAGCACGTGAGATGCCCTAGGCTGTCAGGCCTGACAACAGAAACTCTGCCTGTGATCTTCTGCAGTATCAAAGTGGGGTGAGGTGGGACACTTCTGAGTACCTCCATGACATCAGTCACTTGTGTGGGGGCCAGTAGGTTGAACAAATAAACTCCTTTTACAGCTAGGTGAGAGACAAGCACTACCTGACAGTGATTTATCAGATTTTCATGTAGTTACCAGAAGCAGACCACCTGTACCATCTTCACAGAATCACAGAATCACCTAGGTTGAAAGAGACCTCCAAGATCATCTAGTCCAACCTCTGACCTAACACCAAGAAGTCCTCCACTAAACCATATCACTAAGGACTACATCTAAATGGCTCTTAAAGACCTCCAGGGATGGCGACTCAACCACTTCCCTGGGCAGCCTATTCTAATGGCTAACAACCCTTTCAGTAAAGAAGTTCTTCCTAATATCCAACCTAAAACTCCCCTGGCGCAACTTTAGCCCGTTCCCCCTCATCCTGTCACCAGGCACATGGGAGAATAAACCAACCCCCACCTCACTACAGCCTCCTTTAAGGTATCGAGAGAGTGTGATAAGGTCGCCCCTGAGCCTCCTCTTCTCCAGGCTGAACAATCCCAGCTCCCTCAGCCGTTCCTTGTAAGACTTGTTCTCCAGACCCCTCACCAGTTCCGTTACCCTTCTCTGGACTCGCTCGAGCACCTCGATGTCCTTCTTGTAGCGAGGGACCCAAAACTGAACACAGTACTCGAGGTGCGGCCTCACCAGAGCAGAATAAAGGGGGACAATCACTTCCCTAGCCCTGCTGGCCACACTGTTTCTTATGCAAGCCCGGATGCTGTTGGCCTTCTTGGCCACCTGAGCACACTGCTGGCTCATATTCAGTAACATTAAAGAACATCTAGATGACTACCTCCAATGTAAATATCTATACTGAAAAGTTAGGGACAGTGATTCTCAGTCCTCTTAGTGAAATATATATATATATTTATATTTATATTTATTATTATTATTTGAAATGTTCGTTTCACTTCAGCTCCATTGGAAAGAAAACTGGCAATAGGACAGCACACGAAATGAACAACGTTTCAATGTGTCTAAGTGGCAGAAAGCATTTTATATGGTAAAAAACTTAATTCCATTTAAAGCTGTTCTTTTAAGCCTTCACAGTGGTCTACAAAAATACGTAACAGTAACAAACTCTGAAAATATAACTTTGTTAGGAGGAACAACCAGTTTCCAGATTGATTTGAAACCTTTTATCTTTGACATTGAATTGATACCACAGTCACAAGTGGTGTTCCCAAGGGTTCAGTATTGGGGCCCATACTCTTTAATATCTTTATTGATTTGGATGAGGGAACTGAATGTAACCTCCATAAGTTTGCAGGTGACAACAAGCAGGGGGGAAGTGGAGATTTTCTGCAGAATAGAAAGGCCTTGCAGAGGGACCTGAACGGGTTGGAGCAATGGGCAGAAGCCAGTAAGATAAGGTTCAACATAGCTAAATGCAAGGTCCTACACTTTGGTAACATGCAGCACTGCAGGCCTGGGGCAGAGTGGCTGGAAAGCTGTACACAGGAAAAGGATCTGGGGGTGTTGGTCTATGCTCAGCTACACGAGCCAGCAGTGTGCCCAGGTGGCCAAGAAGGTCATAAGCATCCAGCAGGACCAGGGAGGTGATAATCCCTTCTATTCAGCTCTCGTGAGGCCACACTTTGAGTACTGTGTTCAGTTTTGGGCCCCTCACTACAAGAAAGACATCGAGGCCCTGGAACCTTGTCCAGAGAAGGGCTAGTGAAGGGTCTGAAATGCATGTCCCGTGAGGAGCAGCTGAGGGAACTGGGATTGTTTAGTCTGGAGAAGAGGAGTTTCAGGGGAGACCATATTGCTCTCTATAACTACCTGAAAGGAAGTTGTGGGGAGCCAGAGGTTGGCCTCTTCTTGCAGATAATTGGTGATAGGACAAGAGGTAATGGCCTCAAGTTGCTCCAGGGGAGGTTTAGGTTGGAAATTAAGAGAAATTTATTCTCGGAAAGAGTGGTTAGGCATTGGAACGGGTTTACTGGGGAGGTGGTGGAGTCACCGTCCCTGGGGGTGTTTAAGGACAGGTTGGACTTAGTGCTTAGGGACATGGTTTAGTGGGCAACCTTGGTGGTAGGGGGACAGCTGGACCAGATGATCTTGGAGGTCTTTTCCAGCGTTAATGATTCTATGTTATGAAATATTTTTTTCTCAAGAGACAAGCTAAAGTTAATTCATAGGAATTTTCTGTTGTGAAAGGTATGTTTGTTAAAGATGTAGAAGAAGAAGTGACAGGACACCAAATTTGTAACTGGGAAAATTTAGTCTCTTTTGCATACTCACTTTTTGATGCATATAAATAAGTGATTTGTCTGACAGAGTTTCCTGGCCTGCACTGACTTGAGAATAGTCAGCATTTGTATTTATATGTTGTGATATATATCACTTTCATGCCTATGAAATGTGATATTGTGATTTCACTTTCTATCAGATGACCTAATCAGAATGAAAGAATTAATGTCAATCGATTGAAAGAAACTTCAGTGAAAAAAAATTCAGACAAATATATAACTGAGTTAAATTTAAACTATATCATCAAATATTAATTATTAAAAAAGAAATGTCCAGGGCAAAAGATAGAGAGTTTTCTGTCTTGAAAAAAAAAATGTGTAAGCTTAAATAATAGTACTTAGATTATGTATTGAAATAAATATTCTAAATATCTAGAAAAAAGCATGAGAAAAAAAGATGCCTTTTGTTGAAGATTAATTTCCAAATGAAACAGTTTTTATTCTAACTCTTGAACAGTTTTTATATACATTTATATATATATATATATACTCAAAGGAAAATTTAGTGGAGAAGGATGTTTCCATTTAAGAGGGAGATAAAAGAACTTGTGTACATTTCTGATAGAAATAATTCAATGTGCTGGTATCAGATTGGGGGCAAAAACTTTCTCAACCATGGTGTCTGGGATATTTAAAGTAATATTTTAGTAACATCGAAATGCAATGGCAGATATATCTAATTTATTGTTTATATTTAGGATGTGAATTTGGGCAAGTCATATAGCATTTTTATCTTTATAGCATAAATGTTTAGTTAATTAAAAAAAAAGGTACAATTAATAGTAGTCTGATTCACAGATTCACGATCTTCTAAAATATTTAGTTACTGATCAAAATGTTATCCTCTACAACTTCTGCTTATCTTTTAATCTTTATTTCTTAGTGTCCAGAATAAGTGTTCTCCAGAAATGGTATGTATAGTATGATCTTAGACCGGATCAAAAGTGCATGTCAGTGCTGATGTATAATTGTCTTTTTGCTTTTTTCAGAAGCAGCACAACTCCACATTTGCTATGTCCATTCATGCTTATAGTATTAATTAAAACAAAAACTAAAACAAAACCAAAACTTTCTTTTATTTTTTTTCCCCCATAACAGTCAGCGTTGCTTGTATCCAGTCTCCAAATAAAGATTTCCACAAGGTAATGATTACATTTGAAAACATAGCAATAAGCCATGCTTAGTGACCTTTTCAATTTCCAATTACAAAACTGTCCATTTTTGCAGCGTTTTCATTTACTTTTCTTATTTTTTGCTTCTGTTCATTCATCAATCAATTAAAACTGCAAATTTTTTTTTATTATTTTATTTTTTTCCGGCAATAAATTAACTGTAATGCTTACAATCCTCCTGGCACATATTCCTTTGCTGAGAATAGACTGGATGTTTAAACTGACAGAGCCAAGCTCTCCCATGAGTTTAACTGTGAAGCTGTTAACAACCCACCATCTCCATCCTCTCTTTCCTCTTATTCAAAGTAACCAAATCCAAATCAGGGGCTATTTATTGTTTAGTAAAGCTCTACTTGAGCTGTACCCAAAAACCAAGACAGATATGGAGCCTAAACTTAGAAATGTAGGTATCTAAAATATCATCATCATATATAGCTTTTATTTCAGACTTTCACATGTTAAACAAGGCTTCTTTGTTTTGTGGGGGAAAGGTAATGAAATGACAACTGAGGTTCAGTTTTCTTCGGTTATAATACCTGTGGTGTTATTCTGATCTTTTTGTTCTGCTGTAGAGCATACTCCTTTCTTAGGAGGAAATCCCAGGTGTGGATCTGTGTGCATGGGTTATCAGTCTGTAAAATTTTGTGATAATATAATAATCTCACTCCCTGATAACTTTTTTTTTTTCATGTATCTGTCATTGAATTTGGATTACGTAGGGGATCAAAAGTTTTGTTACAATAATCTAAAATATAATCAAATGTCATTATTCAGAACAGAAGATAAATAAAAGCCAAATTTAGGAAGAAGTTTACCTATTTAGTTAATTGACAAAAGTTATTCTTTGATTTACTACTTGAATAATCATGCTAGAATCAGTAGAATGCGGTAATATACAACTCTACTTGCATTGCTACATTATTTTGGCAATCAAGAACAGATCTTCAGCTGCTGTTTTAACTACATTCAAAATGTTACCCTTAATTTTGAGACTAAATCACTTTATTTTTCTGATTATTTGATACTTTACAGTGTTTTTGTTGTTGTTTGCTCTAATATGTTTCAAGAAATTCTTTTGAAGTATTTCCTATGCAGAAAGACAGTCACTTCATTAATAAATGCTTAGGAAACTTGAGCATTTTATTCCATACAATAGAATTTATGTAATAATATATTTCCCTTTTTAATGACAGTATTTTGCCTTTATATTTACTAGATCATGTAATTTCTAGATAGACCTGAGAATGGTGGCTTCAGTTATCTGAAATGTATTGTAATAACTCAAGTGAGGAAAGTTTAAAATTTGAATCATTGTTTCTGATCTCGGTGCCTCTTTCTTAGTTTTCCCTTTTAGTTCTTCTTTGGTTTCTTTGAATGTTCTTTTACCATGACACTGCCTTCACCATATGATTTTTTTTATTATTATTTTTTTCATTCTGACACTTCTTTCCAAGTGAGTACTCATTAGAAATGTTATTGCTGTTGTGTTGGTCTGTTTCTAAAAAAGTTTAGAAAATTTAGTTATTTTGCCAAATAAGCTTTCTCTTCCCCTTTTTCTGGTGGTTCAATAAGATAATGAGATCTTTTCCATTCCCTTCTCTTCCCCTTCCTTCCCTCTCCTTACTTTTCCTTCCCTTCCTCTTTATAAAGCTCTAGTCTATATATACTTATATATATATATATATATATGTATATTCATAGAATCGTTGAATGGCTTGGTTTGGAAGGGACCTTAAAGACCATCTAGTTCCAACCCCCCTGTCATGGACACGGATGCCACCCACTAGACCAGGTTGCCCAAGGTCTTGCCCAGCCTGGTCTTGAACACCTCCAGGGATGGGGCATCCACAACCTCTCTGGGCAACCTGTTCCAGTGCCTCACCAGCCTCTGAGTGAAGAATTTCCACCAAACTTCTAATCTAAACCTCCCCTCTTTTAGTTTAAAACCATTTCCCCTTGTCATATCATTATCTGCCTGAGTAAAAGTGTTTTTTTTTGATTGTTTGTTTGTTTGTTTTTATAAGACCCCTTTAAGTATTGAAAAGTTGCAATGATGTATCATAACATCCCCATTTCTCAGCCTTTCTTCATAGGACAGGTACTCCAGCCCTCTGATCATCTTTGTGACTCTTCTCTGGACCTACTCAGATAGGTCCTCGTTCTACTTGTGATGGGGGCACCAGATCTGAATGGAGTACTCTAGGTGTGACCTGTGGGCCACTCCTCTGTTGATGCAGTCCAAGACGCAGTTGGCTTTCTGGGCTGCAAATGTGCACTGCTGGCTCATGTCAAGACCTCTTGTCCAAGTCCCTTTGGATAGCATCCCTTTACTCTGTTGCATCAGCTGCACTGCTTAGCTTGGTGTCATCTGCAAACTTGCTGAGAATGCACTCAATCCCATTGTTGATTGTTTTTGAGAAACAGTGCTGGTCCCAGGATAGACCCCTGAGGACATCACTTAGCACCAGCTTCTACCTGGACACAGAGGCATTGACCACAACTCTGGGTGCAGCCTTTAAGCCAATTCCTTATCTATTGAATGGTCCATCCTTCAGATCCATCTCTTTCAAATTGGAGATCAGGATGTTGTGTGAGACCATGTCAAAGGCCTAAGTCCAGGTAGATAACATCAGTCGGTCTTCCCTTGTCAGCAGAAGTGCAACAGAAGACTGAAACCATGGATCTAGTGTGAAAAATAGTAAACCTATAAATGCTTCGGATCATAAAAGAACAGAAATATGTAGTCATGTGTGACAGATGCTTCTTTCTCTGTTATCGTAATGTGCCAGGAAATACTTTCTGAGTCACAGAGCCCTAGTTTTGATCAAATTCCTACCAGTCCGATTTACTCTGTGTTATGTATTAACCAAACTTTACCTCAGTCTATTTATAATGCCCCAAAGTGATATGTCTTCTCTAGTAAGATTATTCCAGTTTTTCTACTCTTTATTCCATTTTTCTGAAATTCTGTGCTTAATTTTCTGTTCTTAATTTAGTGAAGTGGAGATAACTGAGGATTACCTTTAGCTGTATCAATATTTAAAATGGAAATGATAGCTTTTAAGCCAAGGCTTTGTGGTTACACAAATATTTCAAACAATCAAATCAACATGGCTGCTCATAGGATCCTGATCAGTTGTAAGATGCTGTAATCAGAGTTCACAGTGAATACAAGTGAAGGGTAATATTCTTTATTTTCAATATTATTTTATTATTAATGTGAAAAATCATTCTGTGTTTAGTCCGTAGACAAAATCAAACTTATTTCATAGTCAGTTTATCTCATGACAGTGATAAAAGATACTACATGTTATGTGCTACTGTTCTATGAGTGAATTTTAGGAACCAAATTACCTGGAAATTGAGTGTTTTTTTTTTGTTTTGTTTTGTTTTGTTTTGTTTTTTATATATATATATAATAATTCAGAAAATGAACCTGCAGCTTTATTTAAAGATTCTGCAGCTTCAATTTCTGACCTGTTACAAAAACATACTCAGTTTTTCACAGAACATTACAGGCATTTATTTATTTATTTATTTTTTCTCTAGAAATGTAGTTTAGAAAGAACATCACAACGTCTACTGGGATTAATATTAATGAAACAGATTTCCTGTCATTAAAAATTTTTCCCCAGCTAGTGAAAGGTAAGGAAATTTAGGTGAGCATCTCTGGAGAAAAGCTTTAAGAAATAAATTGGGGAAAAAAAAATCATTGTTTGCAGCAAAACTGCATTTGCACTTTGGCTGATGACATTTTATTTACTCTTCAACTTGGAAGTCTAAGTCACACCAGCCTTCAAAAAGGGCAAGAAGGAGGATCCAGGCAACTACAGGCCAATCAGTCTCATCTCCATCTCTGGAAAGGTGATGGAACAGCTCATCCTGGAGGTCATCTCCAAGCATGTGGAGGATAAGTTGGTGATCAGGAGCAGTCAGCATGGATTCACTAAGGGGAAATCATACTTAACATATTTGATAGCCTTCTATGATGAGATCACCAGCAGGGTGGATGAGGGAAGACAATGAATGCAGTCTACCTTGACTTCAGCAAGGCTTTTGACACTGTCTCCCATAACATCCTCATAGACGAGCTCAGGAAGCGTGGGCTAGATGAGTGGACAGTGAAGTGGAGTCATAATTGGCTGGATGGCAGAGCTCAGAGTGTTGTGCTTAGTGGTGCAGTCTATTTGGAATCCTGTAGCTAGTGGTGTCCTCCAGGGGTCAGTACTGGGTCCAGTGTTCAATTTACTCACCAAAGACCTGACTGATGGAAGGAAGTGCACCCTTAGCAAGTCTGCTGACAGCACAAAGCTCAGAGGAATGGCTGGTACACCAGAGGGCGGTGTTGCCATTCATAGTGAACTCGATAGGCTGGAGGGACGGGCTGAGAGGAACCTTCAACAAAGGCAAGTTCAGGGTCCCGTACCTAGGGAGGAATAACCTCAAGCACCAGTACAGGGTGGGGGCTGACCTGCTGGAGAGCAGCTCTGTGGGGAGGGACCTGGGGGGTCGTGGTGGACAGCAGGCTGACCATGAGTCAGCAATGTGCCCTTGTGGCCAAAAAGTATCCTGGGGTGCATTCAGAAGAGTGTTGCTAGCAGGTCAAGGGAGGTGATCCTGCCCCTCTACTCAGCCCTGGTGAGGCCACACCTGGAGTATTGTGTCCAGTTCTGGGTCCTCCAGTACAAGAGGGACGTAGAACTACTGGAGCGAGTCCAGAAGAGGGCTGATTGATGATTAGAGGACTGGAGCTCGTGTTGCATGACAGGCTGAGAGAACCGGGCCTGTTTAGCCTAGAAAAGAGAAGACTGAGGGGAGACCCCATCAATGTGTATAAATATCTGAGGGGAGTGTGTCGAGACGATAGAGCCAGTCTCTTTTTAGTTCTGCCCAGCAACAGGACACAAAATGAAGCACAGGAAGTTCCAGCTGAATATGAAAGGGCAATTCTTTACTGTGAGGGTGACAGAGTACTGGAACAGGTTGCCCGGAGAGGTTGTGGAATCTCCTTCTCTGGAGATATTCAAAACCCACCTGGATGCCATCCTGTGCAACATCCTGTAGGTGATCCTGCTTGGCGGGGGGTTGGACTAGATGATTTTCAGAAGTCCCTTCCAACTTCAGCCATTCTGTGATTCTGTAAAATCCTGTGGCTTTTTTTTTTTTTTTTCCTGATTATTTTGGGGAAGATAATTTTCAGATTTATAAAATGGGCTTTGGGTATGTGAATGTTAGACTGATAATATTTTTTTCTTTTTTTTTTTTTTAAGAAAAAAATGGGTAGAAAATCAAAAGTGGGGAATATGGAACTTATTCCATTAAACTCCAACAATTATTTATATATATGTGCGTATGTATATGTATAAAGAAACAAAACAGGTGAAAATAAAAATCATAGCTGTCACAACATAGACAACAAAACAACAGCAGCAAAGCACTTGTATTCAACTTCAGGAAAAAAGAAATCCGAAATAAACAGCTCAATCCTGACAACTAAAATTGCTATTGCTTATCTGTGATGCTTTATTTGTATTCTCAGTTTCAGTGAACTTTTGCATTTTATTTTTACCTGTTGTGCAGGCATAAAAAATCTAATCAGCTGAGTAAGAAAAAATGAAACAAAAAGTAATACAGACCCAGAAAACATTAAAAAAAAAACACTGACAAGTAATCCAGTGCTCTGAGGATAAATTGAAATCTGCTAATCACAAGTTTTTACACCTGATCGGATGTATAGTGTTAAAAAGATGAGGAACTTATGCAAGTCAAGGCTTTCATGCATTTTCTTTCTGCTTCCAGTCATTTTTCTAGCTGGTCTTTCAAGTTTACAATTGTGCTCAAAGTTCCACATCAATTTAAAGCAAAACCAAGAACTCCTATTTTCACTAGACTAGATGATGCCATAGGCCTGATTCTGGTTTAGATTAGCGAACTCAATGAGCCCTTTTAGATGGCTGGGAATGGGTGCACTATCTAACCGCATCCCAGTTTTGCACTGAAGTGAGATGCAAGCAAGTACAAACTCCCTTCTTTGCCCAGTATCTCGAATAGAAAATAAACATGAGTGGCTACCCAAGGCAGAAGGTCAGCATTGTACCAAACAGAGTGACTTTTGGACAGTAGGTATAAACTATATTTTTGACCAGTGGTGCACTATGAAAATAAATCTCCTTACTGATTCTAACAGCTTTTCTGCAGCAGATTCAGAAGATCCCATTACATCTCACCAAGTTGCTTCACCTATCATTTCTTAGCTTTGCTAATAATTTGCAATGTGTATTACTTACTAATTCAGCTGTGTTTTCCACTTTGTCTAGTTTACAAGCAATGTTTGGATTATTATCTAGTATAAAATAACTTCATGAATTATGGTCATGCTACTGTGATTTACTGTGATATACTATGATGTTCATAAGATGACCGTGAAAGTAAATATATCTCACTTACTAATTGTTTGTTTTGTGTTTGTTTATTTGCTTTTTTTTTTTGGAGGAGGAGGAGGTGGAGGGGGGGGCTTAATAGTCAAGAATTATATGCAAAAAAGGTTATCTAAACTTAAAGTAAAAAATAAATATCTGAAAGATTAAAAGTGAAATTGGTGCATTTCACAAGTAGCTTTACTGCTACAAAATGTTGGTATTATGTACATTTTAACTTTTGCCACTTGGCTAGAAATTTTTCATGTTTTGTAAAGAAGTGGTATCAGAATCCTTATTTATACTCTAGAATCAAGATCTGCTATTGCCTGAGTACATGTGTCTGTGCATGGAAGACGTAGAATGTCCATGTACATTGTTTACATATATGTGCCCCTAGGAAATATGTGACCTCTACATTTTCCTTGGGCACTCATATAGGTAAGGTGCTGGCCTAGTGAGTGTTCTTTAATGTATTTTATGAGGAAAAAAAAGCGCAAAACAAAACAAAACAAAAAATCCAACTTTTTATAATAAAAATTCCCAGCACTACAATTTATTTTGGCCCAAGGCGATTATAATAGCAAAAATTTTCCAGATGCGTTTCCCTGAAACTTTTATTTTGTGCCACTCCTTTTGTGAAGTTTGAGGAGAAAGCTGTATAGGAAGAAAAAACAAATAGATTTTAAGGGAGGAAAAAAATAAAATGAACATATTTAAAATGTTAAAAAAAATTAAAAAGTCATGTAGGTGAAAAACCATTCTTTCTTTGCATTTTCAGTAGAAGAGGGAATTATTACTTTTTTTCAGAAAGAAAAAAAAAAGTCCTTGCATATATTTAATTGCATGTTCATACAAGACTGAAAAACATACAAACATACAAGATACATACAAGACTGAAAGCAAAGTATGATTTCAACTGAAGCAGAACTCCTGGTGTGCTTCAGCAAACTACACAAACCTTGACACCATGCAGATTTTTCTTCAGGCTTTTGCACATCTAATTTTGATCCTATTTTGACTGGTTTATATACCTCTGCTTAAGGCTACCCTCTCTATTACATTCCGTGAACAACTGTGATACTTCTATTCAGTGATAAGAAAAAATACTCTCTTATGTTTTTAACATATTCTGGAAATATAATAAAGGAGATAACTGTTTAGAACAGTGTGAACCTCTTTCACAAAATGTAAATTATAAATCTCCATCCAATGGACTAATCACAATGCATTAAGCATCTTTTCTGATAAGCAGGAAAATTGCAGAGTGAGATTCAGACAGATATGATTAACTGAATGCAGAAAACTGTGTGTATGGGGGGAGGTACTATTTCTAAAGAGGCTCTAATCACAGGGTTTTAAAAGAAATCCTTTTTGCAGAGGATTAATTGCACTGTGAAGTACATTTTCCTGATCATCAAAATAATTCTCTTTGTTACATGTGTGGTCTGTTATTATACTAAATAACAGAGTGTGGAAGATATCAGAAAAGAGATCGTGTGTTTTATGATGCCTCTGGATATAAACAGTTTATAAACTACATTTTTGGGGTGAAATTTTAATAAATAACAATATTTTACAAAGTTGTTATTGACTGTAGCTATTAAATTTGACTTAGAACTCGATTCTCTGAAAGTTTGTTCATATAGTTGGAAGATTTTGTTTAGTCATTCTTTTTGAAGAAGCTTTATCCTTTGTATGCGTTTGCACTGCTTGAATTATTTTACAATTAATTTAATGTAAGTTTTTACTTAATTATTAAGGGTACCGTTCAATTATTTCACAGTTAATACAAATTGCACTGATAGAACTTACAATGTGACATATTTGTTACTCAGAGACAGAAGGAACCTTTTTCACATATCATCTTTATCAAGCAGGAGAGGAGTGGCACAGTTACACCTACATTGACCTGTCCAACCCCCCAGAAGCTCATAAAATGAACGTTTATGGCTCTTTCTGTAAGTAGGAATCATTTTCCTTTCAAGCTGTTAGAGAATTTTATGATATAATTCTAACTGAGACCTTCCCCATCAAAATTTACCTGCATATAAATAAGTATGACCCCTGGGAACAGTAGTGTACTACTTTCTAAAAATATTTGATGTTCAGAGACTTCTGGAAAAGCAATAACTCAGACTCAAAAGCAAGCTAACATATATTTTTGTTTAAGTAATGTAGAAACTTTAAATAACAGATTAATATGATAATTTACCAAGCAACTAACATGTATGACTTTTTATTCTCAGTGACCTCCAAAAACTAGGGAAGAATTATTAGAACATAGTCTGATTATAGTGTTATGTGTACAGTATAGATGTGTTTGCATATTTTATGTCAAGTAAGCACTGAATAAAAAGTATAAACAAGTACTGAAACTCAGGAACTTCTCTCCAAAGTCAGTCTCTAATCCAAGACATACTTTTTTCTTTGGTGCATAATGGACATGTCTATACTAGTATCTTAGTTTAGATTTGGAGTGAACTTTTGAAGTGAATTACATGATTGCCTCTGTTTAATGGAATTTGTCTCAGAAAAATTTCAGTCCACATGACCAAAGGAGATTAAATCAGAAATTACACCCTTCACCCCCCTGCCATACACCCACCCTAGATATGAATATAATGTGGAGATTGAGTGCTTACACCAAAAGGATTTGGATCTACAGACCTACTCATTCTGGGCCTCATCAATTTCTAATGTAGTCAGTAACACAACTGTTACCTGAAAGATGGAATATTACTTATTGTTTAGTTTTTAGGCTGTTCTCTACAAAAGGAAAAGAAAGATGTAAATTTGAACAAGCATTGGAAGAGAAGCACCTAAATCTAGGCCTACTGCTTCTCAAGTACTCCATTAACACTAGACGATCTTACCATGAAGATGCTTCATTGCTTCAAAGCAATTTGGACTATACTGTGTTTTAGATACACACATTTCTTCTCTGAATGCCTTCCTTCACGTAGTAATGTAATCAGAAATATGTTAGGAAAATCAAAGGTGTGTTTTCCTCTTCCACAATTTCTGTTATCTTTGTAACTTCAACTTTTTTTTGCCTTGTTCTGAATTTGCCATCTGGAAGTATCATGGCAATGCAATATAATATTCAATAGGTTTACATTTACAGAACAAGGTTTGAAGAAAACCTGTAGGGAAAAAATAATCTATCTCCTGCAAAGAAATGTATGTAACCAATGCCATCTCATTTGGCTGTGTGTTGCAGTGTAATTTATGTGTGATTTTATGGTAAACAATAGAATCATTAATTATTAATAATAATAATAATAAAACAACTTTCACGAATATTTAATCTAGAGTTCATTACTCTATGAACTCTAGAGAGTTGCATCTTTTGTTGTTGTTGTTGTTGCTGCTTGTTTGTTTGTTTTTCATACAGAAGAATTTAATGGCATAATTCTTATGTGGATAAACAACTGAATATGTGGGATTCACCCTTCCCCCAAAACTTTTAGTATTTTTCTTCTCTTCACCCTTCCTTCCTTCTGCAGTTAAATATATTTGGTTTTGTTTTAATTACGTTTTCGTGCAACTAGATGCTTGGCCCAAGAGACTCACCGTTTCTAATTTTCTAATTTCAGTGTTTATATCTTTATTCAGGGTTAACGTTTTTATTGTGGAAGGGTAAAATAAAGAAAGTAATGTTGATGACCTTATATATCAGAAATATCAGAATTTTTTTTATCACTCACTAGTCTGCCATCTTACTTTAAAATGAAGCCTAAAGATACTTAGTAGTCTGATCCATGTGGAAAGTTTAAGTATCTTCAGTACCAAAATCATATCTTCACAGTATCATAAATTTATCTACCTTCCAAATATATGCGTACATATAGTGCATATACAATATGCACAACATATAGTGCATATGCAATAAGAGAGATGCAGTACCACAGATCTATTTTTAATATTGTTATATCATAATCCCTTGAAATCAATTGCTTGAAGAGATGGTAAAAACAAATAATGATAGAAACAAACTGGAACAGAGATCCATCTGCTGAAAATCTTCAGACTTGATAGGGTTGTGGGTTAATATACTGACAAAGACATATCTAGGGTGTTTTTCTCCCTAGTTTTAAAATTACTTTCCTGGTTTCTAATTGCAATTGAGTTCAGAAAGAAGTAGAACTGTTCTATTATTATTGTTTGTATTTTTATGGAGAATGTTATTAGATTTCAAGACATATTGTGCTATAGAACTCAAGCATTGTAGGCTTTGACAAGGCAGAAAAATTCTTAAGATGCATTAACGAAATCAAAGTTGAACACTATAGGCCTAAACTACTGCTAATTTCCTTTTCTGCAGTAAGAAGATGACTGATATCTCATGTCAGCAGAATGAAAGCTTTTGAATCATGAGTAGAATATTGAAAATAAAAATGTGTTAAACTTTCCCATGGGAGATATGTTTCATTATAATAAATTCTTTTGTAGTGGTCTGATTACTGACCTTGTAATTTCAAACTGTAGGTAAAATTATAAACTTGGTTTAAGCAGTCCTTTGAGAACTACCCTAGATGTTTTGAGCCGTTCACTAAGAATTTTCTGGAAACAAATTTCTGAAAGTGGGTAATGACATTAAACAAAGCAAGATAGAATATTAAACAACTAGATGACAGGAAAATGTGGAAGGACTTGCTAAACCATGAGCCATAAACAACTGGGCACCTGTGAAAATCATATCCATTCCCTGGGTCAGTATTTCACATTATTCAGTCTTTTTCTATGATTGTTAGTATTTACTTGAAATGCTATTTGAATAATTAAATTCATTTTGCATAATGCTGGAAGACTGTCATGAAAATGTGGTTAATCTATACCAAAGCAAACCACACTTTCAGTGTTGAGATTCAGGATTCGGACATCTTCTGTACCATTACAGAAATTTTAGCCACAAGGCATTCAATGTCTCTATGAATTAAAAGTTCAACTGATCTCTCATTATTATCATTATTATTATTATTATTATTATTATTATTATTAAATATTATTTAATATTCATAGTATTTACATACTTTGAACATTTATTTATGATAAAAGCTTATCAGAATGACAACACTGTACTCTTACACACTTTTTCAGTGATGAGGGAATATTCAAAGCTTTTGTGCTGTGTTTTTATTATTATTATCATTATTTTATTTATTTTATTATTTTATTATTTTATTTTATTTTATTTAGTAGGCAGCTGATCAAGCAACACATCTGTAATAAGAAACACATGTTCTGAATGCAGCCCTTAGACTTATGTTTTTACAGATATTTATCAACTGTGAGATAAACAGTTTCACATTACACTGAATCGTAGAATCATAGAATGGCTTTGGTTGGAAGGAACCTCACAGATCATTTAGTTCCAACTCCCCTGCTATAGGCAGGGATGCCACCCACTAGCTCAGGTTGCTCAGTGCTTCATCTAACCTGGTTTTAAACACCTCCAGGGATGGGGCATCCACAATCCCTCTGGGCAACCTGTACTCACCACCCTCTGAGTGAAAAATTTCCTCCTAACCTCTAATTTAAATCTCCCCTCTTTTAGTTTAAAACCATTCCTCCTTGTCCTGTCATTATCCGATTGAGTGATAAACTGTCTAAATGACAGAGCTCAAAGTGTTGTAGTGAATGGGGCTACACCTGGCTGGTGGCCAGTCATTGGTGATGTTCCCCACTGCTCAATTGTAGGGCCAGTCCTATTCAACATTTTTATTAATGATCTGGATGCAGGAGTAGAATGCATCCTTAGCAAGTTCAGTGACAATGCTACACTGG
Organism: Cygnus atratus; assembly: GCF_013377495.2. NCBI lineage: Eukaryota > Metazoa > Chordata > Aves > Anseriformes > Anatidae > Cygnus > Cygnus atratus. Next base: position 51,076,629 of record NC_066362.1, read on the forward strand.
GAGGTGTTGACTCTCTGGACGGACGAGAGGCCATTCAGAAGGATCTAGATAGACTGGAGACTGAGGCAATCATCAATGGCATAAAATTTAACAAAGATAAATGCTGGGTGCTGCACCTAGGATGGAGCGATGCGAGACAGGGGTACAGACTGGGAGACAAGTGGCTGGAGAGCAGCTATACAGAAAGGGGTGCAGGTCAACAGCAGCTTCAACATGAGTCTGCAAGTAAAGCAAGGAAAATGCAGTTCAGAAATCCAAAAGCTAATTCAGCCCCTTACCCACAGTTCTAAAAATGACATGGAACTCTTTTAACTAGTGAGAAAGACGACTTACTGTATCTAATTTTATTAGCATGGAAAATAGCCTGAAGAACTGAAAAGCATTATGAATGGGTTCCACATAAAAACAAACAAACAAACAAACAAAACACTACCACCAGCACCAGCAACAAAGAAAAAACTCTTGACAGCTCTTCTCTATTCTGTATACTTAATCCATCAATTATTTGTATTGTACTTGTAGAAGAATATTGATATTTTAAATGTGAATCAGAATATTTGATCAAAACAGAATATGGTGTAATAGCTGTCAGTGACAATAAGCTGAGGCTTAGAAAAGATACATTTTCCTAAAGTAGTAGCTATAGACTCCTTAACAATTCTAAAAATCAGACGTCTGTTTCAGATTTTAATCTATAGACACAGTTTGTCCTATGCCCATATAATAAAGCAAATGGTTTTGCTATCACTATCATTTTCATAAATGATTTTCATGCTCAGTGAAAAACATTATCTTGCCTGGCCAACCACTTTTATGTTCTCATTTACTTGATATTATCATTGACTTTTATCCTGGAATCGTCAGATAAATTACTGTTTCTCTGTAAAACTGTCCTTATCATAGCCTTGAAAAAGGCAAACTCATTCTTGGAATAATATTGCTACTTTATTTCCATACTCTGAAAGAGACAATTGTTAACGTTTTCTACTATAATAACATTAACAGTGGTTTCAATGGCCCATCCATCTTAGTTTGTTTCTTCTTATTCCCATCACTGTTGAAAATAAGCAATCAAAGTTTAATACAATACACAGAAATAACTAAGCAACATCTGAATACTATACTCAAAGACTAAAAATGTACTTGTAAATATATTGATACTGTGTAGTCTAGAGTGAAGCAAAACATTTGATATGAAAACTGATAAGGAATAAGACCATATAGGAATTATACTACTTTGCAGTTGACAAGTAACAGATTCTTAGTCAACAAAACCTTGCTGAAGCATTTTCTTGGGTCTTCAAAAAAAAAAAAAAAAACTTTTAACAGCATTTCTATTATCACATGTAAAATAGAAATCTCGATTTTCTAGATTCTATTTAGAATTTCAGCTTTCAAAATTTTCTTTATAAATTTTGGTACTAGATAATTAGCATAAAAAGACAAGGTAACCACATGAGTAGATTCTCTAGCTTCAAGAAAATATCCTAAATATTAGTAGGTAAGCAAGAAATATAAAGTTGATAAAAGTGCTGCAACCATCAGTTGAAATTTATTTTTACCTAAAACATTACAAGAACTCCTGCTAAATTAAATAATATCTATAAACAATATATGTATATTTGTATATTGAATGAAGACCAGCTAAATGAGAAGTTGAGAAATATAGATGAATGTTGAATTGACTCATGTCAAGTGGTTATCTATAAGATCCGTTCAACAAACTGAAAAGGAATAGTTTGATTCAGAGATATCAAAAGATCTAATTTCAGTATAAAACACTGAAATAAGTTTTGACATTTCTAAATATTTTGGTTTTCTTCTTTTTCTTTTAAAAATCAATCTTAATATAGTCCTGACTGCATATGAGACAGTTTTGTAAATATCAACATAAGAATCAAATGCCAGTTTTTACTAATCTTAGTTCTCTACCTGAGAGATTTTTTAGTCCTGTAATAATGAACAAGAGCACTTGCAGACTGACATAATAAACTTGTGATAAAACTTATGAAAAACTTGAGATAGAGTATATAATATATATATAATATTTTCTTATAAGAATATTATATATAAGAATATATATAATTATATATTTATATTATTTATTTATATTTATATATATTATAAATATAATTATATTATATATAAGAATATATATAAGAATATTCTTATAAGAATATAATATATTCTTACCTCCTGCTCTGCATAACTTTGGGAGTAACCAGCATCTTTTCTCCCTAGGGTCAGTGTGTGGTTGAAGAATACCCTCAATTACCTCAATTTATGCAAATCTTATCAGGTTTACATGCCTGCAGAATACATCCTTAAAATATCACATCATCTGTCTCTTAAATAAAGGAATATTCTTGGTTCTGTAAGCAAAATCATGTTTTTATATTGGCAATAGAAACATTTTTGAAAGTAACCACTGAATCTTATAATAACAATTTTTATCATAATTCAATAATAATAGTAATGTAGAAAATGCTTTAAGGTGTTAAAGAACTTTAAATGCTAACTTCTAAATTTTATCATACTAACAGCTTTGTAAAGTAAAAATACAGTGGTTTGAAGTATATTAATTTCAGTAAGCAAAAAAGAATTGTTTTATTTGTGTAGGAGATTAATTTTTGTGGTGTTTTTTCTATCTCCGGAAGACAAGGTTCATTTCAGGCTATAATGGAAGACGGAAGGCAGTGTTAGAACATCTTACTGTTAAGAGAGGAATAGTTTGTTTAGTATATTCTTTTAGAAATCATAGACTCACAGAATCATTAAGGTTGGAAAAGATCTCCAAGATGATCTGGTCCAGCCATCACCCTACTACCAATGTCACCCACTAAACTATGTCACTAAACAGGTTCAACCTTTCCTTATACAACCCCAGGGACGGTGACTCCACCACTTCCCCAGGCGACTGGTTCCAGTGCCTGACTACTCTTTCTGAAAATAAATGTCTCCAAATTTCTAACCTAAACCTCCCCTGGCGCAACTTGAGGGCATTTCCTCTAGTCTTATCACTAGTTATTTGTGGGAAGAGGTGGACCCCCAGCTCCCCATATCTTTCTTGAACTATCTTCCTTTCTAGGTGTTAAAGCCAAACCGTAACATGGAGAGGAATAATAACAACAACAACAACAACAACAACAACAACAACAACAACAATAATAATAATAATAATAATAATAATAATAATCAGGATCACCAAAACCAAACAGCGCAAAACACAAATTAACAAATAAAAACCATAGAGAATGTAATAAATGTAGACTTTTTTTTTTAAGACATATTTTAAGATCTCTGAGTTTTTAAGAGACTGTGAGTTTCACATCACTGCAGTAGGAAGTAGTTGCATGACTGTATAGTAGATACTCCATCTGAGAGTAAAAATTTATACAAAATACTGAACAGTATGATATGATAACTAATGATAACTATGATAACTAACAGATGATAACTAATGGAAATGATTGGTCAAATATTTATTTTAAGTTGTGACATACACATCCCTTTATTTTTGTTAAATCTGCATTATTTTAAAATTGTTAATATATATCCCTTTTTTGCTAAATATGAAGCTATTCAGACAGTTTTTTTTTTTTTTTTTTTTTTTTTTCCCCGTTAAGCTAAGTCACAATGAAGGACTTCATCAGGGCTCCTTGAGGAAGCTACCTCAAGAGAAATCTGCTGAGAAGACAAACAGATCCAAAGTTGCTCAAGGAAAAGTTTTAGAGGTTGACGGATTAAGATTATGTGAAGAAAATTCACATTGATTCAATTTGTTTAGCAACTTTCTGTGAGTAATGAATCTCAGTGGATTACAATTTCTTCCTCCCATTCTCTCCACCCCCCTCCCCCAATGCTGGAGACTTTTCCAATTATTAACACTGTCTTATTTCCACTGAAACATGTCCAACAGGAAAATTGATCCACTGTATGAATATAGTTCTCTGTATTACAATAGCTTTCTGTGAAAACCATGGATTATTCATATAGTTTTCTCAAATTCACTGACTAAAATAGATCTTGACCCAGCTTTTTTCTTCTTGCACAGATAGATCTTAGAATCATAGAATAATGGAGTGGTTCAGGTTGGAAGGGACCTTAAAGATCATTTAGTTCCAACCCCCCTGTCATGGACAAGGATTCCACCCGCTAGATAAGGTTGCTCAGAGCCTCATGCAACCTGGTCTTCCTTTCAGGTAGTTGTAGAGAGCAGTAAGGTCTCCCCTGAGCCTCCTCTTCCCCAGTTCCCTCAGCTGCTCCTCCTAGGATTTGTGTTCCAGGTCCTTCACCAGCTTCTCACATTTCTTCTTCTTTCTTATCTGCACAATTAATTTATTAAGACCAAAACGTTTATAGAAGAAGGATATCATAACAAAGAACATTGCAGTTTATTGCATTTTTTTATTCTCACAATTTTTTTCAGCGTGACAGAAATGTTATTTAATCCTCATAATTTATGCTGAATCTTGTTTGTTTGCTTGTGTTAGTGGGAGGTCAGAAAAAAAGGTGTTTGTAAACATCCAAGTAGCTAAAAGGCTGCAAATTTTAACGCCCAGAAAAACTTACAGTAAAATTTCATACTTGAAATCTTGGTTTGGTCTGGTCTTATTGTCTGTTTCAGTAGACCTACGATGAGTTGGTATTTTCCAAGGTGCTGAGTACGCAAATAACCCCTTAACTTTTAATCGATTACCTGCACCTTGTTTCTAAATGATAATCACTATTCAGGAGTTTCAGATTAATTTATGGAAAACTGTAGCTCAAAATCAGTGTACCCTTCCAAACTTTTCCTTTATGTCAACCAACATGACATTATGTTTACAGGTACCTTTTTCTACGTAATCTGCATTTTGTCTTATGTTGGTTCTAGTTGTCTGATGTCTTTCAACACTCTACAACTTGAAGTAACCTGAATTAAATTTTTGCCACCTTCCTGAGAGATGATCTCTGTTTATGCCATCTCCATCTGTCCTCACATAGTTCCTGCACCTGTCTCTTCACGTCCTGATCGAATTCCAAACTGAACAAAAGCAAAAAATGAATAATAAAACCTGAAATGAAAACACAATTGAATGCACATATTATTAAACAAAATAAGAAACTTTTTGATGAATTTGAATTCAGATGCTTCTTAGATATTTCATCTATGTGGCACTTAAATAACTGAAAAGTGTAAAGATTTACAATTTATATTTTCTTCCATCCTATACAAAACCACACAAGGTGGTTGGCCCTAATCTTATAATGAACTTATAATATTTTTTTTTTCTTTCTGATTATTTATGTTTAAATATTATAAATATCTATTTTGTTGATGTTTTGTGTGAGCCAATGACGAATTAGCTTTTGAAGTGGATGTAAAGATCTGAACAACATAATTAATTGAATATTCTTGTAGGTCAGAAAATGCTGACACAGCTTTACATATCATCAGAAATTCTTTATCAGACCTTTGCAAGTTCTATTTAGACGTTTATAACTTCTTTTTGGTTTCTAAGAAAAGAAGTCGAAGTTATATATTGAATTACAGTTAGAACAGAGTTCAGATTATCTGGTTTGATACTTTGGATTTTTAAAGTTGAGATGATTCTGCCTTATAACTTTAAGTTCTCTTGAAAGGAATGCCTACCTGTACTTTGTCAGCCAAAAGTAAAGTTGGTGTTTCATATTAATATTTCCAATTTTCATGCATTTGTCAATTCAATTAGTTAATTTCTCTTTACATTGTAGATGATACGAAGTATCATCTTAAGGTGGATCTCTGTCTTGCACATGCTAATCTTGTTTTCATATTGTTGTGGTTTTTTCTTCCATTGATGAGAGAATCTTTCAGCATCTTTAGAATACTCAGATCAACAATGCCTTCTCCTCCACGTGTTTTCTTGACACATTATCTTTTAATGTCATTCATACACAATTTCATGCTTTTTTTTTCTTATCCTGAAAGATTAAATGAAAGCTATCTCATAACTTCTGAATTATTGACTTCACAATTTCCTATCCCCCGATTACTTCTCCTCTTGATGTCTGAGAATGCTTTTCACTCCTCTTAATAATTTAGTGTTACTTCCAGCAAGATATTTTTCTTTTTTTTTTTTTTCCAAACTTTTTCTAAACTAATTTCCAGAAGATATCCATTCTGTGCTTGGTGAGGAAATCTGGAGGTGATAGGCAATCAGTTGTATGTCTTTGCAGCCTGACTGACTGGAGTTCTGCTAGTTGCTTCTAAAAGAATGCCTTACCAGAGCTGGCTGCTAGAGCACCACATGGACAGGAGTCTTAAGGGATAACCCTCCTTCTCTCTGACATTCAGAGGCTGTACAACAACACAACACCTAGCACTTACTCCTTTAGATTTGTAAGAAAATCCCTCTGTCTTTCCACTAACAATCCTAGTCTAATCTAGAGCAATCCTTTCATGGGTGTAGTTCTTTAAAATAACGCAACTTGATCTTGTCAATAGTTTGTCTGAATAACAACAGCAACAACGACAAGAAAAAAGGTGAACAGCTGGATAGTGTGATTGCATTTTCTCTTTTATTTTCCACTGTTTAATAAATGGAGAAGCGATCAAATCACTGAATTGCATAATACTTCTGTTATGTTTTCAAAATTAGAATAAAACCTCTTTTGTGTGTCAGGAATATTAAGAATGGAGAAGAAAAGAAGTGCAGCTTTTAGTAGGTCCACAATAATGGTAATAGTTTTTTTTAAGAATTAGTCTGACATTAATTATAATACAAATATATGGCACTTATTCTTCAAATTGTATTTGTTTGGAGCTTTTATTGGACTCAGTTTTGTTCAATTCTACAGTTATTTACCCTCACCTCTCAAAATACCATTTTTCTTATTCTTAATTTAAAGAAGATGTGTACAACCTGTTCTTTTCGTTAAAATGGATCATGATATCACATTCGTTACTAGGCTGTGGTCAAACCATTCAGCATGTTGCAGTTTTGAATGAACAGAAAGTTTATCTCTGTCAGACTGACATCTGAATATATTAAAGAAAGACTTTTTATGTGTCTTTACATTATAACTGCACAGACAGCAGGTAAATGAAATAGTGCCTAAAGTTTTAGAAATGAAATGTAGATGATAAATATAACTCCACCCTATTTAATAAAGTATAGCATGCATAATAGCAAAAGAAAATTAAAATGTGAAGAGATTTTCTTTATATGGAAAAAAATAATTTAATTAATGTAATGTTCATCTGAATGTTAGGCCTCATCTTAAGTTAGGCCTTATCTTTGAGTTATGCATGCAAACACACGAACACATTTCAAATCAAATTTACATTTCAACTTTTTAAACTTAAAATTACTAACAAGACATAAAGCGTTTCAGACATGTCTTTGATGGATATTAGTATAAGCTTCCACTCAGAAATGAACATTAAAAAACTGACATAATGGAAGAGTATTAGGTGATCCTTAGCTTCCTGATTAGCAATTTTAATTATTTATTTATTTTTAAGAAAATTCAATAAAGCAAGGATAGAACAGTGGGAATGACACTGCTTACAAAACAGTATAAAAATACAAACATTAATTTCATAAATATTAGGTCATTTGCATGCAAACTGATCACACTGCAAGCTTACCTCATTATTGTCTCAAGCCTGTGATTTACGTGTCTTTTGAAGATCCCATTAAGTTTAATAAGATAACTGCTGTCATTGTACATTATACATATGTGACCACTACATGGTTTCTGCATTATATTGAACTGTTTTTTGTTATGTTCTAACACATTCTTCTTAATTTGCTCTGCTTGAAATAAAATATGTGACAGCAAGTCACAGACGTTTTTTTAAATGTCTACTGGATATTTTCTTTTCTTTCTTGTTATTTTTTATCTTTTCAAAATGGGCATTTAATTAACCATTATCAGCAGTTGTGCTTTTCACTGATATTTAATTGACTTAAATATTTTAAATTAAAATATTCTTTCATCCACACAGATTATATACTGTTTGTCCAATCAATAATATAATACTTCAATATATAAGACTGTGGTGGTTTTACTCGAGTGGACAGCCGAGGTCCACCACGGCCGCTCTCTCACTCCCCCTCCTCAAAGAGGAACGGGGAAAAAATGCAATGAAAAGGGCTCAAGGGTTGAGATAAGGACAGGGAGATCGCACAGTAATTATCGTGACAGGCAAAACAGACTCAGCATAGGGAGACAGTAAGATTTATTGCCTATTACTAACAAGCTAGAGAAGCAAGAAACAAAGGAAAGAAACCAAAAGCACCTTCCCCCCCATCCACCCTCTTCCACCTCCTCCCCCCGAGCGATGCAGGGGAACGGGGGAACGGGGGTTATGGTCAGTCTATAGCGCTTCTTCTCTGCCGCTCCTTCTCGGTCACTCTCGTCCCCTGTGCTGTGGGGTCCCTCCCATGGGACGCAGTCCTTGGTGAACTGATCCGGTGTGGGCTGCCCACAGGCAGCAGCTCTTCAAGAACTGCTCCAGATATGGGTCTGTACCACGGGGTCCATCCCTCAGGAGCAAACTGCTCCAACCTGGATCCCCCACGGGCAGCAGCTCCTGCCAGGTCTCCTGCTCCTGTGTGGTCTCCTCTCCACGGGCTACAGGTTCGGCCTGGAATCTACTCCGGCAGGGGTCTTCCACAGGCCACAGTCTCCGTCGGTGCAGGTCCACCTGCTCCACCGTGGTCTCCTCCACGGGCTGCAGTGTGGAACCCTGCTCCACCGTGGTACTCCATGGGCTGCAGGGGGACAGCCTGCTTCACCATGGTCCTCACCACAGGCCGCAGGAGACTTTTGCTCCGGCGCCTGGAGCACCTCTCCCCCTCCTTCTTCACTGACCTTGGTGCCTGCAAGGCTGTTCCTCACTCCTCTCACTCTCCCAGCTGCTGTATGGCACAGCGTTTTTTTTTTTTTGTTTTGTTTTTTTTTTCCCCTCTCTTAAATGTGTTCTCACAGAGGTGCAAAACAACATCACTTATTGGCTCAGCTCTGGTCAGCAGTGGGGCCCTTACTAAACATGGGGCAGCTTCTAGATCCTTCTCACAGAAGCCACCCCTATGGACCCCTGCTACGAAAACCTTGCCACGTAAACCCACTACAAAGACAAAGACTTTTTTCTACATCACCTCATACCAAAGCCATCAGATCTTGCACAAATTACTAGTCTGATTACCAGATGCACATGCGTTTTAGATGACCCTTAAATCTTGGGCCCTGGAATCACTCAGAGGCCAAACAGCGCTGGGGCAGAGATTCAAGATTTTCTGGTTGCTCTGTAATGAAGAAAAAAAAAAAAAAAGAGAGACCTTCACAGGATATCCAACAATTTTCCTCATGTTGATATCATGAACAGTGAAAGAAAATGGAATTTAGGAAGAAGGGAGACAAACTGTCCTGATTTAAAAGGTTCATAATCTCTCAGCATCCTTTCAACCCTTGTCCAATCTACCAGAGAACAAAAGGGAAAAAGAGAAGGTAGCAAGATATATGGACAACACTGAAAATTTAAAATAAATTTTAAAAGTATCTTGAAAGTCCATGATTTCCTCAGGCTATCTCTTGGGAAAATAGTATATGAATTTATCTGTGAGGTGGTACACAGCCATTAAGGCAAGGTGTTTATCAGTACAGACAGTGAAGGAAGAACATGCACACGTGCTGAAGGCCTGCGTTGTAAAGTCCTAGGCACCATGGAGTTTTGCCGACCATTGGAAGTTAATTGAGGAAAAGGGAAGGAAACAGCTTCAAATCATTTAATTTGCAGAAATTATTTACTCATAACTCTAGATGAATCAAGGTGCAAAGGCACAGTCTTTCCTTATCTCTCAGTAAATACTGGCAGGTGATGCTTTGTTCTAGCTTTCTTTTGCAGTTGGCTGGGACAACCCTTTGTCAGGGCTGATTCAGGGAAGAGGTAGCTGTTTACTGAGGCTCTGCATTCAGAACTGTGTCCTATATGCCGAGGATAAGGATGCTTAAAAACTGGAGGCAATTAAACTTTTTGATAGAATCTGCAACATCTGCCAAGAAAGGGAGGTGCATTTTGGAAATACCTGACTATTGAATACATACGGCTCAGAGTTGGGTCTGCAGTTGCTGACCACTGTTGTAGAACGTGTTATTTTCTACATGGGAAAGTTATGTTTCTTTTTTTTTGTACTAATGCATTTCCTTTGTTTCACACAACATGTATGAAAATGGGTAAGTATTGCCTGTGAGGAATGTCCAAGAGAAGATGCTAATTTTTCTGAGATTTTTAGTAGGTGCTTGAGATAGTTCATTAGATGTAAGAGATGCACTTAACTGTTATGTTGTGCTTAATTAATGCTTTAGATTCTGCCACTGACTATCTGTTGAAAGTTTTAGAATTCAAAAGTAAGTCAAGCTGAATTTTTAGACTTATTTCTACAGAAGAAAAAAAAAATCAAGATATAAATGATAGCAAGGGAAGCAAAACAATAACAGAGGTCCCAGTCATCATTTATCTAAACAAGCAGATTTATTGGAGTCAGATACAAGCATAGTAGATCTGTGGCCAGAATTACTTATTCTTGTAGATTATAGATAGAACAAGAGATATCTATTTATCTCAAGAAGATTAGCTAGTCATTTTTTTTTACTATCAGTGAAATATTTTCTGCTAAAAATGTGTTTCCCTGGGAGAATATCCCCTACACATTCTGAGTTAAAAAGAAAAGAAGGATGGTTCCAAGCACTGAGTGATTTTCTGGAACTCATATGCCTTCAATTGTCTGCTTTCTTACAATTTTGCTACATGAATTTATTTTGCTTCCTTGTGTATCAAGTCCCATTTGTAAGAGGGAATAGTTACATTTATATTCATATACATGAGTACTATGAGGCTAAAACCAGGAAAGACCAAATAAGCATCACAACACATTACATGCTGCATTTTTTATAACCACAAATGAAAAAGGAAAAAAAAATCTATCTACTACCTTTGCATTGTTTACTAAATAACAGATGTTCCTCATTTGACTTACCATAAGTAACTATTCACCCTTGAAATGGTCAATATGATTTATAGGAGAAGGTTAGTATTCTTTACTGATTTTCCTATGAAGATCATTTTCTGCCTTTCAGGTTGTAATATGAATGGTTTCAAAAACACTGTCAATTTTGCCAATAAACTCATATCTGAATAAGATACTTTGTGAAATTATGCTATTATGAACTGATAAAATATATTATTCTGTCAGACTTTTATTCACTATGCACTGCTTTAACATACTTGCTAATAACATAAAAGAATCCATTTTTAGAGAGTAAAATGTAATGCTGATTTTTCATCATTATGGGTTAAATTCATAGTAAGTCAGACAATAAAAATATAAGTAAAATGATCGTATTAATGTGAATAATTTCTGATTGGACACATCATGATGGAAAACAATATAATTACCTGAAATGCTAAAAATCACTAATGACATAAACTACAATAATCTAATATAACATTTTTTTAAATCTTCCATTCAAAGCTTACAATTAGCTGTGGTTAAATCATCAAATGGCACTCTATATCTGCTTTTAATTAATATTTTTACTAAAAATGTAATTACCTCCTTAGCTGGTTTCTCTTTTGTTCCTTTAGATCTCTCTTCTAAATTTCCCTTTGATGACAAATTCAAAGACTTAAACTTACTCTACACATAGTGAAATGTAGGGTGTTTTCATATTTATGCATGTATATAGAGATGTACATGTAATGTATTTAAAGAATTGTTCCCTTATGTTTATTGAATTAAAAATAATTCATTAACAATTTTCCATAATCAATAAAGCGATATTTTCACTATTATTAATCAAATCATTACTTGTCAAATTTTGTCACTATTATTAGTCAAATTTCAGAATATGATGGTGTTGTTTTTGTTTGTTTGTTTGTTTTTTTCCATTCTTAATTCATGTTTCTTCTGTTTCCTATGGAATTGGTTGAAATAATTTTGCAAACTCTTTGGTAAACCTGTGCCATGGAATAATTCTAGTATTTGTTCTTTAAAATGTAGAATGTAGCTGTTTCTTTCACTCATTACAAAAGCAGCGCTAAAAGTACTAACCTTTGTTTACACAGATATCAACAAAGCATAATCTTGATAAAAAGGTGGGGAACGGGTAATTTAAAACATACTGCTATCATGGAAAGTTTATGTTTTCTAGTAAATTTTCACATTTTTCAGCCATATGAGTGAGAGGTTGATTTGCTTCATGCCCCCCCCCACCAAAAAAAAAAAAAAAAAAAAAGATATCCTTATTAAGTATACCCGGATGGTCTTTAAAACTCCTGTGTAAAATCATGTTTTAGCATTTACAAATTCAAAATGTGTTTGTTTCTTCAGGTATATTTCTTAGGCACTGCAGGATTCCTGTGACTGCATATCTAAACATTTCCCCTTATATACTTCATAAGATGCAAGAGGGAAGGTTTTTCTCTCTTTTACTGAAATATCATTTCATACTTTAATCATGTAACTTTTTTGTTGTTGTTGTTGTGTGTGTAATTTCATCCTATTACTCCTGTTAGGAATTCAGATATTTATTCACTCTTAAACTAAGGTATGTGTATTTTACAGGTTATGATTTCCTTATGATCAGGGATATTTTCACCTATTGCTTGACAATACTGTTCTCAGTTTTTGTAGTATCATATACTCAGGTTAAAGAGACATTTTGTCCTCAGAATCAGCAAATATCACAGAAGATTGCCTCCTTTACTGTTTTCAGATACTGCAGTGCCTTTATTCAAAAACATCTTTTCCTGATGTTTCAGTCTATCCTAGTCAAGAAACTCTCCAGGCAAACCTGTATAATCAGATTAAAGTGGCTATAGTTCTGGAGTGTCTTGAGAGACTTGAGATGCATTGCTATTAGCAGAAAGTCTTCTGTGTTTGCTGGCTTGCATAAGAAGCCCACCTTGTGTCCTGTGACTTTGAATAAGCTCTGTATATATGCGTGTTCTTACACAAATATACATATATATATGTGTTCTTACACATATATTAAGAAATTTAACTCTTATTTTAAGAAATACAAAGTCCTTAGATCCAGCAATAATAGTTCTCATAGGGAAAAACAAATATATCCATTAGAACAATGTTCATATATAAAAGTTATGTTCTGGTGTGAATCTCAATCACTTTGATGTTAAAAAAAAAAAAAAAAAACTTTAACATCTCATGTACTACGAGTCCTCTAAAATTTTGAACCCAAAAGTAAACTGTTGGGTGGGATTAGAAGACAGAGAAAAAAAAGACAGGGAGTAGGAATGTGGAATATTCAGAGCATAAATAGAACTGGTATCATGCCATGTGCTTTTGAAACACTACATACATATCACAGCCTCCCAAGGTACCTGGGGTGTGGATCTTTTAAGGTAGTGAATTCACACTGTTTTATAGGAGGGAAGGGACTGTGAGGCATGAAATAGGACTTAGTTTCATGACGAATGATTCTCTATTATCAGCAGTTATTGGTTTTGACACTATCAGTGAAGAATCTGCTATCTAAGGATAAAAACAAAATGGTAAAATATTGACCTTAAATGCAGCTTCCGAAAGGATAGAAGTTTAAATATGTTTCATGAAAAGCATTAAAAAATAGAAGGCAGTCTCCCTGAATGAAACAAATACCAGTGGGTGACTGTACTGTGGAAGTATGAAAGACATGCATATAAAACAATTGCAATTAATGAGTCTTTATGATCTGAAGAAAGAACAAAGAGACAATAATTAAATAAACATATACAAAGTTGTGTCTATAAAGAGAACTGTTTCATAAACTTATCATATCAAGGCAACCCAAAATGAGTGAGGACATTAGTTGCTACCAATCAGCTTAATCATGCATTTGCTGATTCCTGACATAAAAGTGATCTCAAGAACAAGAGAAGCCTTAGGGTGTATTTATACTCAGACCACTGGCTTGGAAGAATGCTATTAAAAAAAAAAATGCTTGCTATGTTAAAGAAGTGAGGGGAAAGAGATGAACTGCAGGTAAATTCAGATTGTTTGTGATAGCTAAAATACAGATAGGAGTATCAAGCTGAAAGCAAGTATTTAGAAGACTTCCATGTAGATTTCAGATAACGTTCAAATCTCATATGACATATTCAGGCATATACTGAAAAGGGGCACCAGAGACAACGAAAATGAAGAAGACAGGGATGATATGAGAATACAATTCTACAAATTTATGTCTGTAAAATGAATTGCAAACTGTGTGTTTTCAGAATCAGTCATGTCTTGAGGAATGTGAAAATAAAAAAGAAACCAAAGAAAGAGACCAAAATAAGATACCTCAAAAGGCAATATTTTTTTTTTATTTTTTATTTTTGTGGTTTGGTGAAGCAGATGAAGACAGAAAGAAATAAGGATGAGGCCCTGGGCAACACGATCTAGTGGGTGGCATCACTGCTCATGGCAAGGGGTTTGGAACTAGATGATCTTTAAGGTCCCTTCCAACCCAAGCTATTCTATGATTCTATACTATGATTCTAATACTAATAATTGGGAACTGGTTTGTAGGAGTCTTTCTGTAAAGAAGACTATCAAATTTGCCTAAGACTGAAAATATAAATCTTTGTCACAAAAACTGTACTTACAGAAAGATAAGACATAAAGATATAACCCATGAGATAATATTTTCAGTTGCTGAACTGATTTGTGAAGGGGAGAAAAAAAATTGAAGAATCTCAAAAGTTAATTAGAATGAAAAGCTTAATATTTTACAGCATTCTTGTTAGATTATTTAAGCCAAGAAAGGATGATCAAACTGAATGCTTTGCACATTAATTTTGTCTTTTGAAATCCTGAAAGCAAATATAAAGAACTTGAAGTTTTGAAAATATGTGGTGTAAAAAACACTGCAGGATGTCTCACATCTGTACAATACTTATATATACTTATATAAAAAAAAAATGGATATCAGGAGAGAACAAGAAAGATTTGTAATACCCAGTTATCTGTTATATACTACAGTAGATGTCGACAAGCTGAACGGTTTAAATATCTATGAGTGTTAATTGTTGCCTATAATTTAACAAGAAAAAAAAATTATAGGAAAAGCATTTATAAGTCTACAGATAATTTTTAAATTAAAAAACACCACCTAGAATGCCTAGAAAACAATGCCTAGAATTTTCTATAAGAATTGAGACCTCATCACTTATGAAAGAGAAGGAAAGACAACTCCATGCTTCTGAAAACAAAGAAGAATTTAAAAATACTAAAGCAAGATTTTGAAATAGCAAAGAAAACTGTTGCATGAAGAAGATCCAAGATTTAAATAAAACAGTGGAATGAAATGCCAACAAAGTGATTTGGCAGGTCATGCAGTCAGGGTGACAAAAGCTAGACTATTTGTTTATTTATTTATTTATTTTAAATATTTTTATTTAAAAAAAACATTCCTCCAGTGTTCTCCCTCAGCAGAGGGAAGGACAGAACATTGAACAGGACAGGAAAACTCCTGATTTGGTTTAGCAGAAGGGAGGACACAATTGTGTCAGGAGTTGAGCCTCCATAGCTTAAAAGCATCTAATACTGAGATGCTTTCAGAACAAAGGAGCAGTTTGGAACTTCTCTGTAGGTTGGATAACAGACTGGTTGAGAGCTTGTGTGACAGGTTTTTAATGAGCAGTCATTAAATTTTATTTATACAATTTCTTCCACCTTTTGGACCCCCTCAATTCAAGACAGACTGGAGCAAGTTTGGTGAAGCTGACAAGATGACCATGGAGCTGAACACCTGCCATAGTAGGAAAAGCAGGGGAAGCAGGAATTGTTCAGTCTGGAGAAGAGATGGCTTGGGGTTGGAACTAACAAATGCTCTACAAGGAGATGGTTGAGAAAACAGAGCCTTCATAGTGGTGTATTGTGAGAAGGCAAGAGACAACGGGCATAGATCAAAACAGGAAAAGCTCTAATTGGAAAGTGAAACTGTCTTCCTGTGAGGACAGTTGAGCCATGGAACAGGATGCCCAGAGAGATAAGTCAGTGCCTAACTAGGTATAACCATAAGCAGCCTTTTCTGATCAGGCATTGAGCAGGATTTTGGACTAGAGACCTCCTGAGGTCCCCTCCTGTCAGAGTTTTCCCATGAACTGTCTCTACATTTTCTATCAAGCCATGACTCCTGACCTAGGGAAGCATAAGCTTTGATTGTGACAGATTTCCAGCTCATTTTTTTCTGATTTTAGATTGGTCGGTTTTCTTTTTTATTCATTTATTGGTATGTTTGTTTGTTTATGTGGCTTTGGCACTTGTTCAGTTTTGCTTTGGATAGAAACCACTATTTATTTAACAGATCATTGAATATTGCCAAATATTTGGAATAGGTCTGAATACCAAAACAGCTTTGACACTTGTCTGGGTTGAAAAAAATAACTTAAGAGAAAGAGCAATTGGAGATAGAAGAAGGAAGCTATGAGAAATAAACAAAAAATAACAATTGAAGAAGGAGAACAATAATAATGGATAGCCCATGATCTTAGAGTGAGACTCCTGACATGGAAAACTGGTTTTCCAAAGACATAGAAACACATGGTCAAGTTTATCAGGGCAAAGATAGGATAACAATTTTTTGTGTTAAAGGTATTAGCCTTAGGAGAATTTAGCATTGGGCTGTTAATAATCAAGAAAAATGTCTATATCCTGAAAACAGAAGACTATCTGATTATAAAGATGTGCAAACATATAAACACACAAGCACGTACAGAGTAAACAATTCTATAGCACATTACAGAATAATTGGTCTGTGCATTTGTATTATATTTGCAGTCATGCTGTTGAAGTAATTTAGCACAAATTCTGTTGCCATGATGAAATATTTAGCTGGAGTGATGGCATTTGGTACATATACATCACTGGAGTAGCAGCTGTTAGTGTTATACAGTCCATCATCCATGTGACAACTTTGAGACAATGTGTAATATATAACCAGATAAGTCCCATTTAGACATCAGTTTACTGGTGCTAATAATGTAGTGGGTTTTAGTTTCATACTGCAAATAGACATAATACTGATTCTAACCAGCAGTGAAATTCCTGTAAATAGTGCCACATCATCTTCTACAATGTAGTGACTTTTGTGATAAAAAGTAGTTCTCAGACTAGAGTCTAAATATGCAATTACTACCACCTACTCTACTTACTCTACTAAAGGAGTTGGAAAAAAATAATAATAAGGGGGAGTGGTGGTGAATCTTTTAAAGTAAAACCTTAACAGAAACCACCAGTCAGTCATTCCACTGACAGAACTGTGTAGAAACACAGTATGAATTATTTGTAAGTGAAAGTTATCAGTGAGAACAAAATGGACAGCACTGAAAACTTAAAAATAATAATAATAATAATTTTGCTTGTGGAGATCAATTCACAATATAGACCCCACACCTTTATTATTTAAACATAAAGTCATGAATTTAAGAGACTCCAACATATACACAAAGGAGTGAGGAAAAAAACTAAAGTAGGGAAATGGATGTGATTTTTTTTCATTAAAATCACAAATAACACTGAAATCTAGTTAGATCAGAGAAAATCTAAATCCTCAAAAGAGAATAGTCTTTGACTGTTTAGCTGCAAATATATCCCCCAAAAAACTTTCTGTTAGTGTTACTTCCCTTCTTTGCCCATTATTAATTTCTCCTATCGTGCTGTCTAAATTATCATTTTTTTTTTTTTCTCTGTGATTTAAATCACAACTCATGGATGTCCACATATAAAATGGCAGACTAAAAAAGCGAAAGCCAGTCAACATTTACATGAACAGTGGCAGTGGCAGAATATGACAGGCAAGACAGGACAATAAAAAACAAGCTTGGACTGGCTCAGCACATCTCCAAAGCACCTGGTCAACAGACCTTCCAGGCAGTTCTCTTCCTCAAATATCTTTTTCACCTTAATGCCACTTGTACCACCAAATGTCCAAAACAAAACAAAACAAAAAAACACAACTCCATTAATATGTTTTATACATTTATATTTGAAGGTATAACTGAATGTAAAAGTCAGGCCTAATAGCCACACCTGAAGATTTTCACCAGTTTCAGTAGATTTCTGTCATATTCTAAAGACCTATATTTCTCTGTTGGAGTTTCAAATTTTAAAACAAAGGAACTTTTCAGCATTGAATTTACACTTCCTCTTCCTCATATACAGGTTTAATACTAGTGGTACCATTCCTTACATTGGCATGCTCTGCTCTTGTACAAGACAAAAGAGACAGTCATTTTGTTCCGTGTATGAATCCAATACCGAAGGTCATGCTAAGTAATTTCTTCTTTGCCAAATAAAACGGTGACTTTATTACGGAACACATAAGCACAATGCTTGTGTTGCACCCTGTATTGACAGTGCAGTTTCCTGCTGGACAGCAATTTTCAGTCTCTGATTTCACATGTAGTAACTGTCTGCATATTGATTGTTTACAGATATGTACCTCCAATTTTAAATTTTGTTTTCTGATAAAGAGATAAAATATCAGCTAAATGTGATAATTTCAATGCTTGGGGAAACTTTAAAAAAGAATGAAGGATGACTGAAGAAAATAAATTTTAAAACTCATATGACTAATAGATGTTTTTGCCAAATGTTTATATAAATTTCTTCATGTTTTTCATACATCTTTTTAACCTTCAATAATATTTAGATAGAATGTGTCATTTTGGAAAGATGTGTAAGAACGTTCTTTTCATGTATGAACATGAATCTGAAAAAAGTGCAAATTAAAGTATTATGTATATTTCTAGCAGCCTTGCTTGTCCTTTTTTTTTTAAATAAATTTTATTCTTTAATATATTTTATTAAGACGTTAGAAAGATTCCTTTTCCTAGAGAAAGGTTCAGTGTGTTTCTGTGTTTTTAAGAATTCTTCATACTGAACTTCAGTTTGACCTGATAAGAACTATAATGATACAAACAGATGCCAGATACTTAGATACACAGATCAATGCATATGAGATTAGGTTAAGAACTACAGAAAAACTTGTAAGAACAGATATTTCATGTAACAGAGTATGGCACTTAATCCTAGTTATTTTTAAGAAATGAAGATCAATTATTTATTTCTGTTTAGTTTTAACTGCATGGTCTTTTGTTGTTGGTGGTGGTGTTTTGTTATTGTTTTTGTTTGTTTGTTTGTTTGTTTGTTTGTTTGTTTTTCCAAACAAGAATCCTAGTATGTTTTAGGTTATACTAAAATCTAATTATCTAACATACACAAAAATATAATTTTGATTTAAATATGTTTGAAACACACATGCATGTGCATGTGTGCTTGCGCACAAACACAGTCTTGTTTTGATTTTGTTTTAGATGGTACATCTTATAACTTGTGGAAATAATGTCCCTTGAGCTACCTTAACATGGATATTCTTTGAGTAAAAACTTGTGTTTCTTATGTTAATTAATAGAATTATAAATGCACAAAGAAGGTGAGTTGACATAAAGTGTTTGGGTGGGCAGGTAGACCATCCTGAAATTTACTTTTACATATTGTTTCATATATGAGCAAAAATAAAAATAGAAATAAAAACATATAATTTACGTAATTTCAAACAAATCATGTAATTAGTATTACTATTTAGCTTATGACTATTTATAATAAACCAGTATGTTCTATCTGATAGCAGAATTATATGAGACTAGACAAAAATTGTGTGGATTTAGCCCTTCGAAATTGTAAGTCCTACTGGGTTTTCTGAACTTGGAATTTGCTGTAGAGTATTCAGTTAGCATCCAGCTGCTGTTTCAGAATAACACAGGTCTCAATCTGCCAGCACTATGTTGGCACGACCTCATAATGTTAAAACAGACATATTTAATGAGGTAAACCAAATTTTTCACAGATGAGAGCATAGTTTACATGTAGCCACCTCAATGTACATACCTGCATCTTAATTTCTGGTATATTCCTGAAAATTTTAAGGAGTGTAATAAAACTTCACAGATAACTATGTACTATAAAATCGGTAGTCTTAGACTCATTGTGTAAACATATAAGTAGTTGATATAAGTTGATATAAGTTGATATAAATTGATATAAGTAGTGAAAATACATGTTGCCTCCCACCCCTTTGTTATAAAATACATTAATTCTTTCATTTAACTATAGTGAGCTTCCCCAGTAACTAAACAAACAAATGAACAAAAATGCGATTGTATTATCGGTGCAAAATGTATCCTGGCCTATCACTGGTACTAAGATACCTGTTTAAATTCCACTTATATCCTCAAAAGTTACCATAATTGGAATTTACATATTGAAAGCTACCAGCATTATAAAAAATTATATGAGAGGATTTGAATGAAATTGTTTCCCATATCTGGAGAACTCTTTGTTTATAGAGAATACACTTCTCCAAACTTTTTCAAAGTCGATGAAAAGATTCCCGGTGGCTTTTCTCAGCATTGGCCTAAATCCTGTTTCTGATGAACCAAGAAGATAGTGTAGAAGGTGAAGAAAAAGAAGAAAAGAAAAATTGTTATAATTAATGCAATACAACAATCACTGATACACTGTTAGCTGCTTATTTCAATATCAAATCCCATTCTTTTTCTTAGTAAAGAATGTGAGCTGTATTTTTTTGAATATATATGACTAATTAAAAAAATACACTTTAACAATTGGCTAGAAAATAAATGAATTACACTAGATTTATTTTAACAGATTCTTTTTATGTTTAATTATTGATGCTAATGAATTCTATTGTAATATGTTGCTAAAATATTAATTACTCTGTAAAATATAATTTTGTTGAGAGCTTAATTAGTAAGTGCAGCCAAAATATAAAAAAGACCGTATGATATTTTGCTAGCTATCAAATTCTAATCTGGTTTGTTCTCGTATTATTTGTTTTTACTTTTCTTTCCCATTCCCACTCCCACTCCACTCCTTCCCTCAGGTATTTCAACTACTGTACATGTTTGACCTACCTCTCTTCCTGAATAACATGCTACTCTTAACATTCAGGAAAACTAATTCATTTTCACTTTTGTTAAAATCACATATCATACATAGCGCTGGTATTTGGATACTATGACAAACTGCTTCCTTGCATCTTTCTTCCCTGGGGCTCATCATTGCTTCCTTGGATATCAGAGCTACTGTCCTCTGAAGACATTAGTCATTCATGAATAATGACATAAAAGCCTGGCAATGCTTTAGATGATGAGCCCTTTATTACATTTTTCTAACAACCATTAATATCTGTAATACTCAGCAGTTTTCTGATTTTCTTTTGTGAAAGAACAAATTGTGACTATATGGCAAAATGGCATGGGGTCTGCAAATATTACTAGTTTCATTAATGTACCTGAAATACAAGGAAACAATATATTTCATTTCTACCTGATAGGGGAAATTTCTAGGTTTTCAAACACCTCTTGCTTGCTTTCACTTCAATTCATAAACACTAATTAGAGCATAAGTCTAGCATGACGGACACAATATTTTTCCTGATCCATGTATCTCAGAGAAAGTAAGGCAGCTTATATATTGAATAATTTCCTTCATGTAAAATATCAGTAGAATTATTTTTTCCATAATAGTAAAAAAAATAAAAAATAAAGATACAGTGACTAACTACAATGACATGAGTTTCTCTGAGTCCTCCGAGTCCTTCTTTACAGGGCTGTAACACTGGGTTACAGAATACAGAAAACCTAAACTGTTTATTCTACATATGCTGAATTACATGTTGACAGGAGGAAAAAAAAAATAAAAAAAAAATAAAATAAAATACAATAGATAAAATAAAATAAAATAAAATAATAATAATAATCGTAATAATAATAATAATAATAATAATAATAAAAGACTAGAGTTTCATGGAAGTCTAATGGATCATTCAAATTACAAATATGTGTTTTGAAAAAGTGCTTCTCTGAGAGGGTGGTCAGGCACTGGAACAGACTTTCCAGGGTCATAGTGCCAAGCCTGATGGAGTTCAAGTGTTTGGACAACGCTCTCAGACATATGGTTTAATTTTCAGCTACTTCTGTGTGGAACCAGGAGTTGGACTCAATGGACCCTTGTGGGTCCCTTCCAACTTGAGATATTCTATCCTGTTATGATGTGAAGGAACAGCATGAAGCTGCATCAGAGGAAGTTCAGATAGGAAAGACTGGATATTATGTAATATATGTAAACCAAAGCAACTTGCTAACATGTAGCACAAAAAGTAGGAAGAAAAGTCAGTAATGAACTGAACACAAACTCTGATATATTTTATATACTAGGCATACTTGGAGTCATTGACTGCACTCTAATTAATTCTCTGTAAATGCATTTTTAATATACAGTATCTGGAGTATTTTTCTTATTAAATGTTGAGGGAAACTTAGAGCTGTACATTTCCTGGAAGGCAATAAGTCAGCATTTCTACTGTGCAGTATCAGCTCAGCCTTGTGAGATAGACACTTCTGTGCTTCTAGCCTATGAGGAGAATTCTGCAGACACATATAAGAAATTTTAATCTGATTCTCAAAATAACTTCTCAGAGCAGACTACATCAAAGCTTACACACCTATTTTTGTTCATTTAAAACAGAATGTTCACATACAAATAAAATAAAAATGGTTTTGGTACCATATGTTTCTTTGATGACTTTTTCCAAAATTTGAAGTGAAAACCCAATTATTTTCTGTCAGACATATTACATATACAAGAGAAAAATAACTCATTATAATATTTTATTTTAATGGAGAAATAGTGGGAGCTGGTTATGTGCCATGGTGTGTCAGTGCCACAATACATATTAACAAATTACATTTCAATGTTTGGGTGATATCAAAATTCTCAACATTGTTTCAAAACATAGAAGATATATATATGTGCATGTATTAGTTTCATAACAAAGGTATTTTTGTATGTATGTATATACACACCTTCTAAAATTTTCTTCCTGTTTTTTTATAAGATCTTTGAGGGAAGCAGAATTGATAAGGCTGTAGATATAGTCTTGTGTATCAGAAGTGGTCAGAGAGTAGAGTGAAAACCAGCATTCTTTTATGCCTATTTAATATTTCCTAGTATGGGGTAGAGGATGTGAAGTGATGTTATCTTGCTGATGTGATCCCACACTTTATTGGAAGATGTTTGTTGAAATGCAAAATGCAGTTTCTTCATCATGGGCTACAAATACATATGCATGTCATTCCAGGCATAAAGTTTTTCCAGTGGTTAGGTAAAAGATTCTTCCTTATATACCCCATCTTTTGGAAATTGTTCCTCTCAGTTACAAGCTCTGTTGGGTACCAAGAAAGCAGACCTCATCCTCCAGTATTAGGAGTTCTTTATTCATTCTCTATATCTCAAGGTCCATTAGCCCATATGTCTCTTGCTGCAAGTTGATTCTTGTCCCCGACTCAAGGTCAATCAGACAGTTATCAGTTTCTTTGGTCTGTTTAAGCACCTTTACCTTTAAGGTTGCAATTAGTAGTAAGAACGATCTTAATTTTAATGCAAGAATCATCATAAAAGGATGAATGTGACCACTCCAAGTTTCAACTGCAGGTGAAAATGGCAGTGCAAGCATATAAAAACTTGAGCTAGTATGCTAGTCAACTACAACATTGTTGTGGTTTAGCCTGGCTGGCAGCTAAACACCACACAGCCGTTCGCTCACCCTCCCCCCTCCCTCTCTGGGATGGGGGAGGGAAACGGCAAAATGAAGCCTGTGAGTTGAGATAAAGAGAGTTTATTAAGACAGGAAAATAATAACAATAACAATAATAATAATAATAATAATAATGTGTACGAAATAAGTGATGCACAATGCAATTGCTCACCACCCATTGACCGATGCCCAGCCTATCCCCGAGAAGCCGCCCCCCCTACCCCGGCTAGCCACCCCTATATATTGTTCAGCATGACGTCAGATGGTATGGAATACCCCTTTGGCCAGTTTGGGTCAGCTGTCCTGGGTCTGTCCCCTCCCAGCTCCTGCTGCATCCCTAGCCTGCTCGCTAGCAGGACAGAGCAAGAAGCTGAAAAGTCCTTGGCTTGGTGTAAGCACTGCTCTGCAACAATTAAAACATCAGCATGTTATCAGTGCTCTTCTCATCCTAATCCAAAACATAGCACCCTACCAGCTACTAGGAGGAAAATTAACTCTGTCCTAACTGAAACCAGGACAGATATCCACCCCTTATTCCATACCATTTATGTCATGCTCAGGTTACACTCTTTCCAATACCTTCTAATTAATCACCATTTTCATCTATGATATATAGCAATCATGGTAGTGATGACATACAGTATTATATGATAATTAACATACTACAATTCAACTCATGGGCTATTCTCACCCAATATTAGGTCCCCTTGAGGTACACACCGGACCTCCCCATTCTTTTGCATTACCCACCAAGTGCATCCAGGTCCCTGAGCAAAAGCAATCCCACGAATGGGTTTGCCTTTTCCTGAGGCAGGAGTAGCCCAGACTGTCTTACCCAGCATGTTTCTTACGTGCACTACAGGCACTTTATCCCCTTCTACAGTGCGTAACAGGTTTGATTGGGCAGGTCCAGCTCGGTTGGCAGATCCTCTAGTATTGACTAACCAGGTGGCCTTTGCCAAATGTGTATCCCAATTTTTGAATGTCCCAGCACCCATTGCTTTCAGTGTAGTCTTTAACAGTCCATTGTATCGTTCAACTTTCCCGGAGGCTGGTGCATGATAGGGGATGTGATACACCCACTCAATACCATGTTTTTTGGCCCAAGTGTCTATAAAGTTGTTTCGGAAATGAGTCCCATTGTCTGACTCAGTTCTTTCTGGGGTGCCATGTCGCCATAGGACTTGCTTTTCAAGGCCCAGGATAGTGTTCTGGGCAGTGGCATGGGGCACAGGATATGTTTCCAGCCATCCGGTGGTTGCTTCCACCATTGTAAGTATGTGGCGCTTGCCGTTGCGGGTTTGAGGGAGTGTGATGTGATCAATCTGCCAGGCCTCTCCATATTTGTATTTCAGCCATCGTCCTCCATACCAAAGAGGCTTTGACCGTTTGGCTTGCTTGATTGCAGCACATGTTTCACAATCATGAATAACCTGTGCTATAGTGTCCATGGTCAGGTCCACCCCTCGATCACGAGCCCATCTGTATGTTGCATCTCTACCTTGATGGCCTGAGGTGTCATGGGCCCATCGGGCTATAAATAATTCACCTTTATGTTGCCAGTCCAGGTCCACCTGAGCCACTTCAATCCTAGCAGCCTGATCCACCTGCTGGTTGTTTTGATGTTCTTCAGTAGCCCGATTCTTGGGCACATGAGCATCTACGTGGCGTACCTTTACAACCAGGTTCTCTACCCGGGCAG
This sequence comes from Cygnus atratus, assembly GCF_013377495.2. Lineage (NCBI taxonomy): Eukaryota > Metazoa > Chordata > Aves > Anseriformes > Anatidae > Cygnus > Cygnus atratus. Next base: position 51,101,971 of record NC_066362.1, read on the forward strand.
CAATATCTTGCCACAATGCAGCAGCCCAGATGGGTTTGCCCCGGCGTTCCCAGTTGTTCTGCTTCCATTGCTGTAACCACCCCCACAGGGCATTTGCTACCATCCATGAATCAGTATAGAGATAGGGAACTGGCCACTTTTCTCATTCAGCAATATCTAAAGCCAGCTGAATGGCTTTCACTTCTGCAAACTGACTCGATTCACCTTCTCCCTCAGCAGCTTCTCCAACTCGTCGTGTAGGACTCCATACAGCAGCTTTCCATCTCCGATGCTTTCCCACAATACGACAGGACCCATCAGTGGACAGGGCATATTTCTTCTCACTTTCTGGTAGCTTGTTGTGCAGTGGGTCTTCTTCAGCACGGACCACCTCCTCCTCTGATGATATCCCAAAGTATTTGCCTTCTGGCCAGTCCATAATCACTTCCAAGATTCCTGGGCGACTGGGGTTTCCTATTCGAGCCTGCTGAGTAATCAGTGCAACCCACTTGCTCCATGTAGCATCAGTTGCATGATGTGTAGAGGGGACCCTTCCTTTGAACATCCAGCCTAGTACCGGCAGTCGGGGTGCCAGGAGGAGCTGCGCTTCAGTACCGACCACTTCCGAAGCAGATCGAACTCCTTCATATGCTGCCAATATCTCCTTTTCGGTTGGAGTGTCACGGGCCTCAGATCCTCTGTATCCCCGACTCCAAAACCCCAGGGGTCGACCTCGAGTTTCCCCAGGTTCTTTCTGCCAGAGGCTCCAGGTGGGACCATTCTCCCCGGCTGCGGTGTAGAGCACATTCTTTACATCTGGTCCTGTTCGGACTGGCCCAAGGGCTACTGCATGAACTATTTCCTGCTTAATTTGTTCAAAGGCTTGTCGTTGCTCAGGGCCCCATTCGAAAGCATTCTTCTTACGGGTTACTTGGTAGAGCGGGTTTACAATCAGACTGTAATTTGGAATATGCATTCTCCAAAACCCCACGACACCTAGGAAAGTTTGTGTTTCCTTTTTGCTAGTTGGTGGAGACATAGCTGTTATTTTGTTGGTCACACCCATTGGGATTTGACGACGTCCATCTTGCCATTTTATTCCTAAAAACTGGATCTCTCGTGCAGGTCCTTTAACTTTATTCTGTTTTATGGCAAAACCGGCCTTCAGAAGGATTTGGACTATTTTCTTCCCTTTCTCGAAAACTTCCTCTGCAGTGTCACCCCACACAATGATGTCATCAATGTACTGCAGGTGTTCAGGAGCTTCCCCCTGCTCCAGCGCAGACCGGATCAGTCCATGGCAAATGGTAGGGCTATGTTTCCACCCCTGGGGCAGCCGATTCCAAGTATATTGGACTCCCCTCCAAGTGAAAGCAAACTGTGGCCTGCACTCTGCTGCTAGAGGGATGGAGAAAAATGCATTAGCGATATCAATTGTGGCATACCACTTGGCTGCCTTTGATTCCAGTTCATACCGGAGTTCTAGCATGTCCGGCACTGCAGCACTCAGCGGTGGCGTGACTTCGTTCAGGCCACGATAGTCCACTGTTAGTCTCCACTCACCATTAGACTTTCGCACTGGCCATATGGGACTATTAAAAGGTGAATGGGTCTTGCTGATCACTCCTTGGCTCTCCAGGTGACGAATTAGCTTATGGATGGGAATCAGGGAGTCTCGGTTGGTGTGATATTGCCGCCGGTGCACAGTTGTGGTAGCGATTGGCACTTGCTGTTCTTCAACCCTCAGCAACCCCACAACAGAAGGGTCCTCTGAGAGACCGGGCAAGGTAGACAACTGTTTAATGTCCTCTGTCTCTAAGGCAGCTATGCCAAAAGCCCAGCGGAACCCTTTTGGGTCCTTGAAATATCCTCTTCTAAGATAGTCTATGCCAAGGATGCACGGAGCATCCGGGCCAGTCACAATACGGTGCTTTTGCCACTCATTTCCGGTTAGACTCACTTCAGCCTCCAATACAGTTAACTGCTGGGATCCCCCTGTCACACCATAAATACAGATGGGCTCTGGCCCTTTACAGCTTGATGGCATTAGAGTACATTGTGCACCAGTGTCTACTAAAGCCTTATACTTCTGTGCGTCAGACGTGCCAGGCCATCGAATCCACACAGTCCAATAAACTCGATTGTCCCTTTCCTCCCCCTGGCTGGAGGCAGGGCCCCTCTAGTCCTGGTCAGAATCTTCGTTTCTGTATTTAAAGGACTGCCTGCTGGAAGTTGGAGCAGCAAACTTTTCAGAGAACCCCTTTTTCCCAATTGTTTTCTTTTGCAACTCACATACCCGTGCCTCTAGGGTTGTGGTAGATTTTCCATCCCATTTTCTCATGTCCTCTCCATGGTCACGTAGGTAAAACCACAGGGTGGCGCAGGGTGTGTACCCACCATATTGTCTTCTTTGCACGGATGAACGTTTACCCCTAATAGCCGAGACACTGGTTTGTACAGGTGGGGAAGAAAATAAACTCTCTTTAAGTTGGTGGACCTCTTCAGAAAGTTTCTCCAAAGTATTCTCTTTTAGTTGGTGGCCACTGGTTCGTTCGGGTGGGGGGGAAGATATGTTCTCTTTAAGTTGGTGGAACTCTTCAGAGAGTTTCTCCACAGCCGAGACATAGGCCTGTAGGGAAGAGGAGAGACTTTCTTCGTACTGGCGGAGTTGTTTAGCCACTTCATCCACTGTGGGTTCGTCACCATCTTTCCAGGTTATTATTGCCAATGAGCTGGCCCATGATGATGGTGCAGTCCGTATAAACTTCCGCCACAGGGGTCGAGTACACTGGACTTCATCTGGATCTGTGGATATTTGTGCATCGTCTAGGTCCTTATAAATTACTTCCCGTACGGCTAATTCCCTCAGGTACTGAATTCCCTTCTCCATGGTGGTCCATTTGCCTGGTAGACATACAAGTTCTTCCTTGAAGGGATATCTTTCCTTCACAGCTGACAGGAGACACCTCCAGAGGCTGTGAGATCGTGCTCCATCTCCAATTGCTTTGTCAATGCTTGCATCTCTAGCAAGGGATCCCAGCCGCCTGGCTTCCCTGCCCTCTAATTCCACACAATTGGCTCCAGTGTCCCAGCACCGGAGCAGCCAGGTGACAAGCTGCTCACCTATACAGTGACCAAAATCTTTTCGCACATCTCGTAGCTCACGCTGGTATAGGGTTCGGGTAGTTACTGTTGATTTTTCGACATCCTCATCCTCATCTTCATCCTTCTGCAGATTTGATGGCCCAGCCCCATCTTCTCCATACCCAGACTTAGCAGAAGACTGTCTGCGTTCTAAACGACCTGAGTCTCTATACCATTTTTTCACCTTGTCTACAGGGGCAACTTGCACTGCTACAGCTCGCTTCTCTGACCCAGCTACAGGGTCTGCCACAGGGGTTGGAATACCCTCTGCAGGGGCAACTTGCACTGCTATGGCTCGTTTCTCTGACCCAGCCACAGGGTCTGCCACAGGGGTTGGAATACCCTCTGCAGGGACAACTTGCACTGCTACAGTTCGTTTCTCTGACCCAGCCACAGGAGTGGGAGCGGTTGCAGGAGCTGGAGCAGCTGCAGGGGCTGGAGTGGCTGCGGGAGCTGGAACTGGAATGGCTGCAGGAGCTGGAGCTGGAACGGCTGCAGGAGCTGGAACTGGAACTGGCTGCGGGAGTTGGAGCTGGAATGGCTGCGAGAGCTGGAACTGGAACGGCTGTGGGAGCTGGAACTGGAACGGCTGCGGGACCTGGAGCTGGAACGGCTGCAGGGTCTGTCACTAGGTTGATAGTAGCATCAATTGCAGCTCGATAGGCACAAGCCAGACCCCAGCACGCTACAGTGATTTGTGTCACTTTGGAACTGCCAGAGTCATGACACCCTTTTTTCAAGCATTCTACCAGTTTTTTTAGGATTTTGCAGTTGTTCAGGGGTGAATGTCCAAAACACTGGAGGTGCCCACTGCTCTAGAAACCTGCCCATATCCTCCCACACTCCCTGCCACTCGCAACTATCCCGCCTCAAGACAGCTCTCCAGATGAGATTCCTAAGTAGTTGTTTAACCTTAAACAAAACCTGAAGCGCATTCAGGAGACATAACAACAAGAACATGTTGGTCTGAGTATCCCAAGGATATTCAACATCTTGGAGAGCTACCGTAACTAGCTCGGGGGATAAGAGGGTGGTGAAGGAGGAAGGGAGAGTGAACAAGTAGGAAAAAATATCTTCCCCTGTCCCCTCCACAGATTGACTCCCTGATGAAAAAAGGCAATAGGTGTAATTGCTAATAGTTTCTGAGATATGGTTTCCGAAGTATAGAGTCGACGACAGTGCTGAGTACAAATACCAGGTTAGAGTCATGACCAGAAATCTCATCATTTCATAAGCCATCGTTACACCACACAGTACCATAACAATCTTAAACCAGGGCCCGGAAAGGATAAACAGCACGACACGGAGCACATACAGAAAGTAACGTGCTATAAAACTCAATTTGGGAAACAGGCACAGCAGACTTGAGATTAAGGCAATCAACATTGTGACTAGCAACTATTAAGCAGGTCGAATACTTATACCAATTTTAGTTTAACACACTCTGGTCAAATCTGTCGATATCTCAACCCTTCGTGCCCCACGTTGGGCATCAAAAAGGACTGTTGTGGTTTAGCCTGGCTGGCAGCTAAACACCACACAGCCGTTCGCTCACCCTCCCCCCTCCCTCTCTGGGATGAGGGAGGGAACCGGGAAAGTGAAGCCTGTGAGTTGAGATAAAGAGAGTTTATTAAGACAGGAAAAATAGTAACAATAATAATAATAATAATAGTATTAATAATAATAACGTGTACGAAATAAGTGATGCACAATGCAATTGCTCACCACCCATTGACCGATGCCCAGCCTATCCCCGAGAAGCCGCCCCCCCCCCACCCCGGCTAGCCACCCCTATATATTGTTCAGCATGACGTCAGATGGTATGGAATACCCCTTTGGCCAGTTTGGGTCAGCTGTCCTGGGTCTGTCCCCTCCCAGCTCCTGCTGCATCCCTAGCCTGCTCGCTAGCAGGACAGAGCAAGAAGCTGAAAAGTCCTTGGCTTGGTGTAAGCACTGCTCTACAACAATTAAAACATCAGCATGTTATCAGCGCTCTTCTCATCCTAATCCAAAACATAGCACCCTACCACCTACTAGGAGGAAAATTAACTCTGTCCTAGCTGAAACCAGGACAAACATATATGTAGCCCTCCCAAAAAGGTATGAAAGAAGAAAAGATATGAGATAGACACTTCTGTGCTTCTAGTCTATGAATCAAAGATTCCTTTTCTTAGTTGTGTAATAGTGGCTCTCTTCTAAGGTTCAAGAAGGCTTCCAGATGAACATGTACCTTTAAATGGGACAAAATAATTAGCTGCTCATTCTAGATGCAACTTTATTTTTTTTAATAGAAAAAAAAAATGCATCCACAAACACCTTCTACTGTAGTACAAACATGTTCTTCATTCTCAGAAAATTAAGTTTTTCAATTTATTTCAGATAGTAGTTGAAAATATGGTGGATCTAAACAACGTATATTGCTGTAAAGAGTTTTTACTGTCTTTGGGACAGTATTAGGTTTATGTGGCAACATTTTGGTAACAGGAGACTGCAGGGGTGACCTTTGTGAGAAGAGTCCAGAAGTTGCCGTATGTTAGATAAGAGGTGAATTCAACCAGCTCCAAAAGGGACCCACCACTGGCCAGAGGCACGTGAATAAGAGATGTTGTTTGCATCTCTGCAAAAGCAGATTTATGAAAGCAAAAAAAAAAAAAAAATGCTGTGCAACAGCAGCTGGGAGAACAAGGAGTAAAAAACAGCCCTGTAGACACCAAGGTCAGTGCAGAAGGAGGGCAAGAGGTGTTCCAGGCATGGAGCAGAAGTTCCCCTGCAGCCTGTGGAGAGGACCCTGGTGGAGCAGGCTGTCCCCCTGCAGCCCATGGGTAAAATGGTGGAACAGATCTCCGTGCTGCAGTCCGTCAAGGAGCCAACGGTAGAGCATGTAGATGTGGCCTAAAGGAGGCTGAGGACCATGGAAAGCCCCCGCAGGAGCAGACTCTGGGCCAGAACTGTGGCCCGTGGAGAGGTGCCCATGCAGGAGCAGGGGATCTGGAGGGAGCTGCTGCCTGTGGGGGACACATGTTGGAGCAGTTTGGTCCCTGTGGTATGGACCCATATTGGAGCAATTCCTGAAGAGCTGCTGCTGTCTGTGGGAAGCCCGTGCTGGATACATTTGGGAAGGACAGCATCCTGTGGGAGGGACTCCACATTGGAGCAGGGGAAGACAGTGACCATGAAGGAGTGGCAGAGATGAAGCATTAGGGACTGACCGCAGCCCCCCTTCCCCTTTCGCCTGTGCAGTCACGCAGGGGGAGGAGGTAGAAGAGGGTGGATGGGGGAAGGTGTTTTTAGTTTGCTTTTAGTGTCTTACTGCTCAAATCTACTAGTGATAGGTAAGAAACTACATTAATCTCCCTATGCTGACTCTGTTTTGTCTGTGACGATAATTGTTGAGTGATCGTCCTGTCCTTACCTCAACCCTTGAGCCCTTTCCATTGTGTTTTCTCCCCCTTTTCTTTTGAGGAGGAGGAGTAAGAGAGCAGTTGTGGTGGACTTCAGCTGCCCAGACAGGTAAAACCATCACACATGTCCCATGAAAGAGAATAGGTATTCAGAGTACAATTCCCAAATTGTATTTTGGAAAATAAGAAGCAGTTTAATGTTTTGCTCAGTTGATTCAGTTGGATCTGTTTTCAGTTCAAACTGTGTTTGGTCCATTCAAATTAAAAAAATAAAAATAAATCTAAAATTAGAATGATATTAAAAATATGTTCATCAGAAATACATACATATGTGTATATATGTATGTATTCATGCTTGTACATATGTATATAGTATGTAGAAATTAAATATGGTAGAAACGCCAGTTTCAACTTGCAAAGGATTGAAATACAATATTTTTAAATAGCTTTCTTCCATAGTAACATGTGAATAATGAGACCTGGTGATCCTAGATGTTTTCGAAGATTGCTCTTTTTCATTATTCAGCCATCTTTGTTCATAATACAACTTATATTATCAAGTGCCATGCCATGACCTGCAACAAATCCCAATTTATCAGAAGAAGAAACGGTACAGCCAGCTTCCTATTTCCAGACTTGATTCTGTTTTGATACATTCAAAAACATTGCTTCTTTTGTGGACACTGCATTTCTTTAAAAAATAAGCTTTTTCCTCCTTAGTGTTTTCATATTTGTTTTTTCTGTAATCCATGGCATAATTATAAATTGCATCTTTTCTATGTGTAATTTATGTGATGTTACTGTACTTTCAATTTCTTCCCAGCTTCCTGATTATCAATTTCTTCCCAGCTTCCTGATTACCAGAGCCTAAATGCCACCAAAGTTATTTGTTAATAAGCAGGGAAAATACCTGACAGTACAATTGCTGAGAAGACAGATAAAATGTACCACTTTCAGCATAAAGAATATCTCTAGATTTTAGGAAAATATGTTGCAACTGTAATAACTGAAGATAGCTTTTTATTTGCAGAGAACAGTTTCCTTTGGAATTTGTAGTATTTGGAAAGTTTCTTAAAAGCTATCATAGCACTATATCACATTTGCTTACAATTGAACTATCAAGGGACTAATTTCCTTGACATAAAGTTTAGTTCTAGTGGGTAAATATTAAAGTCTTGATCTGTTAGGAAAATCAGAAATGCAGTTGTGGGAAAAATAAATAAATAAATAAAATTAAAAAAAAAAATTGAAAAACAAAGAAACACCACTGTAATAAAAAAAAAAAAAAAAAGAGTACACAGTTCTTTAAATGAAGGCAAACTAACTAAATCTTTTGTTGTAGTTTGACAGCTGTAGTGATGGAAAAATCTTTAATCCAATATAAGACTGTGGAGAAGGAATGCAAATATTTTCGTTTCAGCTATGCCATGTCTCTTATGCATTTGCCGGGTGAAAATAAGTTTATAATCTACCAGTAGCCTTATAATTATGTTGAAATATACTATTACTGTGTGTCTGTGGGTGCATAATAACATAAGTGCTGTAAGGTTTGTTTTCAAACATGCTTAAACATGCAGATAGACATCAACTAAGAGTTCTAAATGACCTTGGAAATTTTCTGGAGCATACCTTTGCACCATTAATGCCTAAATAGATAGCTCTTCATAAGTCTAGATGGTGTAAAAGCTGCAGTTTTATTTGTCAAACACAACCAAAATTTAAACAAAACTTCTCTAATTGTCCATTGGATAATTATCAGCAAGCAACGCAGTATATAAAACAAGGTAAGAGTTATGCAATCACTTTTTGTCATTTAACAGTAAAAAAAAAAAAAGCAGGATAAGTATTGAGGGAGGGAAGCACTTTTAAATAAAACAGAAAAGTGGAGATATCTCTAATACTGTTGTTAATTATCAATATATGATGTCTGTAAGTAGACTTACCTTGTTGTTCTCAGTTATTCAGTATTTTTATTCAAGTTTCTATATCGACTGATATTACCTTTACCTGCTAACATAACATGCAGATATAAATCTAGTCAAGACAGGTGAACATATCTAAGATACACCAAGCACCCTATAGAATTTTAACCAAATTAACTAAATTTTAGTGCTCAGTTTATAAAAGCTTTGTTCCCTTTTTCTCACCATAACTGCTGTCTGAGATCAGTAAGACTTCGAATATCAGACAAGTCAAGACTGCTTCTAGTAAGATTTAAAGATGAACGAAATTCAGAATAAATAAATAAATAAATAAATGTGATAGGAACAGAATAAATTCTACAAGCTCCATAAGAGTCCAATGTGAAAGATTTTAGGATCAGAAATGCATTTTGGATATGAGAAGAAGAGAAAACAAAGGCAGCTGCCTAGGAAGACACATTTGTTTCCCTCTACTCAGTGGCCTTTGGATATATAAAAATTCATTGCTGGTGCATTTTGCATCACTTTATTTTTTTCTATTGTGTTTCATAGGAGCATAATGATGGGATGCTCAAAAATCAGCTTTTCGCTTTTAGCTTTTTTAGCTAGGTCATTTTGTTGTAGGAAAAACTGAAAAATTGTATGTTGACTCAACTGTCTTGCAACTAAAAGAGTCCAGGAGATCACACGAACTTTTTTCCTGGCTGCATGTTTTAACAGTATGCCATTGTTATGGTATATTAATAGCTGTCAATTTATTTAATCTATACCTTTTGTTTTCAAAAGTGCTAATCAAGCTATACATGATTATACAAGGCATGCATAATAATTACTTAAGCAATGGAATCCAATGTTATTTTTGATGACACTGATACGGTCATTACATTTTTATATACATGCACATGTGCACACACATAAACACACACAGTTTGCTACTGAAAAAATGTGAAAATAAAATGTGGCTTATACCGAAACAAAAACTGTGCATTTCTGTATTCGGTCAATACTTTTTGGCATCAAATTTCAGTTATATTTCAGTAATGATTATTTTCTTTTATTAGTTTTGGAAATTAGAAATGAGGTACAAACCAATAAAAAGTGGGTCAACAAGTGGGTTGCTATGGGAAACAGATACTGAAAGTCCTCTGTAATTTCACAGCTTGAGGAAAATACTAGTTGCTTTTGTGTGTCTCCCATGTGACTTCTCCTGAAGTGACATACTTTAAATTACATTGTATTTCTCAAGGCAAGATGCCTGACAGGACATATAAATATATATAATTTATTTATATAAAAAATGATACACAAAATGAAGGATTGCTCTTTCGATTTTTTTTTTTTTTTTTTTAAGTTCAGCTACTACTAACTATAATTTTAAAGTATATTGGAAATATGTTTGGATATTTATCTTATCTATTTAAAATATTTATCTTCTACATAGTGGCTTCTAGCAATAAGAGTTTACAAGGCTCATTACCTTATATGACAACAACCATCTTTAGAGGCAGTAAAAGTGGAAAACAGCAGCCTTTAGAAAGTGGTTATTAACTTCCTTTCTTGTCCCATCCACCCTGCCCAGAGCATGGTGCAGAAAATGAGGAAAGATAATTGCAAGAATAATATCAGTTAACTTGACAGATTGCCATCTTGTTTTTAAAGTTTTCTTCTGTAGAGCTTATACTGTGTGTTCCAGCACTCCATAAAATCATAGAATCATTAAGGTCGGAAAACACCTCTGAGATCATCTAGTCCGACCATGCACCTACCACCCAAATTGTCTACTAAACCATGTCCCTAAGTACCACACCCAACCTTTCCTTAAATGCCCCCAGGGACTGTGACTCCACCACTTCCCTGGACAACCCATTCCAACATCTAACCACTCTTTCTGAGGAGAAATTTTTCCCGATACCCAACCTGAACCTCCCCTGGCGCAACATGAGGCTATTGCTTCTTCTCCTATCGCTAGTTATCTGTGAGAAGAGGCCAACACCTAGCTCCCCACAACTTCCTTTCAGGTAGTTGTAGAGAGCAATAAAGTCTCCCCTGAGCTTCCTCTTCTCCAGACTAAACAATCCCAGTTCCCTCAGCTGCTCCTCATAAGACTTGTGCTCTGGACCCCTCACCAGTTTTGTTGCCCTTCTCTGGACACGCTCCAGGGCCTTGATCTTGTAGTGAGGGGCCCAAAACTGAACACAGTACTCAAGATGCGGCCTCACCAGAGCTGAGTACAGGGGGACGATCACCTCCCTGGTCCTGCTGGCTATGCTATTTCTAATACAGGCCAGGATGCCATTGAACTTCTTGGCCACCTGGGCACACCGTTGGCTTATGTTCAGATGAGCATTAATCAACTCTCCCAGGTCCTTTTCCTCTTCACAGTCTTCTAGTCACTCTGCCCCAAGCCTATAGCGTTGCATGGGGTTACTGTGGCCAAAGTGCAGGACCTGGCACTTGGCCTTGTTGAACCTCATCCCATTCGCCTCAGCCCAGCAGTCCAGCCTATCCAGATCCCTCTGAAGGGTCACCGTACCCTCAGGCAGATTGACACTACCTCTGCAAACTTACTGACGGTACACTCAATCCCCTCATCTAGGTCATCAATAAAGATATTAAACAAGATAGGCCCCAGTACCGACCCTGGGGGGACACCACTTGTAATGGGATACCAGCTGGACTTAACTCCATTAACCGCTACCCGCTGGGCACGGCCCTCCAGCCAGTTCTTTACCCAGAAAAGAGTATACAGGTCCAGGCCACGGGCAGCCAGTTTCCCCTGGAGAATACTGTGGGAAACTGTGTCAAAGGCTTTGCTGAAGTCTAAGTAGACTACATCAACAGCCTTTCCCTCATCTACCAGTCTGGTCCCACTGTCATAGAAGGAGTTGAAGCTGGACAAGCATGACCTGCCTTTTGTGAACCCGTGCTGGCTGGGCCTGATCCCTTGGATGCTATGCATGTGCCATGTGATCTCACCCAAGGTGATTTGCTCCATAACTTTCCCTGGAACCTAGATCAGGCTTACAGGCCTGTAGTTCCCTTGATCCTCCTTACAGCCCTTCTTGTAGATGGGAGTCACATCGACAAGCCTCCAGTCCTCTGGGACCACTCCAGCTAACCAGGAACACTGATAGATGGTGGAAAACAGCTTGGCAATCACCTCCGCCAGCTCCCTCAGCACCCTAGGGTGAAGCCCGTTTGCATCAACCAACACCCCCAGAAATGAAGGTGTATGTCTTGCTTTGCTAATAATCCATTTTGGTATTTTCTCTAATCCTTTGAGGTTTGAAAAGGAGTTTAAATTCTCTTTTAAATTACTGACAGTGGTACATGATGTACCTTATAAATGACTTTAGAGAAAAGTATATTGATTTTTTAAGCAGCAGATAAGTTATCTGGTAAAGGATTTGATTTAGATATGTTCCCTCTCTTGATGCATTCTGAACTAGATTCTTGCCAAAACATTAAGACTTTGAATTTAGACTTTAATAGGCATTTGTCTATATATGTTGACCTGCCTCCAGGCATGTTAGTACAATCTCTTGCCTGGAAGGCAGTCATGTTGACTACTACTTCTGGGAAGGGCAAAGTAAGAACTTTTATATCATTTCTGGACAAGCTGTTCTCATGACCTGCCTGCAATCAGTCTAGGAAGTACCTACTTAGTAACTTGTTTTCTGGGAAGAAATGCATAGAGGTCACTTCTCTTAATTTACCAACAAGGGAAGAATTATAATCAATTCCAAGAATATATGGCTTCGTAAAAATATTCTTTCAACATGTCACATAGGACCAAAGCATCTCTGAAAAGTTGCTCTTAGATAAGCTTTTTTACCGTCATTTCCTGTTCATGGAGTATCCATATACAAGAGTCCTGTTTTAGAACTACTATTTTTTTCACTCAGAGTTACAGGAGTACTAAACAAACTAAAGGAGGAAAAGAAATCTCTGTTATAAGAATATACATGGTGACTGATATGAGTGCACAATATATTCAGTGAATTTCACAGGTATTTGAAACAGTCAAGCCTACTGCTTTACAAATTTCTTATCTAGGGTGTCAGTGGAAAAGACAGGCTCAGCTATGACACTACACTAACCTAATTATACAGCTACTAGGTAAAAGGACATATTTATTTATGATATTTTCTACTGGGTTCACTAATTCAAGTAATATTGCTTATAACTCTTTGTGGAACCTGATAGCAACTTGATGGGACTACCTTAATTTGAAAATATGAGCTGCAATAATTGCTTTTTACTGTACATATAATATTCACAAAAGCAGCTTGACTGTGAACATATGTATTTATGAATTCAGAATGTGGGTTTCAGAATGAATCTGTAAATCGCCAACCTCTTTGAAAGCTTTCTTTCAGTAAAACAGTAAATGAAAACTGTGATGAAGGGCTTTATGAAATGCCTTAAAACAGATACATTTGATTAGCAGAACGCTCATGTACTATGCACAGTGAAACCAAATTTTGTTTGTTTGTTTGTTTGTTTGTTTTTACTTTTTTCATGTAAAAATATCTAGGGAATATAACCCCTAAACATAAGGTTGTATTAACTGAAATTTAATATAAAAATTTGGAAATAAAAAATCTGGATTATGTACATATACATCATCATCAAGGATAAAACTCAGTTCTAATGATGGTGAGACCTGTCCTCACTGTGGGTAAGTTCCTCATCTTCTGCCCTGGTGCTCTACACTTTTCCCAGCTGCACAAATCTTCTATACTTGAATCGTGATTTACATGGTTTATAATCAAGTATGATTTATAGGCCAATAAACATTAGATAACTCCAAGGATGAAGCCTTAGAACTTTAGAGCTCCAGAACACTTTAGGAAGGAAAAAATACCTAATTTTCTGATATAGAAAATAAGAAAATTCTGCTCTACATCTTATTGAAGATGATATGAATTCCTGTAGTGGTTTTACCTGTCTGGGCAGCTGAAGTCCACCACAACTGCTCTCTTACTCCTCCTCCTCAAAAGAAAAGGGGGAGAAAACACAATGGAAAGGGCTCAAAGGTTGAGGTAAGGACAGGACGATCACTCAACAATTATCGTCACAGACAAAACAGAGTCAGCATAGGGAGATTAATGTAGTTTCTTACCTATCACTAGTAGATCTGAGCAGTAAGACACTAAAAGCAAACTAAAAACACCTTCCCCCATCCACCCTCTTCTACCTCCTCCCCCTGCGTGACTGCACAGGCGAAAGGGGAAGGGGGGCTGCGGTCAGTCCCTAATGCTTCATCTCTGCCACTCCTTCATGGTCACTGTCTTCCCCTGCTCCAATGTGGAGTCCCTCCCACAGGATGCTGTCCTTCCCAAATGTATCCAGCACGGGCTTCCCACAGACAGCAGCAGCTCTTCAGGAATTGCTCCAATATGGGTCCATACCACAGGGACCAAAACTGCTCCAACATGTGTCCCCCACAGGCAGCAGCTCCCTCCAGATCCCCTGCTCCTGCATGGGCACCTCTCCACGGGCCACAGTTCTGGCCCAGAGTCTGCTCCTGCGGGGGCTTTCCATGGTCCTCAGCCTCCTTTAGGCCACATCTACATGCTCTACCGTTGGCTCCTTGACGGACTGCAGCACGGAGATCTGTTCCACCATTTTACCCATGGGCTGCAGGGGGACAGCCTGCTCCACCAGGGTCCTCTCCACAGGCTGCAGGGGAACTTCTGCTCCATGCCTGGAACACCTCTTGCCCTCCTTCTGCACTGACCTTGGTGTTTCTACAGGGCTGGTTCTCACTGCTCTCTCCCTGTGCTGCTCCCAGCTGCAGTTGTGCAGCAGTTTATTTCCTTTCTTAAATATACCCTTCCAGAGGCCCAACCGGCATCGCTCACTGGTTCAGCTCTGGACAGGAGTGGGTCCCTTTCGGAGTCATCTGGAGCTGGCTCTGATCTGACATGGGGCAGCTGCTAGGCTCTGCTCACAGAGGAAACCCCTGAACCCCCCCCCCCGCAACCAAACTGTTGCCACATTAACCCAATACAGAATGTTTCTCTGAGTCGTGCGTCTTGTGGTAGTATTGAAAATATTGGCATAGTGAAAGTATTATTCAGCTTAATCAATTGACTTGGAAAGTTAGTCCTGTAAGTACTATCGAGATTCCAAAGGAAGAACAATACATTACTAAAAATGTAGAGCATCTTAGGTCAGTTCAACACATTTAGCTTTTTAGTAATCTTGTAATGGTGAGGGGCTTTATTTTTTTTTTTTATCAATTTGCAAGGATTTTCAGACAGAAATTGAGAATTTCTTAACTAGTTATCTTTCCACTAATAAACTTTTTTTTTTCCATTTGTCCATTGAGTATTCATTATAGTAATATCTACATTGCACATGAGCAGTTAAGAATATCTTTCTTTTATTATCTGCAATTCAGCATTCATCACTATATTTCTTTCAAAATAATGTGCCTTATTTAGAAAGAATAACAATGCCATAGCTTACATATTAGATGTTTGTGTACGTAATAGACTCCCTCCCACAAAAAATATAGAACACTTTGCAAATACCTAAAAGCCGATGTGGATCTGAGTGTACTGTTGCACATGTTTCTAGAAACTACAATTTGCATGAGAAAAGAAAAAATAACTGGAGAATAATCTTGATTTGTCTCTCACTCCAATTAAAGAAAAGGATGGAGGAGGGGAATGGAGAAAAGGAAATGTGTCACTTGGCCAAATTAATGGCAGATGTACACATCCAGGATATGTAAAACTTAGTGAATAAAGATTTAATGTTTCCGTCTCTTCAGTTTCTAATTGTCTTACTACCATGAAATGCTGTTAATGGAGCTTCTGAAGCTTTCCCCTAGGTTCTCAGTGAAAGCAGCAGTAAACAGAAATGGAAGCAGTAAGATCAACGTGTTTGCAGAGTAGTCAGAAAGAGAGAGCTGGAATATCTCTGATAGTCTCTATGCTTCAAAAAATGTCATTTTGTCAGTTTTTTTTTTTTTTTAATGCCATTATAATCACTGGATTAAGAAACAACACATAAGTAAAAATTGTAAAGAAAAACTGTTTTATGAAAAGCAATGTACTTTAAAAGTCAGTCATAGTGGTGGGAAGAAAAAAAAAAAAGATTAAATGAGGAACTCTAAATTTTGAGATGTGTATTTCTGGTTTTCTGCAATATTCTTTAAGGTTAACTTTAGTAGGCATAATAATATGAACTACTAAACCTTATCATGTAAAAAAAATGTTGAAACTCTTTAGCTGCTCCTGCACATCATATGCAAATTACTACTTTCCAATCAATAGGCATTTTAAAACACAATTGGTATTCTGGAGCTATAATATGCAATCTGTGCTACTGGTATTATGTATTCATAGCATAGATATAGCTTTAGAGAAACAATTACAATACATGCTGCAAATGTGTATTAAGACACAAATTACATTAAGGACCATGCTTTAAAAAGAGACATAACCCAGTCTTCAATTTTGCACCTGCAGTCATTTCCAGAATCAAGTGTGGACATATATAATTGCAAACCAAATGATTACAAGTAACTGTTGAGACACTTAATTTTCAGGTTTAGTCATCCGGTTACATACTTAAACGCTGTAATTTGTGTCAAAAATTATTAATGCTTATAAGATTGCAGTTACAAAATTTATTTTGCTTTTACAAATTGGGAATTAATATTGTTGAAGTTTATTTTCTTCAGGTTCTTTATTGGTCAAAAGGAAGGAGGATATTTGTAATAATATGAAGTGACTTTTTTGTTTGTTTGTTTAAACCAAGTGTACCTTTCTGGTGAAATTTCAAATTTATGTAACCTATATTGCATCTAGACAAGTTGAAAAACATATATTATATATATATATGTACATATATATATATATAAGAAATGTGTTGAGAGGAAGGGGCTTTGTCCAAAACAGATTTAAAAAATTATTTACAGCTTTTTTTTTCCACCAAACTTCCAGCATGACAGAATTTTCTTAGACCCTTATGGCTAATTTCCTAAAGGCGTTGAAGCTGACTTGCTGTTATTAGTCATTTTACTGTGAGAATGTCATTCTGACAAAACAGCTGTGGTGAGTGGAATGTGTTTGTTTCTATGCTGGATACAAAAACCCTGCACCATGGACAAAATATACTGGAGTCTAATTAAATACTGGTTTTTAGTTAGACTGGACTTTACCAGAAAATTTCTAGCCAAAACTTCTCACAGTTGTGTTACCTAAACTTTAACTTGCCTCATGCAATACTTCTTAAATGCTTGCAAAGTTGATATCTTTGAGGATAGTGAGTCCAACATATTCATGTTTTTTAGGTGTCAATGGAAAGATTAATAACATTTGGAAATGGAGGAATTCTAATGCAGTTTTGTTAGGTCTTCCCCACATTTGCACTTTTATTTTTAAACCACAAACTATTTATTGCTTTAGATGAAACAAATTACCTTTAATAATAATATTTGACCATGTGTTTGCTTGTTGCTAGCAACTACCAAGCCACAGCTCAGCTACAGAAGCATAAGCATGAAACCTTTGACTAAAGATATGTTTTTCTTAAATCTTGATTCTGCAGTACACAGAGGAATGCTAGCTTGCCACACTTTAATGGTACACCTTCTAAAAAAGACCTATGAGGTCTTTACACCTTAAATCCCTTATTACATATCTGTTATGGTTCTCTAGCTTGGACTATGGAATGGTAGATGGTTTTCTGGCTATTCAAAATTGTCTGTCTGTTTCAAATAATAGCAAAGAAATAATAATAGCAATAGCAATAGTAATAGTAATAATAGTAATAGTAATAATCTTGTCTATTTAGGTAATCCTGTCCTCTGATTAGAATTCATGCCTGGGGATGAGCATTAGTAAAGTGCTGCCAGCACAGATCAGCTGAGGTACTGCACCTGTTTACAGATCATGTACATTATAAACAAGGTTTAATAACCAGAGAACTGTGTGGAGCTTGCCTATTGTCCAGAATAGAAAGAATTTATTGCTATAAATTCTAACTGTGAAAGTGGTTAGGAAAGATGACAGAAAAATTGCTGTCATTACTCAGGGTACGATTTTAGCTCACAGATTAGAAGACCAATGAGTGTCTAGTTATTTGGTCATTATTGTCTATGTTGCACATAGATCCTAATAAGTTCAGCTGACCAGCCACCCAAACACAAGACTGAGTTTCCAAGATGTATCTATCATTTTAAAGACTGTGAGATATGCTCTTAGGCTCAATTTGTTACACTTATCAGACTATTTTTTATTTTATTTTATTTTATTTTATTTTATTTTATTTTTGTAACATATATGGTTTACTCTGTAAGGGAAAAAAAAATAGCAAATTTTCAACCAAATGTCATTGACTTTTGAATAGTTATAAACAATATCTTGATAACTCTCTGCCTATAACAACTTTACTGTTAAGATTATACCCCCCCTTTTTTTTTCAACCTTTGTTTACCTAAAAAGCAGTCTCAGTAAAAAATAAGTTCATAAAAGTTCTGAACTGAATCCTTTCTCTCTCTCTTTTTTTTTTTTTTTTTTATGGCGTCTTTATATGCCCCTGAAATCATTATTTTTTTTGTTTCCTTTATAGAACTTTCTGTTTCCTTTATGCGTACAACTCAAGAAAGCAGTTTTGAATTGATTATTGTAGGTTTACTTTGTTTTCATATACAGTTGTGCAGTATCAAAAATAAGTGTCTGAGTTGGAAACATTTTTTCTCAACAGAAAAAGCTCATATTTCTGTATTCTCTTTGAAGAAAGGTTTTGTGTATTAGACAAAGCCACTGCGTATGGTTTTGACTAGTGACCTGAATCATTAAACATGGTCAAAAAGGAACAATATTGTTCTAGTGATATCAATCAAATGGTAATGCCCTTTGACATTACTCCTAAAGGACTCTGAAAAGTATAGTGGAGCACTATGGGATGTTTTACAACTGTACATAAGCTACTGAGCAGAATTTTTGTTTGGGTAAAATGATTATGTGCTACAGCATCAAGACAAATTTTACATTAATAATACAATGCTTTATATATACATATATGCTAACATCGTGGATTAGAATTTCATTGTTTCATATGGAAGCTGGATAGGATTATATGACAAAATCTTGCAAGTTTGTTCCAGGATCTGGGACCAGGAAACACCTCAAAGAATTGGGATGTATTTTAACCATATCAGTAAAAGTGAGATTTACTTCATTAAAGATTTCTTACCCAAAGTGCAATGCCTAGGATGGAAATACTTTTTACCAATAATTAATAAAAAATTAAATATGCTCTGAAGACTTGCCCCAACATTTTCTCAGTGCCAAAGTCATATTTGGTGCCACTTATATACAAAGTCAGAAATATCAGTAAAGCTGTTCTTAGGTTCATGCCCAGTGTGCCACGCCAATATTTTTTTCCAGCTTTGGGACTACAAAGCCATCTTCCAACTGTTCCCACGTTTCCAACTCTTTAGCTTGATCCAATGCTGAGATGGTTTCTAACTAATTTATACTAGCTAAAGAGCTACTTAGGCCTTGCCTTTCTTCACCTCTGGCATTCATTTCAGAAACAAGGAGATGTCACAATGTCAATATCATCTTTACAGCCCCAGAGGTCCTTCAGCAGAAATCCCTAGTGCTCCCTAAGGGCAGTTTCTCACTCAGTTTAAGCCAGTGGACTAGGAGCTAAACCTAGCACATTTTTGATGTCATAAAAACTTGAACTTCAACGTGAAGAAGTCAGATCAATAACTTAATAAAAGTTTCATCTCTCTAAATATATTTGCTATGATTGGTCATTTTTGTATTCTAGATAGAATAAAATAACTTACATTTATAAGACTTTTTATTCTAAATAGAACAGAATAACTTACATTTATGAGACTTACCTGTATTTGTCCTTGGGTGGCAAAGAAAAAAAAAAAGTCTCTTGAGATAGATCATTTTCTTTTCTATTTTAAGTGGAATAAAACATCACTACATCACTTTCCTTTACCTGGTCTGATAAAATCTAAAAGCACCATCTTTTTCCTGTACTGGAATTCCATTGTTAGTGTAATAATGAAAAGTGGTTGGTATTTAGAAAAGTGCTGGCAAAGAGAAACACATAAGAAGTTCAAGAAATATAGAAAGGGACATGACTGTTTGGACAAATCTTACTCTTTTCTTGATTAAATCTATTAGCTACTGATTAAATCTAATAACTTCATCAAGTTGAGGGGTTTTAGGGATGATTTAGTTAGCTATGGTTTGAATAAAAAGAGCAACATTATGCTAGAATTAAAAAGGACTACAATTCATTGCCATTTTGTACCAAATTTGCAATAATCTGCATAAATACAAACTGCTATACAAGATTATTATATTTTATTTTTTCAAATAAAGAAGACAAATATATGTAACTGGAGCTGCTTGCTATTTATTAAGCAATTACTTTAAAATGAAGTATTTTTCATGATCAAAATGTTTATCACCATGGTTTCAAAATAAATAAATAAATACATAAAACATTTTCCTTCAATATTCACTGCATCTGAAGCTATTTGGACTGGAATAAAGTGAAAGCAAATGTAAATCCCTGTGAAAATTATAATAAATAAATAAATGACTGTAAATTCTTGGCCTGCAATTACTGGTTTTATTCATAGAACAATGTGCATTTGATTCATGAATAAAGAACTCAACAGAAGTTACAGCTTTGATGTATTGAAATATTTATAATAAGCAATACTTGTAAATGATTCACATTTTTTAAAAGTAATAGCTTAAAACATAAAAAGAATGGTGACATACAGCGAGCTTCAGGTGTCTAGCATTGCCATTCAGTGATTATTATGTTACATATATAGATCAAGCAGGTGATTGTTTGTCCATTCCTTGGAACAGTTACTATTCAGACTGGATCAACTCTGGCTTAGATCGATACGGTAACACTAGTAAGCTAAATAGAAACAGGAAGTTTTCTGAAAGTTCTTTAAGGAAACTTTAATAAAATCTTTTGAGTCAAAAAATAATTATGAAGTTGTATACTGCTCTAATTAGCCAAAACAATTTATTGAGAAATATTTTTCTAAGTGTATACTTAGAAGAACATATAAGTAAAATTAAATGAAAAACGAACAAACAAACAAACAAAAAAACACGTTTACTAAATGATGTCAAAGAATGTTAAAATTGAGAGGAGAGGACAATATTGAAAAACAGGGCCCTTTTTCTACTATCATGCCTAAGTGTGTCCATTGATTTAAAAGATATTTTACCTAGGATTGCACCAGTTATTTTTCAATCAGTTTGAAGAATCTCATGCTTTAATTTTTGTTTTCATGAAATTTACCAGTTGAATAATAACTTTGGAAATAATACTTACTTTTTATTTCCCTTTTGAAGATAAAACCTGTAAATTTGATTAGATAGTTGAAATACAAGGAATATCATCTGTTTTAGAAGAAACAGAATTGCTTTAAATGGAAACTGCTAGCTCTACTAACATTCTTATGACTTCCTGTTAAGTTGTCATGACTCAGATCTTTGACTTGAATTCATATGCTTGATCTGTTTTTTCAGTCCTGTCTGGGTTTTCTTGATGCTAAAGCTGTATGGTAAATTGGGTTATTTCCTTAAATCTTTTATAAAATGAGGTTGTAGAAAAGCATGAAAAAACCTGCTGGCACTCAGACAACGTTTTTAATTATTTATTCATTTTTAATTTAAATTTACTAATTTAAATAGATAAATAAATAGATAAATAAATAAGGCAGGTCTGGCTGATCATGGATTGTGTCCAAAACACTGTGGAGAGGTAGGTGTAATCCACTTGGAGAAATGTCACAAACCATTATCACTGGTTAGGTAAAAAGTTCAATTTACTCCACTGATGGTAGCAATAATATGACAGAGGATGAAGACTCTTTTTTTTTTTCTTCTTTTTTTCTCTAATTTCAATACAATATAAAGAAAGATAAAGAAAGAGAAGTATGTGTTGCTATCTAGAAAAAGAAATTTTACTTAATGCAAACATGGAACTGTATTTACGTTGTATTTTAATGTTGCTTTGGGGAGTGTAAAGTTTTTTAGGAAATACGGAGAAAAATTAAAACTGAGGAAATTTTAATTGGAAGAAACTATTACAACTACCCTAATAATAGGTCAAAATTAACATTTTTGGAAGAAATCACGACTTGACAGGTAGCAAACTACAGACTCAAATCAGGAAATTAGTGTAATAAAGAGGAAAACAATATTAAATAAAAGATAGGAAGCAAATTAGGCAACTGAAGGCTGAAAAGTGCTTGCAGATGCTTTTAAATCAATTCAGAAATGCAACCTTAAGTGCATGAAATTATTTTTTTTTATTATTATTATTTTTTAATATGGCAAGTTAGAAACAGATGTCATAAATATGATGAGGACAAAATAAAGAACTTAAAATCTGATTGAGACAATCAATGCATCATTTTTTAGTTTTGCAAAACCCTCTCTGTTTCCTCACTGATTTACTTCATATATTTGTTTTCTTCAATCTTGAGACAAATTGATTTTATTATGGGCAGATAAATAGTCAGAACATATTCCCTAGTATATTTTCTAATTATAATATCTGTGAGGATGAGAGAAACAGAAAGCACCTCTTCAATAGAAATCTTATAGGAATATTTAGTTTCCATGTTTACAGAGAAAAAATATACATATTAGTCTATATGATTTTGGACTGACTTTGCTCCTGAGAAATTTGGCTGATTTGAAATATTTCCATGCTTTATGCACAAAATAACTCTGTCTGGAATTCTAAGAACTTTCTCTTAACTATCTGCCTGGCAACTGTTGGAGATGAAGCACTGATCAGGTTTGGCCTGGAGTCAGACCTGCTGTGACAGCTACCTTCTTACATTTTAGGCTCAATAGTTCTGTTAGACTGATTTGATGAAATTTTTAGTTGATTGAACACAATCCTAATATAATTTTAGACTTCAGTCTAAATATCAGTATTGTCAATTGTTGTGAATCCTGAATTTTTTAACCACATTACATTGATTCAATGACATAATGGAATGGCATTAAATTATCTGAAGTTTGTATTAAGTAAGTAAATGCAGTTTATTTAACTGTTTTGTTGTTGTTGTTGTTGTTTTTACTATTGCAAATATCATTTCCTCTGTTCCCCCCACACTCCACAACAGCAAAATTGGAATGTTTGATTCCTCTGACATAACATGAAATCTTTATATTTGCTTTCTTAATAACTGTAGAGCATTGACTTTGTGGGAAGTTTTACAAATAGCTAAAGAGCCAGACTATTTTTCTGTTTCTAGATAATAGGGAATCATTGTCCAAGACTGCACAGATTAGATCAGCCATTTAAGATATAACATTTTCCTTGAGCTATAGCTTGCAACAAAGATAAAATATAGCCCCTCCAAAATTTATTTTATTTTTTTATTTTTTTTAACTAATGTGAATTTTCCACCTAAACAAGCTCAGGAAAAAAAAAATCTATTCCTATTGTAAATATGACTTGATAGGAATCACAGTATAAGTTTGGGTTTTACATGCCATTGGTTAGGCAATTTTCATCAACAAAGCATATGCTTTGTTTAGAAGGAAAAAAAAAAAGTAGGTGTTCTGTAGGAATATATTCTGTTGTGATCAGCAGTGATTCATTACAGAGGCATAGCTTCTCTCCCATCTCTATTGTCCCTCAGGTTTCTGTCAGAATGAAGTAGCTTCAAACCCCACAGCAGAACTTGATTAAGAGATGGTTCAAGAATTGTTCTGCTCAGTATATCCTCAAACATTTGATGGTAGGTTGCAGTAATTTCTGGTTTTGTATTTAACGTATTTTAGGTATTTAAAAATGTCTAAAAAAATGGCATATTACTAACAAGAGATGCTTAGAATCTTGATCTTTATAATTACAGTGTTTAGCTGTCTTCATCTTAATACATTTGGAAGATCATCTAACACATTTTCCGACCTCTCCTAAAGTCTAATTCAGCTCATGAATCATTTTTATCACTCTCTTTGCATTTTCCCATGAGGAAGGAGAAATAGCTGCCCAAGTGGTGAATCCTTCTGCATTTTTTTCAAAGCCTGACAGAAAATCAAGCTGCTACAGTCACTGGGGAAATAGGGCTCTTTTGCCAAGGGGTTAGCAGTCAGTTACTGAGGAAGACATGGACAGCAACCATCACCAGGAGGGCATTTCTCATGGGGGAATGACAATCAAAAACAGTGTTCTGAATCAGAATTAAGGACTTTGGTTAGTTATTTAGAGGTGAGATTCCTGTGCAAAGAGTCTATGCAAGCCCTTTATAGACTGTTTTAAATATACTGTAATCTTGTTCTCAACTTTTATTTTTCATTCTGTTCTAAAATCATATCATTTCTACTCTCTCTCACACACACAGTTCTAAAAGTTAGGTGATCTGTTTCCCTAGTATTGTAATTTAGTTCAATCAATAACTAAATATTTATCTCTGTTGGTGCCATTCTCTTCTCTTAGATGGTGTTTCGGTAATGTAAGATCTGTAACTACTTCTGTGTTTCATCTGGTGTGAATTTCTAATAAAGTTCTACAATATTTAGGTATCGTTATGCAAGTAGACAGATCACATGTTTAGAGAAGACGCATGGCTAGAACAAACTGTGATGAATATTTTATTCTGGGGTCATTAGTTGTTGTACAGTGTGTTAACATCCATCAAAATTGATTACTAACTTGCTTGTGTAATACAAGGAAAATATATATGTAACAGTGTCATAGGAAATCATACAGTCTCTGTCAGAGGCTTGGATTGTATAAAACAGGAAAGGACTAAAACAAATGGAAGAGCTTATCCGGCAGTAATCACAGAGTAAGACAAGAAGGGAATTCATTTTACTGCAAATATTTGTCAAAGCTGTGTGATTCATCCTCCTTGGACATCTCCTGCATCTCAGGATCAAGCTCAATGGCAATAGCTTCAAAGAACTTTTATTCTGTCTGTCTAGAACAATAAAAAAAAAAAAAAGCTAATTTAGAACACACTTTCAAGAAATGAACCCAATTAACGTCCCTGTAGAATGTTTCATATTAATTTCTAAGTCTTTTCAGTGGAACTTGTTACCAGTTTAAAATACTATATCCATCTGGGAAGTATTAAAAAGTGCTTAGGTCTGCTTTACAATAAGTCTTAAGTTCCCATGAAAATTACCATTTAAAGTCTTTCTCAGCTATTCTTTACATAAAAAAAAAAAAAAAAAAAAAAAAAAAAAAAAAAGATTATCTGAATGAATTGTATGGGAAAAGAAAGAAATGAAAACTTTTTTTTTTTTCTGAATCATTTTTTGTTCCTTCATCACCCATAGACATTAATGGAGTTTTAATTTGCTGTTACACCAAAGTTTTACACTTCATTAAATCTCTGTGCCAATAATTATGAGCCTTATTGATTTCCTGTCTTTTTAGGTATTCAAGAGTTCTTCAGGGCCCGTCTCCCCCTGGATTGTTTTTCTCATATTGAGATGCCTGTGTTAATCTTTCAAAAGAGAGGCTGAAAGCATTTAAGCTTTGTGTAATATATTCTCATCTTCTTTACCATGTTATAATTAATTAGGCAGACTGAAAAGGCATTTTTTCCCAAGCAGAGAATATAGAGCATAATTTTCTATGATGATTCTTTTGTAGCAAAATATTTTAAAAATCCCAGTGATCTCACAATCTGCAACAGGGTACATTTTCAGTACAAAAGTTTCTCTTTTACATTGATTCACTATAAATAAATAAATAGATGGATAATTATTGTTTATAATTATGATCCAAACTCAAGGAAAGGATTTAAGCAGCTAAAGCAGGTTGCAGGTACACAGCAGCTAACTAAATAAGAAACACTTGTTTGTTTCTGTTTATTGGTTACCTAATCATGTGTCTAAACTCACTAGGCATGCCTAATTTGACCTAAAAACTTCATAGAAATGCAGTTCTGTACTTCTCCATGTAGGTCTAGAGCAGTCCAAACCCAAGCACATTGAAAACTAGTCTTTAGCATGAAAGAACAAAAACTTGGCAGAGTAGAGCTGTTTCTTCTGGAGTGCTAGTTCCTGGGACATATTGACAAAAGAAGAACTTAACAGCTATGGAAAGACGTTTTTTTGTTTGTTTGTTTGTTTTGTTTTGTTTTGTTTTGTTTTCTCCAAAAAATTGTGAATGTTATTTTGTCATATTACAATTTAAACTGTATGGGATCTTTTCCCACTTTGCGTGCTGAATCTGAGAAGCTGTGTTGTAAGCAATACAATGTAAATAGGCTTGAAAAAAAAAATAAAGTTGGAACCATCACATCAGCTGTCAGAAATGGTTCTTATGTTCGAATCTGGATTCCTTTTTAAGTGATTTTACTGCCTCATTTCAGTTACCGTGATGTGTTAAAACAACCTTTGTACTTGACTGCAGGAACACTCTCCCAAACAATATACTGAAGGGGTAAGAATCGCATCTCACTGAAAATAAAATTATACCCAGATCTCATGTTTACCTGCTAAGCTATTATATAAATCAAGACTAGTGGTGGCATCAACTTTTCATCTTTTACGTACGTGTATGATTGATTGAGTCATTCTAGTTTTGCAGTTCTTATTAGTATATGACTTCAGCAACTGGATCTCAGACAAAATAGATCTAATATGACTAAACTCAGGCCTATTCTTAGCAATTTGTGTCAGTTCTTGGTGCTAACCAGACCTGCAATTGGGAAGGAAAGGGAAGGGAAGGGAAGGGAAGGGAAGGGAAGGGAAGGGAAGGGAAGGGAAGGGAAGGGAAGGGAAGGGAAGGGAAGGGAAGGGAAGGGAAGGGAAGGGAAGGGAAGGGAAGGGAAGGGAAGGGAAGGGAAGGGAAGGGAAGGGAAGGGAAGGGAAGGGAAGGGAAGGGAAGGGAAGGGAAGGGAAGGGAAGGGAAGGGAAGGGAAGGGAAGGGAAGGGAAGGGAAGGGAAGGGAAGGGAAGGGAAGGGAAGGGAAGGGAAGGGAAGGGAAGGGAAGGGAAGGGAAATGTTCCTCTGTTTTTTCAGATGTTTAGAGTAGTCTACTTTCTGAAAGCTCTCCATCCCTGATAAGTGATGGTACTAAACTATCTTTTTTTTCTCCTTTTCTCTACTGCAACACAATCTTCTGCCTCTATATTTTCAATGTTCATGAAGAACTATAACTATTAGTACAACTAATTGCTAATAACTAATAACTATAAATAATAATGTAATTATTGTAACTCCCTAACCTTTCTTACTATGTACCTGCATACTTGCTCTATTTTCTTATACTCATCTTTAGTAATATATTGTTGGTCATTTATGAATGACTTTTTTTGACTTCAGTGTCACCAAATTGCCACTGAAGCAGTAAGATATACCTCTTTGTTTCTTTACTCTTGCCTGTGGACTGAATGTATTAGCTGTCTTCTATATAGAACCTTTCAGTGAGTGTCAACATCTTCTATTTCCTTTTGCTACTGAATTTCTTCCTAAGAGAAATTAAATATTTGACTTAGTATAGTTTTTTTTTTTTTAATTTATTCTTTTCCTTTCCAAACTCATTTTTTATTATGTAATTTCACAAAAAAAAAAAAAATTACCATCAATATTCAGGTTCTTAGATTCTTCAAACTTTAAGTCAGAAAAAAAAATATATATATATATATATAATTTTATAATTTCTTTTTAGAATTTCTTCCACTCACTGAACTGAAATATCAAACTGGAAAGGATTTCCCATGTCACTAGCTGCAGTCTATTGCAACTGACAAGCCTTACAACTACTTGCCAACGCGATCGGTTCTGGGACAGACCCGTTCTGCAGCTGAGCAGGGGATCGAGGCAAGCAGGGCTTTATTCCATCATCAAAGCCACTCGAGGCAGCCAAGAGAGCTGCCAGGACCTGGCAGCCCTCGCGAGGGAGGCTGACAAGGCATGGGCAGAGCCAGCAGCGGCAGCGGCGGGCCATTTAAATCGGATGTCATTGCCATTTTACAGCCACTTGCCGAGGCGATTGGCTCCGGGCCAGATGCGTTCTGCAGCAGAGCTAGAGATCGAGGCCACCTGAGGCACCCAAGGGAGCCGCCAGGGCCCAGCAGCCCTCTCAAGGGAGGCTCACAAGGCGTGGGCAGAGCCAGCAGCGCCCCCTCCCCGGCCGCACAAAGGCAGCCCCCAGGGAGCATGAGTGACCAGGAGTGCAGTGACCAGGACAGGCAGACAGGGCGTGGCACGTCACTCAGGGCATGGTGGGCAGTTTGCACAGCAGTTCGCGCTGTGGGAGGGCGCCTTCACCACTCTTCTCCAATGGTCTTACCCAACAGTGGTTGTAACCTGCTCGTGAAGAGCCCCGTCATGATATCCACCAGGCAGAAAACCATGGCCTCGGCATCTTTTGCAGCCTTTCAGCCACAGTCACCGATGTGGCTACCCAGACAGAGGTCTTGGGGAAACACGCGGACGTCCAGGTCTTGAGCTGCAGGGTGTGCGTCTTCTATCAGTGCCCAACAGCAGCAGCAGTGGGTATGCCTGTGGGAGGTGTGCCCAGGTTGAAGAATTGCTCAGTCTGGTGGCGGAGCTTCGGGAGGAGGTGAGTAGGCTAAGGCAGCATCAGGGAGTCAGAAAGGGAAATTGACTTGTGGAAGCACACTCTACCCTTCCTGAGACAGACTCATGAGCCTGCAACAACACAAGTGTCTCCTCCTACACAGAAGACAAAATTTCCTCCATCCCACCAGGCAGTAGGAGGGGACCTAGGCCCAGGGGGGAGAATGGAAGCAAGTTCCTGCTCGGGGTGGTAGGCGAGCCCCCTCCCTGCCCACCTAACCTTCCCGTCTACCCTTGTGTAACAGGTATGAGGCTCTAGAACATGACAGTCAAAACAATGATGTAGATGAAAACCCATCCCAGATGGAAGGGGTGCCTAAGGCAAGGCAATCTACCCCTCACATCACAACATCTTCTGTCAAGAAAGAAAGAAGGGTTATCGTCACTGGGGACTCCGTTCTGAAAGGGACAGAGGGCCTGATATGCCATCCAGACCCAATCCACAGGGAAGTCTACTGCCTCCCTGGCGCTTGGGTAAGAGAGATTGCCAGGAAAGTCACTCGCCTGGTACAGCCCACCAACTACTACCTGCTACTGGTTTTTCAGGCTGGTAATGACGAAGTAGAAAGGAGAAGTCCAAGAGCAATCAAAAGGGAGTTTAGGGCTTTGGGGCGACTACTTAAAGGATCAGGGGCACAGGTTGTGTTTGCCTCTGTCTTTACAATAGGAGGGATCAATGTTGACAAGCAGACTCATCTTACTAACACGTGGCTTTGAGACTGGTGCAACTGGCAGAACTTTGGGTTTGTTGATCATGGGAAGGTCTACGCGACACCAGGGCTGCTGGCACCAAATGAGATGCACCTCTCTCAGAGGGGGAAAAGGATTTTTGCCTCAGGAGTTAGCGAGGCTGATAGATAGGGCTTTAAACTAGAGTCGAAGGGGGAAAGGGATAGAACCTGGCCTGCCGGTGATAAACTAAGAGATGGCACACTAGAATCAGAGGGACTGTGTGCTAGTGAGGTCCTTTGGTCTGCTCCATGAGGTGCTGCATGCAATGAGGTGCACTTGAAGTGATTCTCCACAAACACAAGCAGTATGAGAAATAAAATGGATGAGCTAGAAGTCTTGACCCAGTCCCGCAGCTGCAATATCATCGGCATAAGCGAAACCTGGTGGGATGAGTCCTATGACTGGTGTGTCACAGTAAATGGTTACAGGCTCCTCAGGAGGGACATGCAGGGCAGGCGAGGGGGGGGGGGGGTGCTGTACGCGAAGGAGGGGCTGGACTGTGTGGAGCTTGAAGTTGACGATGGCAAAGTTGAGAGCCTCTGGGTAAGGATTAAGAGACAAACAAATAAAGGGGATGTCGTTCTGGGAGTCTGTTACAGACCACCCAGCCAGGATGACAACACTGATCAATTATTCTTTGAGAAACTAATACCTCGAGATCAACTCCCCTTGTCCTTATGGGGAACTTCAACTTGCCATACGTCAACTGGAATTACCACGCGGCCAACACGAACAGGTCCAGGAGGTTCCTAAAGCACCTCAATGACAACTTCTTGGTGCACGTGCCAACTGGGAAGGGTGCCCTCCTAGATCAGTTGCTGGAGAACAGAGATGTTCTTGTGGGGGACGTGGCAATTGGTGGCTGCCTTGGTCATAGCAACCATGAAGCAATTAAGCTTAAAATTTTTAGTGACAGGAGGAAAACTGCCAACAAAACTTCAGCCCTGTATATGGGGAAAGCAGACTTGAGGCTGCTCAGGGAACTAGTTAGCAAGGTCCCCTGGGAAACTGCTTTTGAAGGCATTGGCATCCATCAGTGCTGGTCAGTCTTTAAGCACTGCCTCCTAAAACATAGGATTGGGCAATTCCAAAATACCGGAAGTCAAGCAGGCGGGGCAGAAGGCCTGCTTGGCTGACCAGGGATCTGGAGCTTAGGCAGAAAAAGAAAGTGTATGGCTGCTGGAAACAGGGTCAGGCAATGTGGAAGGACTACAGGGATGCTGTTCCCTTTTGTAGGGAGAAAGTTTGTGCGGCCAGAGCCCAATTAGAGTTGAAGCTGGCCAGGACTGTGGGAGACAATAAAAAGGTCTTTTTTAAATATGTGAATAGAAAAAGGAGGACCATAGAAAACACAGGTCTGCTACTTGATGGGGAAGGTCACCTCACAGACAAGGACATAGGCAAAGCAAAGACATTTAATGCCTTCTTCGCCTCTGTCTTCAACGCCGATTATGGGCTTTGGGAATCAGGGTGCCCTGAGCTGGAGGACCGTGATGGTGGCAATGATAAACTCCCAACCAACCCTGAATGTGTGCGGTATTTGTTGCTCCACCTGGATCCATACAAGTCCATGGTTCCAGATAGGATTCATTCCAGAGTGCTTGGAGAGCTG
Source organism: Cygnus atratus (assembly GCF_013377495.2). Classification (NCBI taxonomy): domain Eukaryota; kingdom Metazoa; phylum Chordata; class Aves; order Anseriformes; family Anatidae; genus Cygnus; species Cygnus atratus. The sequence continues at coordinate 51,132,353 of NC_066362.1, forward strand.
GCTGACGTCATCGCGGGAAATCTCTCAATTATTTTTCAATGGTCTTGGGAATCTGAAGAGGTCCCAGTTGACTGGAAGCTGGCAAATGTTGTACCAGTTTTCAAGAAGGGTAAGAAAGAAGACCCTAGCAATTACAAGCCTGTCAGTCTCACATCAGTGCCTGGTAAAGTTATAGAGATTATCCTAGAAGTTATTGAAGCACACCTGGGTCGCCATGCAGTCATTGGTCTCAGCCAACATGGGTTCACGAGGGGTAGGTCCTGTTTGAGTAACTTGATTTTCTTTTATGATAAGATCACCCATCTAGTCGATCAAGGGAAATCAGCTGATGTGATCTTTTTGGATTTCAGCAAAGCTTTTGACATGGTTTCCCATAGGATCCTACTTGACAAAATGTCCAGCTGGACCAAAAAATCAGATGATGGGTGAATAACTGGCTGTTGGGTGGGGCTGAAAGGGTTATGGTAAATGAGGCGGCATCAGGCTGGCAGCTGATCACCAGTGGGGTCCCCCAGGGCTCCATTTTACGGCCAGTTCTCTTCAATGTTTTCATAAACAATTTGGATGTAAGACTAGAACGTGTTTTGAGTAAGTTTGCTGATGATACTAAACTGGGAGGAGTTGTTGACTCTATTGAAGGTGGAAAGGCCTTGCAGAGAGATCTGGACAGATTGGAGAGCTGAGCAATCACCAACCGCATGAAGTTTAACAAGAGCAAGTGCTGGGTCTTGCACCTGGGATGGGGCAACCGTGGCTATATGTAGACTGGGTGACGAGACGCTGGAGAACAGCCATGCAGAGAGGGATCTGGGGGCTGTGGTTGGCAGCAAGTTGAATATGAGCCAGCAGGGTGCCCTGGCAGCCAGGAGGGCCAACTGTATCCTGGGGTGAATCAAGCATGGCATTGCTAGTCGGTCGAGGGAAGTGATTGTTCTGCTCTACTCTGCGCTGGTGCAGCCTCACCTCGAGTACTGTGTGCAGTTCTGGGCACCACAGTACAAAAAGGTTGTGAAAGTATTGGAGAGTGTCCAGAGGAAGGCTACTAAGATGGTGAAGGGCCTAGAGGGGAAAACGTATGAGGAGTGGCTAAGGTCACTTGGCCTGTTCAGCCTGGAAAAGAGGAAGCTGAGGGGAGACCTCATCACGGTCTACAGCTTCCTCTCGAAGGGGATCGGAGGGGCAGGCACCGATCTATTCTCTTTAGTGTCCAGTGGTAGGGCCTGAGGGAATGGTGTCAAGCTGCGACAGGGGAGGTTCAGGCTGGCTATCAGGAAGAGGTTCTTCACTGAGAGGGTTGTCGCGCACTGGAATAGGCTCCCCAGGACTGTAGTCGTGGCACCAAGCCTGTCGGCATTTAAGAAGGATTTGGACTGTGCTTTCAGTCATATGGTCTGAATTTTTGGGTAGACCTGTGTGGTGCCAGGAGTTGGACTCGATGATGCTTATGGGTCCCTTCCAACTTGGGATATTCCATGATTCTATGATTCTATGATTCTACTATTTTAAACTGATCTGTCTCTGTCGAATAGCTTTTTTTTTTTTTTTTTTAAATCCTTTAGCAGATATTAGAAAATTGTTCTAGATCTTTACCTTCTTCTAATTTACATCCTAGTTAAATTTATTATAGACACATAATTCTTGTGAAAGCTCTATTCTGTATTTTATATATGTCTTGACTTCCATGACACCTCCCTCTTCCCTTACAAAGTTATTTGCATTTTAAGAATATACTGAACATTCTGTTCCTGCTTCCAGGAACAGCTATGGTGCTTGTTTTATTAGCTCTTATATGACATTAATACCAGCTAATGACACTACTGCTAGCACTAGTAGGTTCTAGATGCTGAGGTGTGATTGTATCAGCATCTAATGAAACTTATTTTGTAAATGAAGTTTCAGCTTTACAGGAAGGATATTTTAAAATATTTTCCTATGTTCATAACTAGCTTTCTTTCTTCTGCTGATTTGGATCTATCTATAAACTGTAAAATACAAATAAACCCTGTGCTCAACTCTCAGCAATTGTTCCCACTACTGAGGTCGATATATCTGCAGAATCTGGGGACAAAACTATATCTTACTATTATTCCCTCATGCAAAATCTTATATTTGATAGGTTATCATCACCTCTTTTTATGATGTAATAGATGTAAAATGAAATATTTTTCTTTCTTTACTCCAGATAACATGGTTTGAGGTAATATTAATATTTTTGAGGTATATGTCTTGAGGTAATATTAAAACATGTCTTCATGTCTATTCAGATGTGATTGGATTTCACTGGACAATTACATGGGCCTGTAAGAATGAAAATTGGGGTTATTTCAGTTGTTGTATGTTCCAAGTATCTTTGGAATGGGAAAAAAAAGTTTAATTCAATCTTCAAAAATGAGATTTTTCTAAACCACATACAACAGTACTTGAAAAACTCTTTAATAAAATTTTAATATTGTTTTTAATTCAGTATAAAGATGTATGAAAACTAAGGAAAAGGTATTAAGACTTTCTGATCATTTGCATAGACTGTTGACTTTATTTGCATTTAGGTGTGCTCAGCATCAAGAATTTATAAGAAGGTTGTTGATTGTCTTCATATATTTAATTTTGAATAGCTGTACTAAGTTAAAACTAAACTGCATTATTCTTAATATTTAAGGAACGTGATGGTGTGGGCTAATGTTCTGACATACCTTTTACTTTTTTTTACTACTTTAAATTCAAGATAGATGGCTAAACAACTTTAGCAATCAAGAAGTCTGTCTTACAAAATTAAACTGTTCTTCCTCTAAATTTTGGTAAGGCATTTTCAGGCATGACACTATCAAACCAGAAGCAAGTATTGAGCAGATGGAGCAATAGTACTATTTTGCTAACCCTATAGTTTGCTCCTGTTTCATGACTGAAACAAATGTGCATTACACTTCAGAAAAACATGCTCATTTTTCCTCATGGGAATCACTTAGCCTTCGTATCTGCAGCAGAACAGCTTGGCTTCTTGTTCACCAATTATGGAATTAAAGAGCAGTTCAGTGTTCCCTTAGGATAAACTGAGACAAAATAATGTGTGACTATATTGCTATCATATTAACTATGTCCCAGGGGCAAAGCTGAGAGTGAATAGGAATAGACGATTGAGGTATTTCCTAATTTTTGATTGCTTGCCTTTCAATACTGGTACCGATCTTTTAATGTAATTGTGTGTGTAATAGTAAGAAATTGGATTATTTTACTTCCTTGTGTGTCCATTATCTGTCTTCTAGATGCAGAGAATCTAATCAAAACAAAAAATTCCTTTTATTTGTTTTTCCTCTTGCTTTTTTCTCAAGAGCTTGTTCTGCAGCACTCATTTTTTTATAGGTTTGTCAATCATTCCCTTCAGTCTTTACCTTGCTTGTGGCATCTGAACTCTGTTTGCTCAAAATTTGTCTTTTTTTTTTTTTCTCCAAATCTTCACTTGTCCACTACTACTTTTTAGTTCCAAGTTTATACCATTATTAAGTAGTGTCTTATCTTTCTTTTCTTTCCTCAAGTACTGAGCGTTGCATTGAAGCCATTGATCATTCCAGAATTTTAGAACATTCAAGGTTGCATTCCAATTCTTATTTCTTATTTATTTCTTTTTTTTCTTATTTCTTCTTATTTATTTATTATTTATTATTATTTATTCAATTCTTATTTCTTATTAAAAGTATTCTTTTAATTTTCACTGAGTGTTTAAGTGAAATCCACTTACAACATTATAACAGTTTTCTTGGATTAAATCACCCTACACAAAATGAATAATACTGAACACAGAACAACTTGAAAAAAGGAAACTAAATACTAGATATATTTCAATATGAGTATAAGTAGTAAGAAGTCATAAGTTTCTAAAAGTATTATAGCTATATATGCATGTACATATGTATATGGCCCACTGCTGAACTGAATGTATTCATCTTCTGATTCAATATTAGCTAAAGGTTGTCTTCATGACTGCACTGTGCCATAGTCAAGAAAAAAAATATATATATATATTTTAATGCCTAGTGTTTCCTACTACAGATAATTCTCACAAAATTTTCTTCATGCAGTTGCCAAAATGTTGTGATTTGACTTTTGTTTGACGAGTGACATACCTTTGTGATACAGTGCCTTCATTTTCTCCTGTGGTACTCCATTAAGATTCAGTAGAGTTCCATAATACATGTTAAAAAAAATAAAAGAAAAAAAAAACTTTTCCCCTTTTCTTTTCTTATCCATACCCATTCCTTCAAGGCTCCTTGCCAAAATCACTGAATGTTCCCATGTGAAACTAGAGTCTTGGCAGACTATGAAAACACATTGCAGGTCCAGTGACAAGAAATGTCTGTTGCCATAGGGACTCTGTGTGAAAAAGAGGTAGAAATAAACCCTTCACCCCAAACAGAACCCTATGGAGCTGAATTAGACTCGAAGTAGACTGTTGACAGACAGATAAACACTTTCATTTTCTTTCTTTCAAAACAACTTCCAACAATACGCAAGTGAGAGGTTATCAGGCTTTAGTGATGGGGATGAAGGGAATAAGGACAGTTTCATCAGTAAAGATTGGATCAATACGCGACTTCAAAACTGTCTCTGTTGTGTAGAAATTAGCTAAGTAGTGCAGCTTGTGTATAGGGCAAATTTAAAATAAATGCAGCACCTAGAGGAAAAAAAATCTTTCATCATAAGAAGATTTTGTTCATAATTCTGTGCCTTGGTACAGCAGGCCAGTTAAAATAGCCCAAGGAAACAATACCAGCACAAGAAAATGGATTACAACATAGTCCCTGTAGATATCTTAGGGATTTTTTTTTTTTTTGCATTCTTCCAATATAACATGCAGTTAATATTTCTGTGAGAGATCTTTATTGTTTTTAAAAATCACACTATTTAGAACATTGTCCAATGTATTAACTAAAGATTAGGACAGATAAATTATGCGTGGTTCTTCTGCTTTGTTGGTAGTCTCTCACTGAGATGTTTAAAAGTATTGTTTGTATGCATTTTGTTGAACTACATTACTATTTCATAGGAAAGACGAAATGTACAGAGAAGTCAGGTGGTAATGTTAGTGACTAAGACTATCCAAAAGAGCACAGTCCATCTCAATTTTCTTGGTAAGAAGTCTGGACAATTATGTATTGAAGTTTTATATTATGTATCATTTGCTCAATTCTTTTGATGTGCTAGTTTTGATTGCAATTTTATCTCTTTTCACTAAGAAAATATTTGAAAACCATTAATGCAGGATATTTCTCATAAAAAATAACTTAGAAAACACTGAAAATAGTTTGTTTTGTTTTGTTTTGTTTTTTTAACTTGCATTCAGTCATTCAGCCTTTTTTTTTTTTTGGCAAATATAAATGCATATATGTAATGCATATGTATATGCACAATGTAGTGCAATAATATATACATATGTATATATTTAGCTGTATCACAATTTGTTTCAAAAATAAATCTTTAAATTAATATCTTTAAAGTACAAAATATCTTGAAAGGCAAGGTAAGGTGAGGTGAGGGGAGGTGAGGCAAGAGGAAGGGAAGGAAACTTAGTCTAGCTAGTACGTGTCAGTTTGATTATGGCCTACTAATTCCCCCCGTAACTCTAAAAGATAATGACCCTTTCATTTTTTTAGACAAAAACTTCTATAAACTTGAAAATTGAATGCTTTTTCATGCTGTTGCATGTACCTGAAAAGGCTCTAATGGGTTTCTTGAGGGTTATTTCTGAAGATGTTGGCAACAAATTACTTCTGAGCACCTATGTCAAATTCAGAAATAGTGGAGAATGCCTCAGGGTTAGGTTAAGTGTTTGCTTTCTGCCATAACTGCTGTAACCTATGAGAGAGAACACAAATAATTCCCCCGAGGGTCTTTGAGTTTCCCTTTGCTCACAGAGCTCTGAACCCCATTTTACAGCTGATAACAGTCACTCATCTATCAAAAATGTTTAACAAAGACAAAAACTCATGTTTTGAATGAATGAATGTGGTTCTTGAAAGACTTTTCTCCCTCCTTCCTCTGAAGGGAAAATGTAATGAGACTTTTTTCATTTTAATTTTTGCATTCATCTGATGCATTGAAAATTGGCTGGAATAAGTTTGATGCCTAGTAGGTGTTTCTTGTGAAACTAAACTACTCCATAGCTTCTTTGAAGCTTCTTACTTGTACAAAGTAAGGCTGATATCTAGATATGCATAAAGAAAAAAAAATTCCAGTTATATCTGTAGCAGTTGGTACCTTTTTTTGTTTGTGTTGTTTTTGCTGTAATTTGAGGTGCAGCTGACTTCCTGGTAATACCTGAGCATTTGTTCTAATATTTTTTTTTATTATTATTATTTTGCAGGGATGTAATATGGTGAACAGTGATCTCCCTTGCTTCCTTTTGAGGAAATTTTTATTCCCATTTTGTGACTTTAGCTCTGTAGATCTAAGTTTGCTGTAAAACTGTAGGCATGTTTTCTGACCTACAGTGGATGGAGGAATGTGAACTAGCTTATGGACTCTTTTGGATTTGCTATACAGTTGTAAAGCATTAGATTAACGGTGCAGGAGATTGTTTAAAGCACTGATTACCCTGAAACTGGGAAACAGAGTAAAATGTCTTGACTGGGCTGACATAGTCTGTAAGCGATGCCAATTGTTAAACTCAGTTTTCCTGAGTCAGGTACTAGTTCTTGCATTTTACTGCATTTATACTGAAAGATTACCTACCAAATGAAAATATTCAGTTTTTAAGAGTCAAATATGTCTTCCTTAATGTAAACATATATGAGTTTTTCAGAGGATATAAAAAAATGACCCCTCCTCCTTTCCCTTAGAGAAAGTGATCAATAACCCTTCATTTTTTACTAGTTAAGACTACAGATTTTTAGGTTATATTAACATCTTTTCCATCAATTGCTTAGTTCTTGGCTTTAAATGTAAACCAAAATGGACCACTCAAATTTCCTAAAATGAAACTTTGTGCTGCAAATAAAAACTCTTAGAGGAAAAAAAAAAAGAAAAGAAAAGAAAAAAAAAGAAAGTCTCGGTGATCTTTCACTAACAATGAAATAACATTTAACTTACAACCATAACTTTACTTTCATTAGTTTTCTGACTTTGGTAATTTTAAAAATAAATTTATCCTACAATGGTAGTGATTTCCATCTATAATCAGTAATCATTTAGAATTTTGTCTTTATATACATAAACATAAATACATTTCCTAGGAATTAGTGAAAAGTTGCTAGTTGGTTACGCTGCTCACTAAAAGTCATTTGGGAACTATAAGAGTCTACATGGTTTTCATTATGTGAAATATTTCCGAAGATAATACATGATTCTGTAGGTTGCTTAAGAATATTGGTATAAATTAACACTTTAATATTTGACCTAATATGAATCAGTACAATATAAACTATGTGCAAAGTGTGTAGATGAGGATTTATGGCTTTTCTGAGCTTCTCTGAATTTATATTTGAAAGTACTCTAAAAGCATATTTTAGTGAAAGTCTTCATAGCTTGAGTCTTCACCCTGGAACTCAGTTCTAGGTATAGGATATAGCTGGATGTTGACACAAAAGGACACTATGTCTCTCCCTGAGACCTACGTTTCAGGGTTGTAAAATCTACTCCTGTAGGATATAAATACTTGAACTCTAGCTTTATAAACATGAAAGGCAATGAGGAAATGGGTTGCACTTTGGCTCATTTGTCTGTTTTCTACATAAGTGTAAATCACTGAATGCTGGGATCAGAGATGTTGACAAAATATGAGAAACTACTTCAGACCCAACTGTAGCTCAAACTGTCTGATATTACATAGGAATCTAACTAAAAAACAAAGATCAGTTTTCCAAAGTCTTTCTGGAGAAAGGAGTACTCATAACTGTGATGAAAGGAGCATAATGAAAGGGCACATTCCAGGATGTGAGAGACAAAGATTTGGTACAAATGTCTCGAAGAGGGTGTCTTATATAAGAGACATGATCTAGGAATTTTGAGCTACGGCTTTGCTGAGCTGGGAAAATAGATATTTTTAGAGGTGACATGAATTGACTATAAATATAGATTGAGAAAAATGCAGTGAACCTCCCTATAGATGCTTTTATTTAAAACTTAATCAGGCCTGAAAAGGTAGCTCATCTGTAGCCAGTAAAGAGTTCACATTTTGCTGAATGTATTCCTTGGTCAAGAGATTCATTAAATGACTAGCTGTCTCAGGCATCACAAAATGAATGTTTTGAATACATTCATAACTTAGGAGTTTAACAGAAAGTGGTGTAAAAGAACACAAAGTATATATTTCTTACTAAGCTGATTTACTTTATTTCTGGAGTAATAATGTAAAACTGATGATTTAATCAGTTTTGTCAAAGGGCCTAATGTTTGTAAGTGAAAGAATTTTAGGCAAATAGGTCTAAGGACTAATACAAAACTCTTTCTATTCTGAGTCTGACCAATATTGCTGTTCTGTCTCTCTTTCAATCAAAACTACAACATGCAAGTTTCAACACCTACTGTAGAGACTGATGACATTTTAAAAAGGAAGTCATTAGTCTTTTATATAAGTTGTATTTTATTCTATGTCTTTGCCCAGTTATAGGTTATTAGACAATATATTATATTAGACATATTGTATTATATATATATATCATATATTATATATATATATATATTATATAATATATATATATTATTAATATATAATTAATATATATAATAATTAATAATTAATAATAATTAATATATATATGTATTAGACAATTATATAGACAATAAATTAAAAGAGCATTTTCAGTTTCCAGAATTTCAGTCTTTTTTGGAATTGCCCAATCCTATGCTTTTAGGAGGCAGTGCTTAAAGGCTGACCAGCACTGATGGACTCCAACGCCTTCAAAAGCAGTTTCCCAGGGGACCTTGCTAACTAGTTCCCTGAGCAGCCTGAATGGTGAAGCATTCTGCTGGGAGAGTTTTCATGTCTTACTTATGAGCTGTTGCAAGAGGACTTTGCACTAATGTTTTAGTTCCTGTATCTGGTGACACAAATTGACTGTTGTAAGTAGTTTTATTCTCCCTCCTTTAATTTCCACATTTAATGCTGGGTGGCTAACATGATGGTAGTTTTAGCTCTTTATTAATGTCAGAGATCACAGCTGGACATTCAAATTAGACATTAGGGAAAAAAAAAATCCACTAGAAAAGCTGCAGAATAGACTTGGAGATTTTCAAGCCTTGTCTAGACAAAGCCACAGCTGGCCTTTTCTGGGGTTGGTTATAGTCCCATTTTGAGCAGGAAGTGACCTATATGACATTCATAGGTAGTGCTCCCAACCATCATTTCTGTCATACCATGATAATGCTGTAGCTCAGTAAGACAGAAAAGGTAAAGAGAGTTGGCTGCAATCACCTTGCATATCTATATATAAGCATCCCAGAGAATGTTGGTCTTTAGACTTTTTAATATCTAGGAAAATTTCTACATCACACCAATATACTATACTAAACAGACATGATGATGAGAAAGCTAAACAATCCTCAGATGTAGGTGATGGATTTTAGAGCTATATCAGAAACCTCAGTATCTGTTTTTGTGGCTTATTTCCATCTGATAAGGTTTCCACTATTTCTTGCTCTGGGCTGCAAATTGCATATTTGAGATCTGAGTCAGACTTCACAGCCTAGGCAGGACAAACAAGCAATGTGCTCTAAGAGTTTTTCTGGAGTTCTCTGAATCATATATATCACTATATTACAAGCAGAGTTGTTCATGGTCAATGTTATATAACTTGCATGTGTTAATGGAGTTAAAACTGATATACCTGTTTTCTTTTTTCTTTCTTTTTTCTTTCTTTTTTTTTTTTCCTACATTAAGTTCATTGTTTCTTCTTTACCATAGGCAAACACTTGTTATTCCAATGAACAATTTGCCCAGAGAACTGGAAGACCATCTCTGGAAGTGTTTAAGGTGAGGTTGGATTGGGATTTGAGCAACCGGGTCTAGTGGAAGGTGTCCCTGACCGTGGCCACGGACTTGGAACTAGATGGTTTTTCAGGTCGCTTCCAACCTAAACTATTCTATAATTCTATATCTCAGCATAACTGATACAGTTACTATAGAGCACTGCATAGTGCTTCTGTTCTTATATTTTCACATATCACCAATGCAAGCACGCCCACCAGCAAAACTATTTAAATTGTAAAGTTTTCTCAAGCGTCTTTACCCAAGTAAACATACCTTGTTGCATTGAGATTTATCAGTGAATGCAGGAAAAGAATCATTTCCCTGTTATATTCTCTTTAATACTGATAAAGCAAAAGTGTTGATAGGTTAAACTTGAAATAGTAGTGGTATCTTACAGGAATCTGCAGCAAAGGAAATGGATGTTATTTTATAGAATGACTGAGAAATATGAAGTGTTTAGGTAGAAATTAAAAACACCCACAAATAGCATTCATCATATTTTCATCTTAATGGGAATGAAGACGTGTATGCTAATGCTTTTTTGCTATTCAGATAAATACAGCTAGCAGTGGTGTTTCAAGTAACAGTGAGTAAACTGAATACTTTGCAGCATGACATCCTTATTGTACTTTGCATTTCACTTATTTATTTTTTCTTTTTGATACACATAAATTCTATTACTTTGCCCTGTCTACTTAAATGAAAGATACATTTTTCTTCAAGATTGGGCAGATCAGTGAGGACCATAAAATATTAACGATGAAAGCTTGGGGAATTAGATGTATCTGTGACTATAGGTTTATCTTGATGACAGAGCTTTCTTAGTCTAACCTATTTCTTTTGCATGATCTTCATCAGAAATGACGTACTGAAAAAAAGAAAAAAAAAAAGAAAAAAAAAAAAGAAAAAAAAAAAGACTGTTCAGATTAATTATTATTATATATATATATATTTTTTTTTTTGTTTCCAGGACAGATAAAGGGCTGGTTTCTTTCGTTTTGTCTTTTTGTTTGTTTTAATGATGTAAGTTTGTTTAGTGTCTTTATAAATTTTGTTGCACACTCTCGTTATTCAAAATCAGACCTGTTTGCCAGTCTGCCTCTTCCTTTTATTTCACCTTGTATCACACTACTCTGCAGAATGTTATTCCTCACGTGAAGCTAGAAGAATGGAAAGAAGAATGGAGAAAGAATATGATATTTTCACTTGTAGTCTTGTACCATAACAGGGAAAGGATCCTTAACAGGCTAGTTGCCATGATGATTACAATATGTGGTGTGGAAGAAGCTGAGACTTTTAGGTTTTGACTATGTTTGGGAGTGGAGGGTAGGGAGGAAAATGGGAAGTGATCATGCCCTCTCCCTTTCCAATATATATATATTGGAAATATATATGTATATGTATGTATATATGTATATACTGGTGGACCGACTCCGTGCAGGGCTTGAAGGAGAGGTACCAGGGTGAGACACCCCAAATGGGGGTGGACCCCCTGCCCTGTCACTGTTGGGCAGAGGGAGGCGACCTAGGAGTTGAGGAGGAATGGAGACAGGTCCCTGCTCGACCTCGCAGGCAACGCCCCCCCCACCAGCCCCACCTTCCCCGGTGCCCTTACATAACAGATTTGAGGCCTTGGAGCTTGAGACCGGTGGATGAGGACGAGGTAGAAAGTCTACCCAGGAGGATGCCTAGGGCGAGGAAGCCGACTCCACGCCTCAAGACAGCCTCCACCAAGAAAGACAGAAGGGTTATTGTTGTAGGTGACTCCCTTCTCAGGGGAACAGAGGACCCTATTTGTTGACCTGACCCTACCCGTAGGGAAGTCTGCTGTCTCCCTGGGGCCAGGGTCAGGGATGTTGCCAGAAAGCTTCCCAACCTGGTTCGCCCCTCTGACTACTACCCTCTTTTGATAGTCCAGGCTGGCAGTGATGATAATGAAGAGAGAAGCCTGAAGGCTATCAAACGGGACTTTAGGGGACTGGGACGGTTAGTGGATGGAGCTGGGAGTACAGGTGGTGTTTTCGTCCATCCCTGCAGTGGCAGGGAGGGGTACCGAGAGGACACGGAAAGCCCACCTGATTAACACGTGGCTCAGAGGCTGGTGCCAACACAGAAATTTTGGTTTTTTTTGACCATGGGGCGCTTTACTCGGCACCCGGCCTGGTGACCACAGACGGGTCCCTATCTCTAAGGGGAAAACGGATCCTAGCCCAGGAGCTGGCAAGGCTCGTTGAGAGGGCTTTAAACTAGGGGACTTCAAACTTTAAACTAGGGGGACTTCAACTTCCCAGACATATCCTGGAAGCACAACACAGCCCAGAGAAAGCAGTCTAAGAGGTTTCTGGAGAGCATGGAAGATAGCTTCCTGATGCAGCTGGTTAGAGAGCCTACCAGGGGAGGTGCCCCGCTAGACCTTCTGTTCACAACCAGTGACGGGCTGGTGGGAGATGTGGTGGTCGAGAGCTGTCTTGGGCAGAGTGACCATGAAATGGTTCAGTTCTCTGTTCTTGGTGAAGTCAGGAAGGGGACCAGTAAAACCGCTGTCTTGGACTTCCGGAGGGCTGACTTTGAGCTGTTCAGGACACTGGTTGGCAGAGTCCCTTGGGAGGAGGTTCTGAAGGGCAGAGGAGTCCAGGAAGGCTGGGCACTCTTCAAGAAGGAAATCTTAATGGCTCAGGAGCGGTCTGTCCCCACGTGCCTAAAGACGAGCCGGCGTGGAACTAGACTGGCCTGGCTGAACAGAGAGTTGTGGCTCGAGCTTAGGAGAAAAAGGAGGGTTTATAATCTTTGGAGAAGAGGGCGGGCTACTCGAGAGGACTATAAGGATGTTGCAAGGCTGTGCAGGGACAAAATTAGAAAGGCCAAAGCTCATCTGGAGCTCAATCTGGCTACTGCCGTTAAGATAACAAAGTTTTTACAAATACATCAACACAAAAAGGAGGACTAAGGAGAATCTCCATCTTTTACTGGATGCGGGGGGAAGCTTAGTTACAAAAGATGAAGAAAAGGCTGAGGTACTCAATGCCTTCTTTGCCTCAGTCTTTAGCGGCAAAACCAGTTGTTTTCTGGATACCCGGTACCCTGAGCTGGTGGAAGGGGATGGGGAACAGGATGTGGCCCTCACTATCCACGAGGAAATGGTTGGCGACCTGCTACAGCACTTGGATGTACGCAAGTCGATGGGGCCGGATGGGATCCACCTGAGGGTACTGAGCGAACTGGCGGAGGAGCTGGCCAAGCCGCTTTCCATCATTTATTGGCAGTCCTGGCTATCAGGAGAGGTCCCAGTCGACTGGTGGCTAGCAAATGTGACGCCCATCTACAAGAAGGGCCGGAGGGTAGACCCGGGGAACTATAGGCCTGTTAGTTTGACCTCAGTGCCAGGGAAGCTCATGGAGCAGATTATCTTGAATGTCATCACGCGGCACTTGCAGGGCAACCAGGCAATCAGGCCCAGTCAGCATGGGTTTATGAAAGGTAGGTCCTGCTTGACGAACCTGATCTCCTTCTATGACCAAGTGACGCGCTTGGTGGATGAGGGGAAGGCTGTGGATGTGATCTACCTTGACTTCAGTAAGGCTTTTGACACCGCTTCCCACAACATTCTCCTCAAGAAACTGGCTGCTCGTGGCTTGGACTGGTGTACGCTTCGTTGGGTTAAAAACTGGCTGGATGGCCGGGCCCAAAGAGTTGTGGTGAATGGAGCCAAATCCACTTGGAGGCGGTTACTAGTGGAGTCCCCCAGGGCTCAGTGCTGGAGCCAATCCTCTTTAATATCTTTATCAATGACCTGGATGAGGGGATCGAGTGCACCCTCAGTAAGTTTGCGGATGACACCAAGTTAGGTGCGTGTGTCGATCTGCTCGAGGGAAGGAAGGCTCTGCAGGAGGATCTGGATAGGCTGGACCGATGGGCTGAGGTCAACTGTATGAGGTTCAACAAGGCCAAGTGCCGGGTCCTGCACCTGGGGCGCAACAACCCCAAGCAGCACTACAGGCTGGGAGATGAGTGGTTGGAAAGCTGCCTGGCCGAGAAGGACCTGGGAATACTGGTTGATAGGCAGCTGAATATGAGCCAGCGGTTTTCTCAGGTGGCCAAGAAGGCCGACAGCATCCTGGCTTGTATCAGAAATAGTGTGGCCAGCAGAAGTGATTGTTTCTTGGTACTCAGCTCTGGTGAGGCTGCACCTTGAATACTGTATTCAGTTTGGGACCCTTCAGTACAAGAAGGACATTGAGTTGCTGGAATGTGTCCAAACATGGGCAACAAAGCTGTTGAAGTGTCTGGAGAACAAGTCTTATGAGGAGTAGCTAAGGGATATGGGGTTATTTAGCTTGGAGAAAAGAAGGCTCAGGGGAGACCTTATTGTACTTAACAATTACCTTAAAAGAGGTTGTAGTGAGGTGGAGGTTTGGATATTCTCCCAAGCACCAAGTGATAAGACAAGAGGAAATGTCCGGAAGTTGCACCAGGGGAGGTTTAGGTTGGATATTAGGAAAAATTTCTTTACTGAAAGGGTTGTGTGGCATTGGAACAGGCTGCCCAGGGAAGCAGTTGAGTCACCATCCCTGGAGGTCTTCAAGAAACGTGTAGATTTGGAATTTAATAGCATGGTTTAGTGGTGAACTTATCAGTACTAGGCTAAAGGTTGGACTAGATGATCTTGGAGGTCTTTTCCAGCCTGAATGATTTGTTGATTCTATGATATTACAATAAAGCATTATGTATTATTGGTGTGTTTATTTAGGAAGTAAAATTAAATAAAATGACCCAGTATATATTAAATCAAAACCATACCATAGTATAGATGGCACAATACAGTTCTTGCATTCCCTTTAGTCTGAGTTGGACAATTATTTTGTAATATAGAAGCCACTACAAACTACTTCTTGCTAGAAGATATATAGATATGCAAATATTGTTAAAATAGGTCTCCCTCCTCTTCCATGGCTGATACAGAAGAAAAATTAATAGCACATAATAAGAATGTAAAATTAGGTCTTACATAATTTTTTCCTCCTTTGTTTTTATAGCTAGGTTAATCTATCTAGGTCACACAATTTCCATGGCAGATTAGCACATTATGTTCATTATTTTATGCAACAAATTCTTCTAGAGAACCTAAAAATTATGATAATGTGGACTTTTACATCCTTGTTAAATTAATTGTATATGACTGGGACATTCTTGTTTTTTCTCCTCCTACTTGAATCACACATCTTGACATGCATTTGCTATTGCCATATTATTTTGTTTACTACTGTGATGGGATTTTATCAATCTACTTCCAATAATATTTGGGTAAAAATGGTTTTGCTCTCCTAGACCCTTCAGAAATTACACTGGGATTCCAAAGACAGGCATCATCTTACCTAATTTATTGTCTTCTAAAAGTGGAATGAAGAAATAAAATTTGCGTATTCACAGTGCCTCTCTTAAGTAAATTAAATTCTCAAAGCTCATTTCTAAATATATATTTCTACCAAAAATATGAACTCATGATCCCATGATCTTCCAGTCCAGACTGCCTCAAACTCGTTATCCAATATTGTCTCCTTTAATAAAATAATAAAAGATAGTCCCTGGGGCATACCCACAATGTTCCAGAGTTGTTGCAGTTTCTGGGCTCCTCTTAGGTTTTTGTTGTTGTTGTTGTTGTTGTTGTTTCGCCCAGTATCTTCCCCTGTTTGCTGATGTTGGTTCACTGAGATTATTTCACAGAGACAGAGCTACAAGGACTAAAGAGTTTCTAATAGGAAATATTGGAAAAGAAATATAAGTCTCAAGGAGACTCAACATTTTGTAAAGACAAAAGATTCCTTTTGAGATGACCACTAATGGTATTGTACGACACAGGTTTGTCCTGTGTCCAGTGTGCTTCACAGATCAGAGGTAAGGTGTCAGTGGAGGACTAGAACGTAAGCCCATAGAGTCTAATTGGTCTCAATTTTTCTACCTCATTTTTGGTTTATCAAGAGGAAGAGAAGATTTCCTTTTACTCTAGAGTAAAATAAAGCATCAAATTATCTGTTTCACAAATACAAGAGTCAATAGTTTAGTGCATTGCGTTGACTTTTTGCAGTGTTAAATGAAAACACAGGTCACTCAGACTTTCTAACTACCAGTATGCTGTTCAGAGGAAGCTTTATAGTAATTAACTTTTCAATTAATCAAAATAAATTCTGATTTACTCCATCTTCAACATATTTTGTGGTTTTCTTTCCATTATTTTTTATTTTCTGACTTGGGCTGTAGATCTTGACTTTGAAATAATAAATTCAAGCTATTTACAGCTATCAGAATTTTGAGCTACATCTTAGCACGATGGAAAAATATCTCCCGTACTCCATGGGTTATGGGTTATTTTCTTGGCTAAAATCATGTGCCCTCATAAAGAAGTTCTGCTTTTCATTCAACCTCAAAGTTTATTCATTCCAGAAATGCAGAACACTGTTTGAGAAAAAGGACATAATTGTTCCTTATACAATAGAACTGGATCAGACTGAAAACTGAGCTCACATATCATTTGCAGATTTTCTCTTATTTTGACACAATTTTCCCACTTCTTAATATGCATTTCTTGCAGAATGATTTTAGTCATTGTATTCTATAAAAATGTGAAGATGTTTAGAAACAAAGTATAGTACTATAAGTATAAAGTACTATAAGTATAAGTAGGAGGCTTACAAGCCAACATATGCAAATGAGAGTGTTGATGGTTTATGAAGTTTTCTGAGCACAAAGAATGAGAGGTCTGCTGAAAAACCTCAGAAATTATTACCTTTTTATAAACTAATAAAAAAGTGAAAACCATTTGACAATTGTAGTTTTCTGGAGAAAACACTATAGACATTTTTCCCTTCTAAGTACTCAAACAAATATAATAATATTTAGATACCTACCTACTGAACAACTGATCTTTAAGGTCCATTTCAGTCCAAACTATTCTGTTATTCCATGACAAAGAAATATTTCATGACATCTCTTAGAAATTATCACCAACTTGTTATAAATGGTAAGTATCCCCATGGAACAATTTATAGTTAAGCCAAAGACTACAAATAAAAATGACAAGTATCCTAAAACAGCTTAAATTCCTGTGTCTTATCAAAATAAACAAATATATAAATAAATGTTAGATTAATTATTCATTGCAAATTACTTTCACAGCAGTATTTCAGAAGCAATTCATTTGTTCTTTCACAGATCACAGAATCACAGAATACTTGGTTGGAAGGGATTTCTGGGGGTCATGTGGTCCACCCCTTGCTCAAGCAGGGACAACAAGAGAAGGTTTTACACGTGCTTAAAATTAAAAATGTCCTGTCAGAAATAAGTCTCTACCTTCCAGATTAGTTTCCACCTTTCCTTTGAGTATTTATATTCAGCAACGTAAAATGTAAGAATACAAGTTGATACTAAGCAAAAACAGGTTTCCGGTATTTTAATTTCACAGGCTGCTGTTGTGTTGTGAATATATACTTACAGATATGATGCATTGATCTCCAAAATTAGCTATAAAATTGTGAGAATCAAAGGAAATGATGTAAAGAGATTAAGTTTTTATGTCATTAGAGGCAAATATTTTATCTAATAATTTAATTATGCCATACAATGAGTAAATAAAGAATAATGCAACAAAGACGATGTCAAAATTTTTGTGCAACAATGATATGAAATGCATTCAAATGATGATTAGGTGGATACACAATCTAAATGAGAATAAATACAGAAAGAAGAATGACCAGAAAAAAAAAAAAAAGTAAAGAACATTTTAAAACAACACTAGTATGGGAAATAATATAACAAATAAATTTACTTAGGCAAACTAAGAAAAAACTTCAAAAAGATCCTGGACATCTATAGGTGGGAACACCTGCCTGAGCAGGCATTCAGGGTCAGAGGAATGTAATCTTCATGATAAAGTTCTTCATGAAAAATTTCTTTATCATCTTAATAATAATAAAAAATATGCTACTCTATGCAGTGTAATAATATTTTATGATTTGGTCTTAATTCAAAAAGCGCTTTTTTTTTTTTATGGTTTGCTTGTGGAAAGCTATGCTATTCTCTGTTTTGCACTGTCAGTATGACCTGATAATCTAAATTCTTAATAATAATTAAATTATCACAGGCTGCCTGTAACAGCCATTCATTACTAAATGACTTCTCAACTATTTATTTTATTCTTTAACACTTAACATATACTCTTTCACAACACCCTAATTGGAATTAAGTGACAGGTTTATAGACTAGCAGAAACAGTTTTATCTGTTTGTCCAAAGTTTCCAGGTTAATGAACACTCGGTTCAAAAGCTGGGTCTGAGCAAAGATGTCTGACCTTCCTAGCAGCTCACATTGGATCAATGTCTTTTTAGAAGGAAGAAAACTTTATTCTTTTTCTGTGATCATTTGAACATACGTTGGGCAAAGGGTCAAGAAGAAAGCTGAGGTGGTGGAGGAAGTCAGACAAAGATAGCAAGGGCTTGGGTACACTAATGGGAAACAGATGCATAAACTGGTCTTGGAGATGATAATGGAGAAGATTTTTTCAAAGGAAACCGAAGTGATTGTGCAAAGTCTCTTACAAGCAGGAGCTACTATATATTGTTAACCCAAGAGAAAACCTGAAAGGAAGCGTCCTTCTTTTACACAGAGGTTCCGGCACTGCTTGTTTCCACATTCTTTTATTTATAGTCTGTCTTGTTTTGAGCTTCTGTGTCTAAAAATAGTTTGATTTTTATTCTAATAAACCTAGCTGGAGATGCTAAAAAACCTCTTAGATGCTCTGGTATGAGCAGATCTTTCAGGCTCATCCCAGCAGGGTGTGAAGCATGTGGGTGCTAGCCTAGATGTGTGTACTGCTTCCACGGTAAACACTGACTGAAAGTCACAGTAAGGAGGTAAGGAGTGCTTTTTTTTTTTTTTTTTTGCTTTTTTTTTCCTATTTTTATTTTAAAGAAATGTCGAATATATGTTATATTTAAGAGATATGAAAGATATTTTTCCAAACATATTTTGTGGATATAAAAACTGAAATATATTTCAAATACCTTGCCTTTTTAAGTACTACATCATCCATCTGATGTTCTATACAGCTCTAAATAGTCTTCGATCCCTCTACAGTTGTACACAACTCTGCAGTCTTATGTGTGACCATCTTAAGTAGAATATGTTTACTTAATTACATGTAATTGTACAAGCAGTATGCATTCAGTTCAGCCTATGATTATGTCTTTGAATCACTTTTCCTTTGGCTTGTGTAGCAGTACTGCTGAAAATTCCTTTAATTGTTGTCACAAGACGACAATCTGTGTTTATATGTGTGATTTTTTTCTTTCCTATGAGAAAAATCATAGATTCTGAGAAGCACTATTTTTCTATCTTGACATACTAGCTAAAACACGCTGAGATATATTTATATTCATAACCAACAGCACATTCATTTTACCGCTTAACTAGGCAATAAAAATGCACAACAGCATTAAAGAATAACTTATCATGCTGAATTCAATCATATTTTAGCAATATTTCTCACTATTGTGCCTGTTGACACATTTAGTGGAATTTCTCCCATTGGAATTTCTCCCACCATGAAAAAAAGTTAGAATATGGAAACAGGCATCAGATCAAAATTAAATGGAAAGATCTAACTATTTAAATAATTGATATTTTTGCACTTCTTTATAAATCATTGTATGTTGTAGGCCAGTATAAAAACACAAACTATGTTTCATACAGTTTAACAGGAACAGAAATGATAAAAAAGCATGATGTAGTACTGAGCTACAGAACCACAAATATGAAAGAAAAAAGAAAAAAGAAAAAAAAAAACAGATTAAATATAACCTGTGTTATATTTCTAATAATCTTAATTTCTGCTAATGAAAAATAAGTAGGCACAAACTTGCATATATTGCACAAACTTCATGGAAATATTGACTTTAGAAAATGAACTGTCTAACTTTTCAAGTAGAACTTTAAAATGATGTACTGGTATGGTTGATGGGAATCCCAGAAAGATGTATTTTCATCTATTGATATTATAAGGGTGTACTACATTGGTATTATAGGGTTTTCACTATCAGAGGCCCATTGAAAACATAGGCTGATGTTTATCTGCAGTCCAGATGTATTACAAAGTTACACAGGAAATTTTATATGAGTATCTCAATGGTCATTAGAACTCATTCAATTGTATAAAAATAGTAGAAATTCTTCTACTTCTCATTCCCACCTAAAATTTTAAAAAAGCTACACACATGCTGAGCAACAATTAGATATTATATCATACTGAGAGTTGATGGCACCTAAAGCTATAGCTGTATTCTAACTTTTGACCTCATGTTCTGGAAGTAACTATTAAGAGCAGGAAGCTATCACAGCACAATTTCCTTTTGTTATCTCACAGCTTTTCTTTAAATGTCTATCTCCAAAATTCCATGGCGCACTATTAAAACTACTCCAACCACCAATGTGTAAAAAACCCACAAGAAAAATAATTAAGAAGAAGATTCCAGTCCACGTTATGTGTCCCTCTCACTACCATACCTACTTCCATCAATGACAACTAAAAAAGCAGATAGGAGTGAGAGTCAGAATTTTGTGGCATTTTCACCCTTGTTTATTCTCTACATTAAGGATTTATATAAAATTAATAAATGTGAACTTAGAATGAAAGAAGCCCACAGCTTGATTTTCAAATTGCAGACAATTTGCCTTTTTCTCTAATTTACTACAATTATATTCCTGAGTTGCATATTTCTAATATATAAATCAGTAAGTCACCATGTAGCAATGCTTGGCTGCATTTGCAAATATGTTTAGTCCTGTTTCCCTCATCCATGCACACAACAGCCAGTCAAAAAAAAAAAAAGTTACCTAAATATCTACAGTAAAAAATATTGATCAAATGTACTGAAAATATTTTATTTTCTGAGGATGCTGTCTGTGTTTGATGCACATGTGTCCATAATCTCCAGAGCTTCAATTTAAAAGCATATTCTGACACATCTTGCTGCTAAATAGCTTTTAGGCCATGCATTAATAGTGGCCTCCCTGATACTCTGCGGGTGTAATGTCTCAGAACACCATTGCTTATCATCCTGTCTTCCGCTTGGCACAAGCACAGCTTTTGGAATCATGATAGCATTGTGTGCGAACATGTACCTTCCCTCTTTCAATTGTTGAATGACTGTTTCCTTTGTGCCCTGGAATACTGAACACATTTTGGCTTAGCTGGGTTTTATTTACTTATCTTCCAGTGTTTCTTAGTGATTTATTTTTATTTTTATTTTTATTTGGGGTGGGGGAGGAGGGAAAGAGGGCGGGGAGGTAGGGAACAGGAGGTTGTGTGTGTGTACACAGTCCTTGGATGTTGTAGTGGGTTTACGTGGCAAAGTTTTTGTAGCAGGGGGCCATACGGGTGGCTTCTGTGAGAAGGATCTAGAAGCTGCCCCATGTTTGGTAAAGGCTCCACTGCTGACCAGAGCTGAGCCAATAAGTGATGTTGTTTTGCGCCTCTGTGAGAGCATATTTAAGACAGGGAAAAAAAACGCTGCGCCACACAGCAGCTGGGAGAGTGAGAGGTGTGAGGAACAGCCTTGCAGGCACCAAGGTCAGTGAAGAAGGAGGGGGAGAGGTGCTCCAGGCACCGGAGCAGAAGTCCCCAGTGGCCTGTGGTGAGGACCATGGTGAAGCAGGATGGCCCCTTGCAGCCCATGGAGTACCACAGTGGAGCAGGGTTCCACGCTGCAGCCCGTGGAGGAGACCACAGTGGAGCAGGTGGACCTGCACCGATGGAGACTGTGGCCTGTGGAAGACCCCTGCCGGAGCAGATTCCAGGCCGAACCTGTAGCCCGTGGAGAGGAGACCACGCAGGAGCAGGTGACCTGGCAGAAGCTGCTGCCCGTGGGGGATCCAGGTTGGAGCAGTTTGCTCCTGAGGGATGGCCCCCGTGGTACAGACCCATATCTGGAGCAGTTCTTGAAGAGCTGCTGCCTGTGGGCAGCCCATGCTGGATCAGTTCACCAAGGCCTGCATCCTGTGGGAGGGACCACACAGCACAGGGGACAAGAGTGACCGAGAAGGAGCAGCAGAGAAGAAGCGCTATAGACTGACCATAACCCCCATTCCCTCGTTCCCCTGCATCGCTCGGGGGAAGGAGGTGGAAGAGGGTGGATGGGGGGGAAGGTGCTTTTGGTTTCTTTCCTTTGTTTCTTGCTTCTCTAGCTTGTTAGTAATAGGCAATAAATCTTACTGTCTCCCTATGCTGAGTCTGTTTTGCCCGTCACAATAATTACTGTGCGATCTCCTCGTCCTTATCTCAACCCTTGAGCCCTTTTCATCGCATTTTCTCCCCGTTCCTCTTTGAGGAGGGGGAGTGAGAGAGCGGTTGTGGTGGAGCTCAGCTGCCCACCCGAGTAAAACCACCACAGATGTGTGAGGATATCTGGGCCAAAGTCAATGGGGAATTGAAGATTTTCACTAATCTCATGAATTTTCCATTTTTCATCAGTTTTAGCTAAAGATTAACTGGTAGCAGTTCCCTTATATTTCACTAAATTCAGGAGGGAGCAAGTTAGCCTTTGGAAATAAGTACGAGTAGAAAGATTACATGCAAAGCTCTGAAAGAAACACTACTATGTATCTCATTTTTTCCTTTAGTATTTTTAGAGATAAATATTGCATCAATTTGATTTTCAGATTACAACTGATAGGCTGTTGGTGTTGGAAAAGTTTTAAGAACATTTTAGGAAATACAATTGATTGTACTGTCTACTAATAGACTATTGGGTGGTAGCAGTGTCAGTAGTCTTGTGTTTATTCCAGCTATTTTTAACCACGTAAGAGGTAGGGATTAAGGCTAAGCTAGTTACCTAGGTTATTTCTACAGTCAGTAAATAAAGAGAAAGGCACTTAAAAGAAGCATTCATTCCCCTGCTATCAAAGCAGTTTAAATGAGTCACCGTTGGGAATTGCTAGTCAGAATATACTGAGTGTAAAGGAAGTATAAATCAGATAGTTTAGTTAGATAAGACAATTAAAGTCAAGTGACATGAATTTTAAAAAGTTATTATTCTATATAGAGAGAAGACCCCATGTCCTAGAAGAGAAAGTGGCAAATTTAAATTGGCATAACGTGTCAAATGGCTAGTATTCAGTCTTAGTTCAAATGCAGGGTATGATCTAAACTCTGCCCTCTGATAAAGAAGCAAGTTGCATTGGACAGTAGTAATAGAAGTGCTAAAAACCTTCTTAATTCCACACTTTTACCTGCCTGAACACACTTACACCTTTACAGGGAAAACAGAGATAAACTGGCTACGTTGACTTAATCTTTCCTTTCTTTAGTGGCAGATCTACAGAGGATGATACAGAATTAGGATCATTTTACAATTAATTTGCAAAAGAATTAGATTTCATGAGAACACAGCTCACATTTCCATTGTAGAAAGTGTGCTGAGGTCCTTGGCATATTCTTTCTAAAACTTTTTCTCCTTTAGGATCTAAAGACACTCATCAGAAGAATTTACCAGCGATTTGAAATACTAGCAGCTCTTGTGTCTTGCAGATGAGAATGATAAGTGTAGCATCTAGAACTACATTAGGAGAACCTTTGGACAATTTCTTCTAAACCAACATTAATTATTTGCATTTATCTTTGGTGCTATAACAACACAGGAGAAAGAACATTGATTATCAACACTCTGCCGAGTTGGAATTCTTAGGACCATAGAGAAAGTGAATAGATAACATTAGTGTAAATACAGGTCAGTGTACATTAGTGTAAAAAAAGCTGCCAAACTGAACTTTTGCACAAACTTCTGGTTCAATAACTAAATTATTAAAAATAAATAAATAAATAAATAAATAACCCTTTAAACATTCAGGCAACCTGATCCTGAAAAGTGTCTGGCTCCCTCTTCTTCTTTTCCTCCTGTCACACACTTATGTCCCCATTAGTCTTCTCTTCTCCAGGCTGAACAGTCCCAGCTTTCTCAGCTTCTTGCATGAAAGATGCTCCAGACACTAATCAGCTTCATGGCAAAGTGTTGGATTTGCTTCAATAAGTCCATATTTTATTTATTTATTGTTTTGTTTTGCTTTGCTTTGTTACTGGGTAGCCCAGAACTGCTCCAAAAGTGTCCTCATCAGTATGGAGTAGAAGGTAGAAGGATCTTTCTACCTGATGAAAA
Organism: Cygnus atratus; assembly: GCF_013377495.2. Taxonomy (NCBI): domain Eukaryota; kingdom Metazoa; phylum Chordata; class Aves; order Anseriformes; family Anatidae; genus Cygnus; species Cygnus atratus. Next base: position 51,156,509 of record NC_066362.1, read on the forward strand.
TAGTCTTCCTAATGCAGCCCATGATGCTATTTGCCTTTTTGTTGTGAAGGGACATTGCTTGCCTATGGACAATTTCTTGTCCACCAGGATCCCCAGGTCCTTCAGTTAACAAAGCAGTTTTCCAGCTATTCAGACCCTCAACCTCTACTGGTGCATGAGATTATTCATTTGCCCCTGTTGCATTTACTGAAGTTCCTCTCTGCTTTTTTCTCCAGCCTGTCCAGGACCCTCTGAATGCTAGCACCACCATCTGGTGTCACTCCTCACAGTTTTGTATAATTTGTGAACTTGCTGAAATGCACTGTGTTCCAGCACCAAGGTCATTAATTAAGATGTTGAAGAATCTCATGTTCAACAGTCTGCATGGTTTCACTTGTTGACAGTTTACAGTCTTACTTGTAAACAGATGTTTACAAGTCTTACAAGGAGCAGCTGAACTGCGTAGTTTAGCCTAGGGAAAAGGGGGCTCAGTAGAGACCTTATCACACTCTACCATTGCCTTAAAGGAGGCTATAGTGAGGTGGGGATCTGGCCCTTCTCCCAAGCACCATGTGATAAGATGAGGGGAAAATGCCTCAAGTTGCACCAGGAGAGATTTAGGTTGGATATTAGGAAAAACTTCTTTACTGAAATGGTTGTGTGGCACTGGAATGGGCTGCCCAGGGAAGTGGTTGAGTCACCATCCCTGGAGGTCTTCAAGAAACATGTAGATGAAGAACTTAGTAGCATGCTTTAGTGTCGGACTTTAATACTAGGTTAAAGGTTGGACTAGATGGTCTTAGAGGTCTTTCACAAAGTGAATAATTATATGATTCTATGATTTTAAAACAGTAATGATCGCAGTATTGATTCCTGGACACCAATAGTGATTTGACTCCAGCTGGACTTAATGCCAAAGAATAATAGTAACGTTGAATTAATCTCACTCTTAAAATGAGATGAATCTATTGGATTGTTCCCTGAAGTGAAAAACGCCTAATATATCATAATTTGGGTTCTAAAACTATGGAAATAGAATTTCTCAGTAACGTGTAATTAATCCCTTATATTTTGAAATTGTTACAAGCATAGTTAATTTGAAATTCTGAAAGTGTTCAACCCTCTCTGAAATGCTGTTGCATCCTGTAGCATATCTGCAAAGTCAGTATATAGCTACACAAACACTGTAATTATCTAAGCTTTATCTTTTCCATTACATTTAAGGTCGAGCTTGAAGAGGCATGTTCTTATTGTGTGTGTTTGGAGTGGATTGAGTTGTGGGTTTAAAGTGTCATTTTCCTTTCTACTTTGCACAGAATAGAACTTTTGGGGAAGGAATCTGATTTCAAATACCTGATCTTGTCTGACATTCAAAAAATACTTTCTGTACAGCAATTGACCGGTAGCAGTAAGGTACACCATAGACTGTATAATCATGGATGTTCCTCACTTGTTCTTTTCACCCTTGTGTTCTGAAGCCCACAAATATAAAATAAACGAACTACAAAGCAACAATAAAGAGAAAACACTGTATTATGAATGTGATATCTTCATGTGTATGATATATATATAATAGAAATTATGGTTGTTTTTACTCCTTTAAAAATGATTTTCTCTGTTCAAAATATTTAAAAATATGGAAGAACATATACATTGTTTTTCTTCTAACATTAGTGGATGAGAGAAGTTCTTGAAGGACTCTAATAATTTTTGATTGCCATTTATTTATTTTAAAAAATGAAAATTTCCAGAAAGTAGAACAGAAACTACTTTTGATTAAGCACAATAATAACTTGTAATGAATTTATCATATATGTGAAGAAGCTTTTTTTACAAGTCTTATGAAGCTAAATTATGCAAAAGGCTACCTTTTTTTTTTTTTTTCTTTTCTTCTAACATTAGAAGCATGGAATTCATCCCATGTTGTACTGTAAATCTTTTCCTATTGGCTTCTCTTTGACTATGATCTACTTATATAAGCTCTAATTTGGAAAAATAAAAATAAAAAAAGGTAAGTACTTGATTTTAAAGACATTGAAATCAGTGTTCAAACCCAAAGAATGCAAAGAATGTTTGATCCCTTTGATATGTTTAGTCACTGCTGTGTACACTATCCGGGGGCATGGAGGGGTGTGGGGAGGGGAGTATTATGCTTATTTAATTCCCTTGAATGTTGTTTCGTGATATTTCTCAGAGAAACTTCATGATAATGCTCAGAGAAGCCATTCTATGATTCTGTGAAGGTAAATACTCAACTGAACCTCATGAGTACAGTCAAATTAGAATGCTATCCTATTATTCTTGGATATGGTAGACAATGCAGTTTTTTTCTTCATTCCTGGATTTCCTGTGTGTCAGGAATACTACAGATGAAAGTTCCTCCTTTGATGTATATGGTTTGCAGTAAGGAGCTCAGACCTACTAGAAAATGATTTTACAAGGACCTCTATTTCCTCTGGAGATATTTTTTTTTAAAATAATAATAATTAAAAAAAAGCTAAAAAAAGATTTCTGTAAAAGCTCATATATATCAGTGGCTTCAGCTGCTGCTTCTGCAGAAAATGCTTAGTTCAATCTCTTTATTGTTCTAGAGATTCACTCAAGAAATCAACAGCAACAAAAAATATTTCAGATATATTCTACATTTGGGGTTTGATCTTTGCACATCAAATTCTTTTAAATATATACTACTTTGAAGAGATAATAACAAAGGAAGTGGAAAAGTTTCTAGAGAGCTAGTGAATTTATGTATATTCTTATATCTAAATTGCAAATCAGGCGTACAAGTAAGGAAATTAATAATTTCTGAATTCGCTTTATTCAGTAATATATTTTCTTCAATTTGTCTTAGAATTTTTTAGATCCAGAGAGCCAAGAAACAGTATTAATTCCTTATTTTTCTACTTTGCCATTACTTGTTGTGGCTGCCAAATACTGAAGTTAGGTAAGATTCATGTCACTTAGTTTTAGCTATGTAAAAGCTGAAATGTGCTCTTGCTCTTTTTCTCTCTCTCTCATTTGTGGAAGTTAGTGAATTATCTGTTACAACCTTTCCACCCCACCACCCCCACCACCCCCACCACCTGAAAAAAAAAAATGTTTTTTGAGCCAAAACACATCACCATTCAGATGACAGTACATGAACATACAACCTAGCATGATGCCTTGAGTCTTCTGGAAAAAGAAGCTGAGTGGTGTTCAAGAATGTGGTCAAAATTGCCAACTCTCCAGTATAAGTAGCTCTTTGGTGAATACCAACGGCTACATAAAAGGTATCACATTACTTTGAGAAGTTAAGAGAACCAAGATGAATGATGTGCACAATAGATATCCTACCTTTAGACTGAAGAGTCTGTCTGTGTCTTGGCGTACCCACACTACCTGGTAAAAGCAGAATCTCATTTCACTCACTGCATTGAAATGAAGCAGCTCCCTGCCTTATTATTCCTACTGTATAGAGAATTAAGTCCATATAAAATTATATACTTCATCTGAATGCATCAAATGAACTGACTTCCTGATCTTGCCTTGTACTGTGGGTGAGTCAAAGATACAGACAGCCCATAGATTACTTCCCCCATTAACACAACCTGAAGGCATGAGCCCACTGTGGCTGTTAAGCTCTTTAATGGGTATCTCCTTCTGCTTTCAAATATCATGTAGTAAAGACATTAAGATCTTACTCTGGGGCATGCAGGTAATAGTACATCCTCTGTGTGTTGTACTGTGATGAATCTATTGAGCAGAAGCTGTAGCAGCAGCAAAACGATATTCTGGCTAATGCCTGGGGGAAGCATGAGAGAGTGATACCTGGAGTCAGAGAACTGGCTTGCATGATGCATAAAAGGAATTGTCTCAGGATAGACAACCAAAGTCATTTTTTTATATGGAAGATAACTTACAGGAGTCTACTACAACCAAGAAGTGCCAGCCATAGTGTCATAGACCTTTGATTTGGTCTTAAGATATTGTCAGAATTAGAATAATTCTATGCTCAGGAAAGGTATGGGTCCATGCTGTAGGTCCTTGCTTTGGAGTTTGAACCAGTGAGTTGTTGTATATGTGCTATCCCCATAAATGAAACAAAAGAAACAAAGGGGAAATGTGGGTGGAATTGCACCCTTTTCATACCTGTATCCAGATATCTCACACTGGTTTTGTAGCCAGTGAAGAGAAACAGGCATTTTTAGGGCACAATTCATCTGATATATTTTAGACCCTGACTTTAGAATGAGATGAATCACAGCATACAAACACATTTTTCTGCACTGGCTGTAAAAGAATCCTAAGTGTGACTAGCTCAGACATTGCCATCATAGTTGTCTGTGTCTGGTCAAAAGAATGTCATTCTAAGAAGACAACAAAAAACAACTCCAATGAGCTCACAAGTAATGGAACATATATTCAACAGACGTATCCTAAAAGTCCAAATGGAAGAATGGACTGAATATGTCACCTCAGGAGCTAGGCCTTCATGCATCAGTTCAGAAATATATGTGCTCCTCTGTTGTAATGTTTCCTGGAAGCCTTGTGTGTTTCCTGGAAGTCTAGTGTTTCCTGGATTGCCTTTCTCTTTTTATTAAGGACCACTAAAACTATTTTCTTCATAACTGGTTAGGAAACATAGAGTACTGGAGATTTTAAGAGCATTTACAATAGTGTTTCATGTCACTGCTTCATTGGACTGTTAGTCTCCCTGAGCTGTCTATTGCAGTGGCAGAGAGAGGCTTCTACAAAAGGTGGTTCAGAGTAACTGTGTAAGGCAGGCGCTCTAGAGGAACCAGTCTGAGCAAAGTGGCATGTGTACAATCATATAAGCCTCACCATAAAATACATTTCTGGATTTCAGGAGCTATTTAAAAATGAGAGCTATTGCACATATAAGAGGGCTAATCTAGGAATGGATACGAATTGCAGAATATAAAATCAAACATTTTTTTGAATGTCAGAGAGGTTTTACGTCTATTATTTGCCTTTTGATTTTATCTAATGTATTGTGGATATTTTGTTTCTTAGTAAAAACACTTCACTGTTTGTATTATAGTATGTAGGACCAACTAAAACTTTAAATTAACGATCAGTATTTTTGAACTTTAGTTGCAAATACATGTTATTTATTTATTTATTTATTAGTCAAAAATTATTTTACTGTACTTATTTTTCCCTAAACTCTAAAATTCAATTTCCTCTCATAAATACACTCCAGTTACTGGTATTACAAAAATGAGAAAAGCAGATTATGAAAGTGGACATTCATACTTATTAAACTTATTCTTGACAACATTTAAGAAAACTCCTTTCTGTCTGTGTATTGAATTCATCAGAGTGCTCTGAATTGCTCTCAATAGCACATTCACTCACATTGAAATAACTGTTTCAATTATTAAGCACGTCTCTGTGATATTCTTGTAATTTAAGAGACACAAAAAAGAAAGCTTCCTGTCACTAATCTGAAGCAATATAGACTCTTCAGAGAAAAAACAGTTTGGAAGTTTAAATTTAAAACACTCAAGACAAAATCATCAAAGGCCCCTTTAAAGGTTTATTCATTCCCTACTATTAAACTCTGTTTATTTAACTATTAATTGGGTGCAGGAGAAAAAAAAAATCACAATGCAATTTTTTATGATTTTTTGCCATTAGAAAGTTTGGTAGCAGTCAGTCTTTTACTGCTATGGTTTGAGTTTATATATAGTAAGTGATATACAGAATAGCGGAAAAGGTCATTTAAGCCTTTATTGATCATCATCATGGCACTAAGGGGAATCGTTTGGTGATGGGACTCTGTAGGTCAGGTTAATGGTTGGACTTGATCTTGAAGTTCTTTTCCAACCTAGATTATTTTACAACTATATGATTCTATCATGTTTGTAATATGCTATGGATAAGAAGGCTATCCTCCACACCTGACAGGCAATTTTATTGATGTTTTGGTTTTGGGCTTCTTTAAAAAAAAAAAATAAAAAATAAAAAAAAAAAATCTCTGTCAATGAAGCCTTGGAAAACAAAGTTTTTCTTATGTTACAAAATTTATCTCTGGCATAACTTAACAGATACAACTTAATACAATATTAGTAAACAGATAGGTTGAAGCTGGGAGAGAAATGAAATAAGCATCTCCTGAGGAAATTAGAAAAGAATCTGCTACAAGGCAGAGGACGCAATCCCTTTTGCTTCACTACTATTTTTTTGAATGATGACATATCAGATTAATGAAATGAAGTTCCAGCTGTTCTTTGGATGTCAGAGGTTACCACAGAGAGATGCACACAGAATTATTTAGGTTTTGGAGAAATGTCCCCTACACAAATGGAGCTAGTTTTATTTGACAGATCACAAAGATAGAGGGTAAGCAAATATGATGCATGTGCTCACAGAGAAACCATGCCTTCATGGATCTGAAATGCTTCTTAGCCCTGTGTGTAGCTATGCATCCCAGGACTCTTCTCATTTCTGCCTAGAGACACTTTTCTAAAGCCTGCCGGAAATCTGATGAGTAAACTTAAAATTACCACCATGGTAGTGGAAAGCTGCCAGTGTACATGGTGTGTTTTCTGGGCAACCAAAGGCTTCCTTTCTATGAAGCATCTATTTGCATGGACTCTAATTGACAGTAGGCAGAACTGACTTGGAATGAAGAAGCAGTAATGAAACCTCTCCCACATCTCCTGCTTAGCTTGCATGACCTAATTGCATTTCAGTGCGAGATAATATGTTGCAGATTTTACTGTACTTCTAAAATTGTCTCTCTTAGTTACACAACTGACATCAATTAATGAATAATCACAGCTAGACTAGCCCATAAATAGCAAATAATTTTAATGTTTTCTTGTCGAAAAATAAACAAATGCAAGAAAGGCTCATAGCCTGAAAATCCCCAAGTAGCTTCCAAGATATCAGTGGAGTTTCTGCTGGTAAGTCTGGATACAGAATCAGAACTGAAGATGACAAATTTTGTATGTATCATGCCCCCACTGGATTGCTTCTACTGAAAAGAAAGCAGAAAATTATTACTGCATTATTTTTTATTGTGACAATATATGAAGTTCAACACATAAAATATCTTTAAAACAGGAACAAAATGTAGCTTTTAATAAAGAATTCTTTTCATTCTATAGAAGCTTATTCACCAAGATTTAGTGTTTTTGTTTTGTTTTGTTTTATTCTGATTTTTTTTTTCCTGGGTGCTTTTTATTTTAAAGAAGAAGCAAATTGTTGGCCCTTAAACCCATACATAGTTTTCTAAGCCTTCTTTATAGAATGAATTAGTTAGTTTATTGATCAGGAAGCTGCTGTCTGAGTGCTCAGTGGAAAGTCTTAATGAAACATTTATCTGAGAAAAAGATTAGTAATACAGCCACTGAAAACCAATTTTCTCACATTTAATCTCCTAATCTATTTTACATTATTTCCCAGGAGTGCCATGAACTTCACAGATACATGGTTTTGTGAAAATAATAAATTATTTGGCAGAATTTCATGAGATTGGAAGTTGTTCTATAACAGCTAGTCACATTTCAAAGTGGATTTTTTTCCTATTCTGAAATATTTAAACCTGGTCTAACTAGAGAGTAAAGTTCCCAGCACTGCCATTTGTTAAATAAATAAATAAATAAATAAATAAATAAAAGATTGGAACTCACCCAATAAAAAATCATTGCTTTTAGATCTTGGCAGGATATTCCAAATGCACATTATTATGTTCTATATAATAAGTTCTATGAAATAATATGTAAAGATGCCATGTTAAAATAGCTTTTAATACCTGACATAGGTCCATAAGATGCTACACAAGAGGTATTTCCTCAGAAGTGCATACTTCTCACCAAAGATATTCCTTGTTCCTCATTGCATAATACCTCTCAGAGTTCTGCAACTCTGGTAATGTTACTGCATCATAACTAGCCACAGAAACTGTGAAACAAGAAGAGCATGGGGGATTATCACTACTTAGTGGCGAGCATCACTTTTGTGTTTCATCAAATTATTGCTCTAAATTGATCATATACTGCCTGCAAGGAGGCTCTTTCTTCTCTCCACATCAAGACTACAAATAAATAAAGATGCCAGCTACCTTTCTGTGAAATGAGGCTACATGATGTGTTGTAGAGAAAACCATGATCAGGTTCAGCCAGGGTAAGAATGAAACTTTTCTGATGAATCCTAATTGGTTTTGGTCAAAACTTATGTTGCTTTTCTTTTCACCAGCAAAAATTTGTCTTATTCAAAAGTTTATCTAATTCTTTGTGCAATTCCATTATGATGGTGATGTCCAGGATGCTTGGTTATGGCCTAAGACTAACTCTTAATGTAAACCTCAGGTAAGAGACTGTGGGACCCTGAGTTAAAATTTAGCTTACAGAATAAGTCTCATTAACTAATATAGCCTGTGCTTTCAGTGAAGGTACTGAGACCTGCAGAAGTGTATTCAGACCAGTATGTCTCACTAATATATTCAGCTTAGTGCCTAACAGATTCAAGAAATTGGGTTTGCCTCTCTGTATGCACTGTATGTGATATTCCCTGTACTCACACACTATACAAATATTATTTGTGGTAGTTGTCCATAAAAGTTTCAGTTTGCTGTTGAATCTATCAGAGCTTGTATCCATGTCTTCCTTTTCTTTGTTGATGAGTCAATGGACAGAATCTATTGAATACTTATTTAACTCACTTTTTAGCTTTATCTTTCTGTAAATTTTTTCATCTGAACAGAGTCCAATGCTATTTTCAATTCTCAGGCATTTCTACCTTTATTTCTGATGCATCCTAAACCCCCACTCCTGAATTTCCAACTGCTTCTAAGGTTACACTCTCTGGATATAAGTGTGTTCTCTTCATGCCCATCCTGTTCTTTTTTTCCCTTTGCTTCGTCTTTCAGAGCAGAACTTGAGGGCTCAGATTTCTTTGATATTTTTATAACCTTCTAGGCTCTTTCCGGAGAGTTCCATTAACTCGTCACCTATATTATTTTTCTAAAACCCATTTTTTACACTACACTATGTTTGATAAAATATATCCAGTGGTATACACTGCCACCCACCCAGTGATGGATTAGATAGTGCTTTACCATCTAAGTCAATACATCTTCCTATTTCTTAGTCATCTCTTCACTTTGATTCAACTTGACTCCTCCATGCCAGAGGATACACTTTACATTTTGCACAGAGCACTGCAGTAGTTCCATTTTATGTTATTTTAAAGCTGAAGACACTTCATCCTCCAATTTCCATATTAAATTCACACTTTACTTTTTTAATGTATTTTTGTACCTTGCCTTGGCTGAAGCATCTGCTCCCTCCCAAACTCTCAACCTTTGTTCCCAAATTGTCAGGTTCTGTGTATATCTATAAAGTATTCTACTGTTTGAAATAATCTGACACTTTTTGTGGATCAAGGAACAATATAAGTTTCAATTTTTTTTATTTTTTTATTTTTTTTCCAAAACCCATTTCATTTGCCTATCCTATCAGTGTCAATTTTGGGTAGTCTACCACTCATATACCTCTTTTTTTTTTTGCTTTCTGTATCTAGAATACAAGTTTCAGAAGACATGACAAACTCTAAGCCATTTATTTTGAGCATGTGGAGCTACACAAACAATGGTAAACTATCTGAAAAATATGCTTATTGCCAACTTAAAATCCAAGATCTAGCCTCTGCATTTGTTAGCCTCATTCTGAATTAAACCTTCCTTTCCCTCATACTAGTTTTTACTTCTCTGCTGCCAGTGACAGCTAACATCCTACCTGTCAGCCTGAAATATTTTATACATACTCTGAGGCTTTCACTGTGACAGGCCTGATGGGAGTCTATCTGAGCCCAATGGAATAGCCTATCCATTATAATTTTCTAGTTGACTACCAACAGTAGCTCAAATGTATATGGTAACTTATGTTTTTGTTTGTTAGTTTGTTTGTTTTTCATCTTGTTTAAGAAGACTGTGACACATGCAGATTTTTGTAATAGCCATGTACAAAAATTCTTTTTTTTTTTTTTCCTGTGCTTCCTTTGCTGTTTTTTAAAGAGGATTGAATGCAACCCTTGAGGCATCATGTGTAGCTTCCCAAAAAGAAAAGCTGAAAAACAAATTGGACAAGCATTAAGAAGTGCAAGTAAAGCAATTTAGTTATGCAACAGTGGAATGATATGTTCTAAGGCTGAGGAGTGAAAAAGCTTCTGAGCATCTTAGTCAAATCAGGGATTGCAATAAATTTCACAAAGGATTTAATAATCCAGTCATTTTGTTTTTGTTTTTGTTTTTGTTTTTGTTTTGTGTGTGTGTGTGTTATCTCTGGATTTTGTTTATATAATAAATGTAATAATGGATCTTCTTTACCATATGCCCTAGAATACAGACTCTGCATTCAAAGGCAAAGCTTCATTTCTGATTTGGAAATATAACATAAAAATTATGCAGTTGTCACTTCTGACATCCATCAGTTCCTCAGTAAATAAGCAACTTTTCTTGAGCTGCTGGAGCACAGCACCCAGGCAGACTAGAATATAATATAAATATGATCTTGTTGTGGCATCTCTTTACATCTGTAGATGCAAGTAGATTCACTGTATTGGTCGGATAAGTCTAGGTCATTAACCCAGATTAGCATATTTAAGGATAAAAGAACATTACAGGGCCTTTTGTTATATATCTGTTAGAAAAGAAAATAGATCAGGAAAATGAACAATAATCTCTGAAAGTGGGACAAAGCACAAATCCCAAGTATTGTCAGAAAGTGATGAAAAATTAAAATGAATTGAAGATGAAATGGTTCATCACAGTGAGCTTGCACGTATGTGGTACAGAGAAGTTATTGCAGGGTTGGCAAAATAAAAAATCCTCTGAAAAGGGGGAAAACAGGGAAGAAAATCTTGCTTTGGCACAAATTTTGTTATTTGAAAAAGCTATCTAGACATCATGAATGAAAGCTGTTTAAAACTTTTAACAACTTTACGTTTAAATTTCATTTTTTATTTGTTTGTTTCAAGGATTTGTTTATTAAGAATACTATTACTAGAAAGTTACTAGTGATTTGCTTTTGAAAAAAAATATTTCATAATATTCTGTTGAGTGTTGCAAATTCTGCAAAGGAAACATCACATTACTATGTGAAAATCAGGCTTGGTCTTTACTGAGCTTTCACACCTTTGCAGGTCCTATAAAGAACACCTTCTTTATGCTGCGAAGGCATGTGATTGCATATTTTAGTTCACTGTGTTTTCATTGCTGTATCATTTTTGAAAGTCAAAAGAATAAAAGTTTCATATTATTATGAAAAACTGCAAATATGCACGAGTACAAACAAATACTAGAGATTTGGGATCTGAAGAAAATGAAGAAAACTAATCTCATTCAGAAAGGAAAAGAGTTAGAATTCATGCATGTATGTTAATAATTACATTTTAACTGCTTAATGCCAGCTTTATGAAACAAATTACCTTTATAACATTCTAATATCTACTTGTGCATGAACAATGAAAGCATAAAATCTGTGAGCAAAGCTGTGACTTCAGAACTGAATGATGACGAGGTATTTTTTTTCGATATTAGTCTTAGTTTTGAGTAATTATAAATATTCTGTTCAAATGGTCTTAAAGAACATCAGGGGTCTCACTGTGGAAAGTTCTGAGACTATTTGTCTAAAGATGACTGACATTACCTACACCAAAGGGAAAATTTACCTTTTTATTCTTGCAAATGTCACTTGTGTAGTATTCCACAATGCAATGTTACAAATTGGAAATAGAACAGCAAGAAGATGCAGTTCTAGGAAAGTGTAAGGAAATATGTACGTACAAGTCTGCGCACCTTTTTTAGCTAAAGGCTCCCATTATAAATATGACAAATAGTACGTTCAGACTGGTAGAAAGAAACAGGCTTTGGAGCAGGTTGAAGTAGGGCAAGAGTGCGTCCGCACTGCCATCTGGTGTTAGTGATTGCATCCGTGTCTCTTTCATGATCCGCTGACAATGACAGGTGCCTCATCGCCGAGGTGTCCTTCTTTCTGGTTCCTTTGGTTGGTATAAACCAGTAAGTAAGTTTTACGAACAATTAAACAGCAATGGAACTGTGTTTTTCTTTCAACAGTTTCAAGGGTTCTATCTGTAAAACAAGAACGTTGTAATGACTTCATGTGAAACCAACACAAGAAATGCAAGTGTTTTCTTTTAAATGGTGGCCATACTAAACTCTTCTCTTTCTGCATGTCAGCATTAGTAATAATAGTCCTGCATTCCTCCAGTTTCAACTGAATAATTCCCTCAACTTCTGTTCCTAATGCAACAAAGTAATGATCTAATGAAAACTGCTTGTGCAAAAAGAAACAAAATATAACCCCCAAACGTAGTTATAAACACCTTCCTCACACTTAGGGACTTCAGTCAGGTTGCTCAGAGCAAAAGCAAGGGAACTGTGTAATACCACAAGCCCAATCAGCAAATATGGCACAGTCATCTTGTGAGTGAAAACACACTTGCTTATTCCCGAGTATTCCAAAGGAAAACTTCAGTGTGAGCAACTGTAGTGTATCTCTGCTACCCCTGAAGCAGCAAGAGGTTGTAAGCACTCCAAGCACTACTTGAATTTTCAGTAGTCAAGCTAGATTACACCATTCTCTGAGAATTGCCAGTATTTCATCTTTCCAGTGATATTCTGATAAGTTTTTAAAAGAGTGTATTGTTTTGGAAAGCCATCTTTTTACTGGGCGAAATATATACATATATATATGTGTGTGTATGTATGTATGTTTCATGGTCTGCTCTAAAACAGGGGCAATCTTTCCACAACATTTCCACAACAACTGTTATCATGTCCTCTGACAGTCTACTGAACCCACAGACCCCCACTAACCACTGTTCTGTCACTGGAGAGGGAACAATTCTGGAGATTCATGACCCTGATAGCTCCTTCCTGATATTCATTTTTATTAGACATTAAGGAAGAGTAAAGGGTTAGTGTAACCTAAAAAAAGTAGCTACATTAGACTTAATCAGCTTAAATATGTTCAGTCTGCTTCAAACTTTCCCTTCATCAAAAAAATAGGCACAGGTCTGTCCAATTAATTAAATATATATTGTTTTTTGTTGTTTGTTTTTGTTTTTTTGTTTTTTTTTTTCTTTGTGCAACATATACGTTGTTCTTATTCTCAGCACGGTGATTTTAAAAGAAGGTTTTGTACAACCAGTGTCCATTCACTGCAGTTCGTCTATATGCACAAAACCTAGTAGTCACATTTTTACATTACTCATTCTTGATGTATTTACCTTTCTGTTCTCTGGAGTCTAGTGGACTTATATTTTGTACTCTTAGATAGATTTAATTAGTTTGGCAAAGCAAATATAGATTGAATTTTGCACTTGGAAGGTTTTTTGTTATTGGTCCAAAATTTCTCAACACGACATGACAAATCATAGTTGGGTATATTTTGTCAGGTTAGTTATTCAGTGCTTTAAAAAATGAAGGTATTTAAATATAGGGTTTAAACACCGCATATGCAGTGCTATTTACTACTTCACATAGTTTGTAGACCTTTACACTCTCTTTGTATATACCTTCAATATATTAAATATGATAAAAAAAATACACATTATTATGGACAATAGCCATTATACTTTTACATTGAAAAACAGTGAAGACATAATTGATGAGTTTATAATATGCAGACCAGTCTGGAGTCCATTTTTTTTTCTCAGTTTGTGGTCAGACCTTTATCAAACACTTGTAGTTCAAAGACGTAGTCAAATGCATCAACACAGGTTAATGCTTGTGATTTGTTAGCCAAAAATAGCATTTATCTTGTTTAAGTAGTAAAATGACTGACATAAATCTGTAACATTGTGATATGATTGAACAGTTCTGTTTCTTGATCTTGAACTGAACTAATGAGCTTTCTGATCCTCTGTGCCACCTTTCTTTGTCTGATTCATCTAACTGGGCCACAAAAGCATTCCAATGCTTAGATGTGTCCAGACTAAGCTAGACATCCATCTTTCTCTTACATTCAGCGGAGAAAATGACAGCTTCAGGGAGCCTTTTCATACTGGTGCAGATGTCCGAGGTTGAGGGATGTTGCACAGTCCTGGTACTGTTTCCACACTGCAGAAAAGATACCTCATTTATGTCTGGCAGTTCTCATATTCAGACCTTTCCTATTGGCAAGGGAATTGAGTCATGTTATAACTTCCTCCTGGCCTATTGTCCTGGGCTGTCTTTGAAAGGAAGGGCAGGTGCACATGGAAAAAATGTACAAATCATTTCTCTTGCCAGCCTACTAAAATGGGTAGGATGAAATGTGATATTCTTCTTTATTGACAAAAAAAAAAAATGTTATAGGTTGGGTTATATATTAAGCTTGAAGCTTGAAGATGACCATGATTACATGAAATGAATTCCAGTTTAAAGAGAATATTCTGTGCATGTTTGAAGAGCTTCAATATATATTTTTTTATCATACCTAAAATATAGATGAAATAGTTCTTGTAACACTGTGGTTTTCTTTCATAGGTGACACTACTGTATACTTTTCTTCACATGAGGCACAACTTGAAATATTTTGATAAAATGAGATGCTTGCGGAAACGATCAGCAGTGTCATTCTTAGGAGTCCTTGTCATTTGCTTGCTGTTCATGAACTTGTACATTGAAGATGGTTATGTTTTGGTAAGTTTCTTAGGTGGAAGAAATCCTGGAACAAATGGAAAAAAACATATCCCTAGTGGATCAGTAAAGTTCATAATTCCTGCAGTTTCCCACAGTTAGTGTACCATTAGCAGTAAAGTATTGTCAACATATTTCCTGATGAACTCAACTTCATACTGCACTTAGGCGATGTCAGTAAGATCTGAACAGTCCTTTTTACAGAAGTAAAATATACAGTTTTTTGTTGTAAGTATGGGAGATAATGACTGCAGAAGACATTCTCTATTAGATATCTTCATCTGAGACAGAATATACCTTGTATTTCCCATATTTATTAATTTCCATCAGTTTTACTGTAGAAATTGTCTACACTTTGAATATTTATGTAAGCTAGGAGCTCCTTTTTCAGTTCATACTGCAAATCTCACCTGTCAATACTATATTAAACATGTTTATAGGAATATAAGTATAGAAGAGAATTTACAGTAATTCCACATTCCTTTAAGGTACTAGTAAAAACTATTTCTTTGTAGTGCTTTTATTCTGTGTTTTTCTCACATTCTGTTCCCCAGATTTGAGTCAGCCAGGTTCAGCACTACAATGTGAACAATTAGATATAAATGACAGCTTGTGTAGGTTTACGATAGTGACAAAGATTTATCAAAAGATCTGAGTTAAGAATTTTAAAAAGTAGGCTACCGACAATGTAACATAGCCCTGCAATTTATATGTATCCTATGGATGTCTCACTGGTGAATGCCAAGTAAACTCTGATTATGGTTTGAATGTTCAGTTCATCATAGGTTGGATTTGGCCCAGTAAAATGATATTGAAACTTATTAACTGTACCTTGCAAATAATAAAATGACTAAATTAAATATGTAACATTGTGATGTGATTAGACAGTCCTCTTTCTTGATCTTGAATTGAGCTACTGAGTATTTTTTTCTGATTTTGTGGGCCACACTTCTCTGTCTGATTCATCTAATTGGGGCAGTATGAGCTTTCCAGTATTCTAGAAGGTGAAATTCATTCTCACTTGGGTTTGAAAAGCAATGTAATAATATCAAAAATGTGTAATATGTAAATAATAAAATACTTTAATTTATCAGAACTATGTATATATCTTGCTAATGATTTTAATTAAAAACATTTTGCTCATAAGTTTACTTATTGCAATGTTGTTAATATTGCAAATATGATTAAGGCCATACTAGTGCTTTTTGACCTGTTGAAAAGATAACCCATGCTTCCAGCATGTTTCTCTATTACAGATATATTGTTTTCTCTAACAGTACTTGCACTAAGGATTTTCATTGTTTCATTTATTCATAATTTTCTGGTTGTGATCAAATTTGACCTGGCTTATCATGTTTTTCCCCCAGTAGTATTTTCCCTGATGCTTCTTCTTCTTTCATTAATCATTTCCAAGTCCCCCAGATGTTTCTGAAAGTGTTTTTATTATCACCACTAATGGTGTTCCTCTTGGTTTGTTTTTGAAACCTTTTCCTATCCTATTTGCCAGCTCCTCAGATGGCTCCATGTCTTATTCTTAATTTGCTCTTTTCCCCCCATTTTTAGAAATTTGATCTTTCATTGCTTCTCTCATCACTGTTCTGGCACGCTTGCATTCATGTAGCTCTCAGCCAAGCCTCTTGACAGTTCTCCCAGATCTCGTCCATTTATGGTCCATCAAGCATTTTTCAAATGTGTTAGGTTCTTGACATTTTAGCTTATTTATTTAATTTTATTTTCAGCTCTTATGACCATGTCTGACAGGTCTGTTAACTTGTCTGGTGCGCTTTCTCTGCTGAGGTAAAAAAATAAGTAGTTAATGTGTCGGTGGTAAGACACCGGAGAGACACACTTGGGGATAGCTTTCAAGGACAGCAGGCTAACCAGTTCCTATCATGAAATGAGAAAGTCCTCAGATCCCTGAAGACCTTCTGGCTTTCTAACTATAGCTGGTTTTCTGATGGAATATCTGCTGAAGATAACTGAGAGGACAGGTGTAAAAGGAACTGGTGTAATGGTCCAGTTACTCTTCCCAGTCTTAGACAGAAGGCCGTGCAAGGACATGTGGGGCTGGTACCTCTTTCTCCAGGTGCAAGATGTAATAGGTGGACCTTCAGGAAGTTACAGTGAAAAATTGGGAGGCACTGTTGCAAATCTTAAGAAGGGAGAGTAGAACCTTCCCTTTTCAGTTTAAGATTCTCACATGTCTGAAGAATCTCTGCAGGATTCCCTGAGTCCCTGCAGATCATTTGCTGTGGAAGTGGAAAGTAAGGACCCACTAGGGGAATTTTTCAAAGTTGGTTTGGTAGATGGTATGATGTGCTGATGCATATATGTCTGCACGGCAATTTAAGATGCTTCTACTGGAATGTGTGTACCATATCTAACCGAACATTTAGAAGACATGCTGAATTAATATAACACAGATGGCAATTTCTCTGTGATTTCCAGTTATTTTTTATACATACTCTGTGTTGTAAGTGAACTTCAAGAGAAGCATGCCTGACTAACTATTCTGTGAATACTACTACTACTACTATTATTATTATTATTATTATCATTATCATTATCGTTATCGTTATCAATCATCATTATTTGGCCTGTTCAGCCTGGAGAAGAGGAGGCTGAGTGGGGACCTCATCACAGTCTACAACTTCCTCGCGAGGGGGAGTGGAGAGGCAGGTGACCTATTCTTCGTAATCGCCAGTGACAGGACCCGTGGGAACGGTGTCAAGCTGAGGCACGGGAAGTTTAGGCTAGACATCAGGAAGAGGTTCTTCACCGAAAGGGTGGTTGCACACTGGAACAGGCTCCCCAGTGAAGTAGTCACTGCACCAAGCCTGTCTGAATTTAAGAAGAGATTGGACTGTGCACTTAGACACATGGTCTAAACTTTTGGGCAGACCTGTGCGTTGCCAGGAGTTGGACTTGATGATCCTTATGGGTCCCTTCCAACTCAGGATATTCTATGATTTTATGATTATTATCATTATTATCATTATTATTATTATTTTATTGGCACTATGAAAACAATAGTTGTATTGTAGATGACATAGTACCTTTAGTGGAACAGATTATGTCTATAAAAAATAGAGCACTTTGGAGCACCCTGACATCCACAGGAATCTCCCAAGATCCTGCAAACACCAGAAGATAAACTAAAGGTTAATTAAGAGAGGAAAACCAGAATCGTCACAGAAACAAAGAAGACAGCTAAGGAGAGATGATCAGAGTTTTCATCTTCACTAACTTCTGCACGGTAGTCAGAGGGAGAAGAACCAGATTTTAAATTTATGGAAAAAGCCATGTTTCTGTTTTGCTTTCCATTCAAATAATGAATGAAAACAACAACAACAACAACAGTGTTAGACACAACAGGCATTTTTTCAAGAAGAAAAAAAATTTTTTGGCCAGTTTAAATATTTTGCTTGTTACAATCAAAACATAAGTATTTTAGTGTTCCATTCTGGAACCAATAACACATGATATTTTGACCTTAAAGACTGTTTAAAAAAAATAATAAGCTTTTGGACTAGCACAATTGTTTTGTGTGTGTGTGTCTGTGTGTGTGTCTGTGTGTGTGTTTTACCTTGATGAGCTCTCATGAAAACCTTATGAAGTCTTGGTTTTAGTCCAATGACTTAAATTTTAATCTGGATTTGGTCAACATAAACCTTCCCCTCATAACTTATGAACAAATGCAAAGTAGCATAGCAGCACTAGAATGAAATTACCAGAGAGACATTGCAGATCAAGAGTGTAACAGTGCAGGTAGATACCCCTGGATGTCAGCCAAAGATCATTACTGAGCTCGGAAATGGATTATTTACTACTTCTATAAAAGAGTAATAATGAACTTAAAGTGAACCTAGTTATCAGTTTACAGAAATCTTTCTTTGTGCCATAAAATACATCTTGACACATTTTGAATATTTATACCATCACATTTGAATGCTGCTTATTGTTTCTGTGGTTGCTCTTGTTAGCAACAGAACTATTTCTGCACAATGTTCTCAGTTAATGACAGATCAGGAAGTTTTTTAGTGTATTAACATACTGTAGCAGAAGAAAGGAACTCATTTCTTCACTGGTCTGTCATCAGACTAGAATCAAACAATGTAAGCAACAAATAAGCATTCCTACCTTTAAATTCCATCTCATGACACTGCAGCCTGTTAGATATGTTATCTTTTCTTAAGGACCGAGGGAAAGATTTTCACTGAGACGTAACTTATCTTATTGATGAGGCAATGCTGATGAAGCCTCTCCTTCCCTTGTGCAATTTCAGTTAGGCTCAGGGAGCCTCTTAGAAGAAGAAGAAGGAAAAAAAAAAAAAAAAAAAAAGACAAGAATAGAAGGTAGAGAGAGGGGGTGAGAAATTTGCATTTTTTTTTCAAACCATGCTCACCGGATCCAACAAAAACTTTGTCTGTTTGGATGATCACATGCATTTCTGCTTATCACAGGTGTGAGTTGGAGCTACTCAGAAAGGTGACAAAATGACCTGATTGTTCTGTCTTTTGTTGTTGTTATTGTTTTTAATCACTGAAAACATTTTTTAAAAAATCTCCACTTCAACATCAAAAAAATTATTTCTGAGGCTGACTGATATTCTTTTATCCCTGTCTCAAATACCCTATCATTTTATTATTTTTTTTTGTAATAGTCTTCTGTCCTCAACGCTTCCAGAAAAAGAAAGACAGAAAGACAGAAAGACAGAAAGAAAAAAAAGAAAGAAAGAAAGAAAGAAAGAAAGAAAGAAAGAAAGAAAGAAAGAAAGAAAGGTTTACAGAGTTTTTGCCCAAATATTTTTTCTTCTTTTCCTTTTATCATAGTCTGAAGGGTTATTTCCTGTAACCAAAAATGTATGTTATTCAGTAATGGGGTTTAAAAAACAAACAAACAAACAAACAAACAAAAACCAAGGTGACACCTATATGCTTTTACAAAAGCTGACACTGAAAAATGTTATTCTTGGAAGCCTGCCTGTCCATGTTGCCTCTCTGGCTGGCATTCACAAATGTGTTTCTCTCTGTCTCTCTTCCTCTCTTATTCTTTTTGTTTTCTCACTAATAGGAAGGGGACAAGCAATTAATCAGAGAAACAGCCACGCATCAGCTCAACCCAGAGCGCTATGTTCACACTTTTAAAGATTTGTCTAATTTCTCAGGATCTATAAACATTTCCTATCGCTACCTAGCTGGCACGCCTTTGCCAAGAAAAAGTAAGTAACTGCAACCTGAATGTTATGAAATGAGGTAATTTAAAAATGGGTGAAATCCATGTAGTTTCTGCAGTATTTCAAGGAAAGAAGGGCTGAGATAAATGTTGAAGATCCCAGAGAGTGTGGTGGGACAGTTATCTGTCACTGACAGTTCCTGGACAACAGCTAATTCACTCCTAGCAGTGAATGCCCCACAGTATCTTCACCTTGATTTGACTGATTGATTTTTAAATAATCATTTCACCAATATAAACAATGCTTAGAAGTCCAAGCGCAGAAAGTAAAATAAAATCATCTGTGATTTGTTGATCTTCATAGAAAGCTATAAGGTAAAGTTTGTTTGAATTAGATTTGAGAAATTTCGGGTTATATAGGCAGCTTCTTGGGTTCTGAGGGTTCTGTGCAGTACTTCACTGCACAATGTTCTGAATTTTGAGCAGACTTAAGCCTCAAGGGAAACTCTGCATTACTTTATCTGAGCAGTCTTTTACAAACCACATTAATTTAAGAAACTTGAGGCAGGTTCAACTAAATTATGCCATTTCAATTATTAATTCTTAACATATTTTACATAAAACTGGAGATATATTAACAGATATCTGAAAGAACTAATTTGGACTGCTGGAAAAAAAGAAATACAATGGTAGTGACTCCAAAGCAGCAGAGATGAAAATTATTCGCTTATAATCAAGATGCAGCTCTCTCCAGAAAAGCATAACAACATTAAAAATTACTTATAGAAACACAGATATGCAGTAGTAAGTTCTCTTCTACTCTAAAATAATATCTAAATTACATCTTCCAAGAGGGAGTTCCCTATAAATTGCTCAATGAGTCCTGAAAGACGGTTAGAAGAAGAAATACCAGTAAGGAAAAAATGGTCAAATTCAGTTAAAAATGAAAATGCAGAGAGGAAATATCCATTCAACATTCATAAAACCGTAAAGTTATGCATAAGTGGAACTAGTCTTGTAGAGTGCTTAAAATGCTAAATGTTTGGCAATTAATCTTTAGCTCATGTTTTTGTGCTGTATTTCATAGTGCCTTGTTTTAAAAATATTGTGTGAATAGTAAGTCAAAATCCCCTTTCTTTTAACATATTTTATATCCTTAATATTGTCTAAGTGTTTTTTTCCTCTCCCAGGCATATATGTGCACATTGCTTTGGCTTTTGTCCATTTCACACCATTTCTTGCAGCTAACAAGTAAATGGATGTTTGATGCAATAGTCTACATATGTCTATTTGCTTGCAATAAGATTCTTCTTTCACAAAAAAAAATGAATAAATATCCTTTGTTTCATGTAGCAAGTTTACACAACAAACTCTCAGACTTTACCATTCAAAAGATTTACTTGATATAAGCACAGCCCTGGAGGATAATTTTGTGGCTAGATAGTTTCCAATGTCAGATACTCAATTTTTGCCTGATTTTTCTTTTGTACAGGGTATCTTACAATTGGGCTATCCTCTGTGAAAAGGAAAAAAGGAAACTACTTGCTTGAGACCATCAAGTCCATATTTGAGCAGTCAAGTTATGAGGAACTTAAAGAAATTGCAGTGGTAGTGCAGCTTGCAGATTTTGATTCTGCCTGGTGTGAAGGAATGGTCCAGGATATTTCACAGAAATTTGCACATCACATAATTGCAGGTAGACTAGTAGTTATTCATGTCCCTGAGGAGTATTATCCAGTTCTGGATGGACTCAAGAGAAATTACAATGACCCAGAAGACCGTGTGAAGTTTCGATCCAAACAAAATGTTGACTATGCTTTCCTGCTAAACTTTTGTGCTAACTTGTCTGATTATTATGTGATGCTAGAAGATGATGTTCGCTGCTCAAAGAACTTTTTGACCACTGTTAAGAAAGTAATTACTTCACGAGAAGGATCCTACTGGGTGACTTTGGAATTCTCCAAACTGGGGTATATTGGAAAACTTTACCATTCCCATGACCTTCCACGCCTGGCCCATTTTTTGTTGATGTTTTACCAAGAAATGCCTTGTGATTGGCTACTGATCCACTTTCGTGGTCTGTTAGCTCAAAAGGAAGTGATACGTTTCAAACCATCACTGTTCCAGCACATGGGATACTACTCATCTTACAAAGGAGCTGAAAACAAGCTGAAAGATGATGATTTTGAAGAGGAATCATTTGATATCCCTGACAACCCACCTGCAAACTTGCACACCAACATGAATGTATTTGAAAACTATGAGGCAAGTAAGGCTTACAGCAGCACTGATGAGTACTTCTGGGGCAAAGCTCCTTCTACTGGGGACTTCTATGGGATTGTATTTGAAAAGCCCATTAAAATCACTAAGATTAAAGTTGTCACTGGAACTGAAGACCGGCAAAATGACATTTTGCATCATGGGGCCCTGGAAGTAGGAGAAAAGATTGTAGGGAGTAAAAAAGGGAGACAATGCACTACTTACCTGAGACTAGGGGAATTCAAAAATGGGAACTTTGAAATGACAGATGTAGAGCACAAAGTTATGTTCAATATTAACTGCATGAGAATACTTGTTACCAAAAGTCAGAAAGAGTGGCTAATCATTAGGAGCATTAGCATCTGGACTTCTCAAACATCAAATCAATAAAAAGAAGTCACCTGAGAAGGTACAGAGTGAATACAATCAGCTGGGTCCCAAATGGTATCATTTCCCAGAAACACTGACTTATTTCCATCTCTTTACTAGAGAAACAGTAAATCTGGGGAAATAATAAAGCAAGCAAAGAAATTTATTTTTTACTAGTTTGGCCAGGCAATATGCAAAAACGTATTTGTTGAAAGTTTTGAATTTTATAGGAAACAGAAAGATCTGAAACCTCTCTTGAGATCTTGAACATCTTCTTTTTATTATCATTTCTCTTTTAGAGAGACATGCTGGACTAAACAGAACAAAACAAAACATTCTATAATTATCATAATTTTTAATGCTATGACCAGTATATTGTGAAAAGAAATTGGATTCCACCATATGCACATATAAATTTAAAAAGTTATGGTAGTATTCATTTGTACAATAGTTGGTGATGTGTTTCTTTTAAAAGCACTTGTGACAAGGAAGTCTGTCCTGATATTGGCAGTTTCATTCTGAGCACTGTAAGAAAATAGTGTGGCTAATCATTGCAACTTCTTTTCAAAAAGGAATGTATGTAGAATTATAAATTTGACATGACAACTATGTGAAAAAATAGATAATTGCATTTATTATTCTGTCTCAGTAAATAAATATTATTTTTTTTCTGGGTCCTTTCACTAAGAGAAATATTTCTTGGCTTCTATATTATTTAGGGAACCAATTTAATTTAATTCAAATAAACTGTTGCATAGTAAGCAAGTATTCTGCTTGTATACAGATGTCACTATCAAATCCAGGCACCACAAGCAACCCTGTTGTCTTAGGCAACTTAACATATCTCAGCTTCAACATTTATGTTCCTTCAATGGATGGAGAACTCCCCATGAGAAATATGCACATAGCTATGTACTGGAGCATGCTTCCTGAGAACTGTTATACCTTATATACTTACATTTGTTCACTTTTGGGCCCCTCACTACAAGAAAGACATCGAGGCCCTCAGCTGCACCCAGAGAAGGGCTACAAACCTGGTAAAGAGTCTGGAGTACAAGTCTTATGAGGAACTGGGGTTGTTTAGTCTGGAGAAAAGGAGCCTCAGAAGAGACCTTATTGCTCTCTACAACTATCTGAAAGGAAGTTGTGGGGAGTTGGGGGTCGGCCTCTTCTCACAGAAGACAATTCTTGGAAAGAGTAGTTAGGCATTGAAACAGGTTGCCCAAGAAGGTGGTGGAGTTGTCATCCCTGGGAGTGTTTAAGGAAAGGCTGGACGTGGTGCTTAGGGACATGGTTTAGTGGGTGATATTGGTGGGAGGGAGATGGTTGGACCAGATGATCTTGGAGGTCTTTTCCAACCCTAATGATTCTATGATTCTATTCTATGACTCTATGATTCTATGCCCAGTCTATACATGATAGAAATGTAAAGTGTACCAAGTTAAGTAACTGGAGGTGAACGTAACACTAGTCTTTGCTAGGTGATGTCTAAAGAATAGAGCAGATACAAAAAGAAGAATCTTAAGGAACAATTAATATGTTTCTAAATTATTTTTTTTATTATTATTATTTATTTTTTTTTGTCCCTAAAGATTTCTAATCCTGATCAAGTTACTTTTGCAGCCTTCCTTCCACAGCCTCCGTTTTTTCCCTGTGTTTTGCCTGGCTTGAGCCAATAAGCAGAAAAATTCCCTCAATCGTAATGACTTCAATGTCAGCTTTGGGCTTTTAATGTATCACACAGGGAGGTTCTATACCTATAAGATTTATATTACACACGTACATTTACATTAGCAGAATTTATATATGTTTTTTTTCTTTCCCTCTAAGAAATTTTCCAGACTTTCTCAGTAGACACTAAGAAGTCCATAGCTGTATCAAGTGTGACAGAGATGAAAAACCTATTTTTTTATTATAATAATAAAAATATAATAATTTTATATATTATCGACCTCATGAATATCATGGTTATCATCTAATTACATGTATGGATTTTAGCTAAACCTGGAAGGCAAGGAATAACTTTCAAGAATGCCTGCATTGACCTAGAGTGACCTACTACTGTACTCAGTACATCCAGACTTGACAAAGCTATTTCAGAAGGGTAAATTATTCAAAAATCTACAGAAAATGTCAATAAGATTGCTTTTTCTCATTCATAAATCCTAATAAATTCAGGTCTAGGTTTGTAAAATCCCCCAACAGAGATGCAAGGTACATTTTAAAATAAATTTTCCAATAAATGCTTTCACATAATTCAAAAAAAGCATTCTCTTCTCAAAGAAGAGCTTTTGTTCATTGATACATGCCTAATTCTCCATTGTTCTCATATATCTTTGGTAATATACTGTAAGAGCAGCATACATGTTCAATCTGAAAAATAAAATATTGCCATTTTTTTTAAATGAAAAATGTGCTAATCTCAAATGGTTATAGATACCTAAGAAGTACCTATTTTTTAACAGTGATCTCCCACAATTATCAACTACTTAGTTGATAATAACTAGTGACTACTAGTCAACATTATTTTTTAAAATGAACTGTCATTCTATTTTTCCTTTGCCTGATCATCAACTATTACTGCCAAAGCAAACATGACTATGTTAACAAGTAGCATTACCTTCATTTTTATTCAGAAATTCAGTATTTCCAGCTTAACCTTCCAAATTAGGATGGAAAATGTACTCAGTCCAAGGCTTTAAAATGTTCTTGCTATCAAAACCACACAGAATGTGAATGACTTGTCCAAATTAAATGTTCTTAACATTAAATACTTTAAATGGTATTTTTGAACTGTAAATCAAAATAATCAGTTCAGTTGTGTAAAAACATTTTTCACTAATGAAATATGTGGTTTTTTTTTGTTTTTATTTTGTTTTTGTTGTTGTTGTTGTTGTTTTATTGTGCTTATATTGATCTAGCTAATTTTCATTTAAGTTCTACATTACAGTCCCTCAAAAATGCAATTTCAGATTGGGGTCTAGACACTGATGTTTGGTGCCTGGCCTTGCTGTCACAGCTGTGAGCTATTGGATGCACAAGCTGAACCCCTGTTCAGAAATGCTAATCCCACTAGTTTGTGCTAAATTTGCCAGTTCCTGGGATTTAGGAGACTGCACTCTTCTGATTTATAGCTTCTACAGAGTCTAGGAAAAGTCACAGTAGCTACCATCATTCCTTTTAGAGCTGAACACAATTTCATTCCTTTTTAAAACACTAGCAGTGAGTTTTATTTCCTGTATCATAGAAGTGGTAGTGAGAGCTCATCTGTCTTTCGGCTCTTACCAGTATAAGAGGGTCCAACCCACAAATGCCAAGAATATACCATCAAAGGAAGCTTCCCTTAGGTGTTGATAGTGGTATGTGCTGGGAAGGAGAGGCATGTACTAGCCTTCCTGTTGAATTTAAGTTGATTTGGGAAAAAAATAAAATTAAAATTAAAATTAAAGACTCATTTAATCTAGGAAAGGCAAGAACATGGCTCTGTAAACTCTGATCACTCACCTGAATATGTCAGTTCCATCTGCTCCTTCAGGGAATGCATATTTTATCCATCTCATTCACATGAAAATGGTTGCAAATGTTTTCAAAAAATAAACAGAAAAAGCCTTAAAATTAAAGTTAACTTGTTTTCAGAAAGATTTTAAAAAGTTATAATTAAGATATCTTTTTCTTCATATGTTAAAAAATGTGTATATGTTCACTGATACTTCCCAAAGTTTGGATTTTCTTGTTTATAATAACACTGATGAAGCAAAAGATTATCACTGACAAATGTCTGTTTGTTGGTGTATACAGTGGGTTCTGCCAGTGTGTTTCTTGTGTTCATTTTTTGACAAAGTGTCAGTATTTTCATACTGAACTGTTAACACTGAAAATATTATATTGTGGTCTGCACACAGATTGGTTTATTCTTCACTGAACATGCATGTATTGTTCCTATTACCACTATTTGGGACTCCTGATTGTATAATTCCCCTGGGACTTTACTTCTTTTCTTAACTAAATGCCAGTTTGTCTTCTATCTTTCTTCACATAATGTGATCCCTTTGATGCAGGGAATCCTAGGGAAGTAAACTACTACTCCCTGTGAAGTAAACGAAGAACTGAGCCCCTGTGTAATGCAGAATAAACAAACCCCAAACACAGAAGTTGTCAGGCAACACAGTTTTAGTGTATTTGCTATATTTATTACGATAAGGACAATTTACTAATGTGCTATATGAATGTGTTGTTTGTAGACCAGTGTTTTAACATGATGCTCTGTTTTACTCTCTGCTTACTATTCTCTTGTGTTAGACAATAGTGCTTTTACTTTTTTAAAGGAAAATCAGGATCCTGTTCATTATTGAATTATTAAAAGTGAAATAAAGAGAAAATTAAAGCAATTTAAAAAATATTTCATCTTGGAAAGCTATTAAAGGAAAAAAAAATAGACAAGCATCATCTAAACTGCAAATGCAAACAGTTTTCATTGTGAAGCACTTCAGATAGTCTGATGAAAATATTTTTTGCTACTCTCGTGTTAAATTTACTGTTCTTTTGGGCTACATTTCAGTAAGTGTTAAATTATCAGTAGTAATACAGAACATGCATTATGAGCTCAAGCAGTGTCATATCCTCAAATGGTACAGCAAAATGTTTTGCAAAAAAATCAGGTGGAAAATAGAGTTGGATTATAATGAAAACAAATTAAGAGCTTTTCTTCTCATATTCTATATATTAAGACGAATTGAAGTGTCTCCACCATTCCACCAGCTTTTCAGATAAGGTAAAACTAGGAACTTAGTCCTTATCCTTCAAATCCTTAGTCTTTGGAGAAGAAAACTGTAATATTTCTGCTCTTTTTAGCCCAAACAGGATTGACCTATAAAAGCCCAAAAGTGTAGATTTTGTAATTTTTATTTTTTTTTTCATTGAAGCCAATATATGTATTTTTTCCCCATATTTTTTAGGCATCCTGGAAGGATGAAACCAAAATAGTCTCTAAACAGATGTATTTGGTTATCTCTGCATTGTATTTTCCAAGTTCTTGCCTCTTTTACTAATTTTGACAAAGGAAATTCATCCTGTGTTACTGAGGGTTTAATTAGTTCTTACTGTAAGTAGCATGGTCAGGCTGCTAGAATAAGGTTAGATTGCTGCTCCTGTTGTTAATGAAGAGAAAGAAGAACATATCCAGAGTCATGTAAGCATACAATAGATCTGTTTCTTTCTATATTGGGAGGTTATGCAAGTTGTTTGGCCTGAATGTTCAATTCCTAGTTAATTAAAGATATAGGAGATCTGTTCTTTTTGCATTATTAAATACAATACATGTAAACATAGGTAAAAACATATGATACATATCAATGATGAAACAAATATAATTTCCAATCAGCATCATCACTCTTATAGTTACTCTTCACAGTATTTCAGCACGTTCCCCACAAGTGCTATTTGGCAATTTCAATGAAAATAATTTGTTCAGCTTTAAAATAAGAAAGATGAATCTCCCACTTCAATCTTAAGCATTATTTATTACATTTTAGTTTAAGGATGAATTAACTACAGAGTAAGATTAATTACAGCAACATTTCCATAAATGCCAGCTTGGTATTAAGTTGGCATAAAATTGAATTGACATCTAGGCAGGTATAAGGCTATCTTTTTAGCTATGTTTCTAAATGTTTTTCAACTGCCATACCACCTACTGCATATTCTCAAATAAAATTTCACTTTGCCCTGGCAGCCAGTAAAAAGGCTCTTAAAATTGCCTGTTGAACTCGAAAGTACTTTAAGTAGGGTTACATTATTAATTAAACCTTTTGCCAGCCTTATGCTGGGCTTATGTGAGAGGTTCACATTTAATGAGCAAAGCTGAACATCAAAAGCTGACGCTTATTTCCTCTGTTCAGATAGTTAAATAGTTGCCTTCCCTCCTTCTTGCTATTTACTCATTAACACTAGGTTTGCTGTTGCCAGTTCGGGGAAACCTGACTGGCAGCCATGGAGATCTCAGACTGTGAATTCTCAGTCTCAAAGATACTGTGTTTGTACTGCATGAAATGTTCCAGTTTCTGAACAGACTCACAACATATTTTTTTAATGTTTAATTTAAAAAAAAAAAAAACAGCACAAGCACAGTGTTCAGTTTCATGGTCTCTTTCCCTTGGCATAATCAGAGTTTCTTCCTAGATGACTGCATTGAGTGAGGGCATTAAAAAAGGTATTACCAACAACAACAACAACAACAACAAATGCTATGTAAAAGACCTACTTTTAATTTTTAAAACTGTGTTCAAAGCTTTCTTTGTGACCAGGCTTCATCTATCCTTAGCAATTTGCGTAGAAAGAGATGATAGTACTGTGATGGCAAGAAAAGTTTAAATAAATACTATGTGTATTTAACAATGGGAAGAAGGTATGTGTTGCTCAGCAACAGGGTCAGTCAGGTATATTTCTGCTGTATGAGTGCACTTTAACTTATTATTTAAAGTCAGTTGTTTGTCAGAGTATTATCATTGTATTAACCCTTTTACAACAAAAAAGGAGACTGTTATAGCCCCTAGAACTCTGCTCTTTTTTTTTTCTTTCTTTCTTTTTTTTTTCTGTTTTTTTTTTTTTTTTTCTGTCTCAATAAAAAATGAAAGATTCAGCTTTAAAAGCACTGCCTTGGGCATGCAGAACACACAAAGGATAATATTGGATGTCTGTCCAGCCTGCTGTACAGTAGCACTGGAACACTTATGTCTACCAGAGTAGGGATTCAAGTGTGACCAGGAACAGTTGCTGTGCTTTCTATGGTAACTGGAATATTTTTGATAAAATAAAACTATAAGATATAAAAAGACCCTTTGGCTTAATGCCCTTCTCTTTAAGCAGGGTATGGTTCACTTTTCTTAATTACAGATACCCCATTTTCATTGGATTGACTTGGGACAAAAATACATATAACCCCAGAGGAAAAAACATATTTTAAAGGAAATTTGACAGTAGATTATTGTATACTTTGCTTTCTCAAATGTGTGTTCATTTTGTTCTGATAGCCTGGATTTAAAGTTCCAGCTCAAATTGAAGTCTAGAGCTGCAATTTAAAATATTCTGGCTTTCTTTCTTCAGTACATGTACTTCTA
Organism: Cygnus atratus; assembly: GCF_013377495.2. NCBI lineage: Eukaryota > Metazoa > Chordata > Aves > Anseriformes > Anatidae > Cygnus > Cygnus atratus. The sequence continues at coordinate 51,186,062 of NC_066362.1, forward strand.
ACATCAGAGAGCTTTAGGTTCTTACAATAATATGTGGTGCTGCTGAGTCACTTGCTTTATGCTACTGCCAGTTGTGAGATTCTAGGTCATCTGCAACTTTAAAGGCTATTCTAATTTCATGTTACACTTTCACCAGAACATACAGGCAATCCCTTCCTCTCTCTTTAATTTCAGTACTGAATAAATTAACATCATGGTGGGTAAATATTGTCAAACCCCTTTCACCTTCATTGAAGAAACTAGGCCAGCTGCTGTCATTTATTTCTCAGAATTATTTCTTTCTCTTGGTTGCTACTCACTAGATTTAAATGCCACCTCTGCTGAGAACACAATACGCATAATATAATACAGCACCATTTTAAAGGAAAAGTGTTAGTTCTTTTTTGCCTTAACGCTATAATGATGCACTGTTTGATTATGTCAAAATTATATGCATAATTTTTTACCTTCATGAAAATCCAGTAAAGCAAACTAGTTTTATTAATCACTCCTGAAAATGTTTCCTGGCAGCAGTCTGGTTATGCAGTTGCAAACTGAGCCAGGATTCTCTCCTTCACATAGATGAATAACGTCTTTCAAGGAAGGAAGGAAAAAAAAAAAAAAAAAACAGGTCTTCTCTCTTGTGGTTGTCTGCTACCTTTCAAAGATGCAATTTCTTCCATACGTTCCCTCCCTTCTCCCCCGAAAAACTGCATATTAAAATCAACATGTGGCCTCTTGCTTCCTGATACCTCAGCTCATTCCCATCTGCACACTCTTACTTTCTTTTGGAAATGTGTAATTTTACTTTAACCAGAAATTCTTAATTTTGGGGAATAGATATCACAAAACAGCCAGCATTTTTTTTTAAGTCTATTTTTTTTGAAGCATTCAAAATGAGACAAGCAATATATTCCCTCAAATGAGATAAAATGATAATGCTTGAGACTGTTTAACTGTTACACACATACACACAAATAAATAAAATAAAGGACAGGTAAAGATTTTTAGGTTAATGTGTGTGTGTGTTTCTCTGTGTCTGTGTCTGTGTGTGTGTGTCTGTGTGTGTGTGTGTATGTGTGTGTATGTGTGTTAATTAAAAAACTGCAAGAAACCTACATCTACAGTTACCTTATGCATCGAAGGATACAGTTACCTTATGCATTTAAGCTATCTGGCTAAGGTGAGAAATTATTTTTTGATCAAAGCGGTGTGTCAAAAGCAATTCGGAAATTGACTTTTCTACAGTGAATCATTCTTTCTTCTAATACTAAGCCAATTCCATAGAAAGTAATCTCTTGGGCAATATCTCTTGCCAAGCTGTTGCACATATTTTGTAAACAGATGTTACTTTTATTGAGTATTGATTATAATTAATACATATACCTTGACCATAAACTATTATTAAACTATTTTTGTCTTCTTATATTTGAAAGCTTAATATTTTTTTCTCTTTTAAACTGATGAAAAACAGTTGTCCTTTACAATAGCTTTACGATAAACTCTTTAGTACAATAAATTAGGAAGCACATGTATTTTAACATGTAGTCACTACACCAATATTTAAGAAAAGGTGTTTATGCATTAACAGTACATTTTAAAAAAATGTTTATATATATATATATATGAGCATCTCTGTTTTAGGATTTTATGAGGGGAAAAAAAAATAAAACACAATTAAAAACAAATTACTGAAAAAGTTCCCTTTCCCAAGCTTTCATCTCTTCTGCCAGCAGCAAAGCATCACATTTCTGCAGTTCTGCTTCATAAAACACAGTTTCTTTGTATCATGTATTTAAGTCACCCTTCCTGGTGGTCCTCTAGAAACATGTAGATGTAGAACTTAGTAGCATGGTTTAGTGGTGGACTTTAATACTAGGTTAAAGGTTGGACTAGATGATCTCAGAAGTCTTTTCCAACCTGAATGATTCTATGATTCTATGTGTTTCCCTTACCTCTACAAAATCAGGTCTGGATGCATTTCCTTCAATAATTTTTTATATTTTTATGCTTCCTAAATATAGAAGTTATCTTTCACAGTCCTTAAGATGAAAATATTTAATATATATTGAACATATGTTGTTAATCTGTCTCATTATTTTGATAATTAGTGGCTGGAAGTTGTTTTTATTTATTTATTTTCATAGAGAGATTTCCTGACAGCAAAGGTGAGACATTACTTGTATTTCTCCATCATCTATTTTTGTCACCACCTTCTTCAGATCCAGATTTTGCCACCCCTCTCACTCACTGCTGGCACATATTCAGAAGGTGAAAACAAACAAAACAAACAAACAAACAAACAAAAAAAAGGCACTGGATAGGTTTCTGGAAGAGAAGAGAGTATGAGAAATAGCATTAGAACCTGTCCTAGGTATTTCAAGTTCAGCACAAAGAAAGCTAAAAAACATTTTCTCACACTGCCCTTCCTTTTCACTGTGACATTTCTTCTATTTCATGTCCCTCTGTGGATACATGATGTAGAGATCACTGCACTTGGTGAAATTTTTTCCATCAATTTTGCAGTACTTTGCGATGCCACTTCTGCTATAAATCATCTGGCATGTCAGCCAGCTTGCTTTCTAGTAGAGCTACTACACCCTATAGTTGCCTATCTGGGGTAAGTCTCTAACCCAGCATTATGCAGATGATGAAGTTAGAGCAGTGTCTTCTCCTGCTGAGAACGGGTACTAGAGCCAAATGTGCCATTCTACTCCACTAAGAAGACTCCCTGGGCATGCATTAGAGCAGTGTGGGCCTCTGGCTCTCATCCAGCAAGCTAATAGCTATTGAGGCTTAAATCCTGACCACTCGCCAGCTTTTGTTATAGTCACCTCTCCTCACTTTGCTTGAAGTCACAGCACCAGCCATGGAGCCAATGGAAGAGGAGAACTCAGCAAAACCACTGCTTGGTGTAGGGCCCTTGTGCAGATTAATTTTTATTGGTATTTCAAGTAAACTGCATCTGGGCCCCAAGGCACCAGAGGTGCTGCCTTCTGCTCCTGCCGCACCAGGCAACAGTGGCTGGCAGGCAGCTCACTGCACTATGTCTCCAGCTGGCCTGTAGAGCAGGTTTTTTTTTTTTGTTTTTTTTTTTCACGTCCTTCTCTGCAGAAAACAATCCTTATTAATATCTGGGGACCTTTTATTTTACTGCAGCAAGTTTTGGAATAACAAGGTAATAAAGTTATTAGGGTAAGGGAAAAAAATATTTCTAACTGTAAAGTTTCCCAAATTAGTCACTAACAATAGATCAGATTCAGTAACAAATAGTGAGGTATTTCTTTTCTTCCATTTAAACTAGCTTTGTTTTATTTCTCCTCCTCACATTTATTGGTTACAGAGGCAACCAGAAACCAAAAACAACAAGAGAAAACCTTTCCCACCCTTACTTCCCAGTTTGCATAGATTTCAATATTTACCCAGAAGGAAACATCTACCATCTGGTGAGCATACTTCGGTCAGACTCTGTGCTCCCAGTAGTCAGACTGTCTTGGAAAAATTCCTAGCTCTCACTGAAAAAAATAAAATCTTTGTTGGTGCCAGCATAGGTTTTGGGCCTGACACTTACATGAGTTACACTGGTACAAATAATTACTTCCAGTACTGTTTGGAAAACAAAAGCTATAGCTATTATTTTTTTTCTTTCTCTATCTTATTTTCTTCAACTTTATATTATAACTAAATAGAATGTGATGATTAAAATATCCCCAAAACCCGTTAAGGGGAAGAAGATCTTTAGCTTAACTCAGAGTAAGAAACCACAGACTTTAATATCCTTCTCTCTCATGAAATCAAATGCTAAAACAGATTTCCCAAGGATTTGAAATTCATTCTTCAGTAACCAGGAACAGAACCTTCTTCCTCCTTCCTCATCATATAAGTTATGGAAAAGCATCTTTCTTCTGAAACAGTCTTTATTCCAAAGGGTAAAATTCAAGAATTCATAAATGGGGTGTACATCAACTTGGTCTGTATTCAGTAGCTTAACTGGCTTCGCTGCACTTCTGCTAAAAGATCAGGATTTCAAGTTTGGGTCATTAAAGACATACAGTTTTACAATTAGGAACTATTTCTGTTCTCCTTGTATATATTGTCTGCTTCAGTTCACTGAAGTTTTCAGACAAAAATGTGAGAGACACAAAGAAACAATTAGGAAAGATGTTTATAGCCTTCAGGAGGATTGTTCATTTTTGAATGAACCCGTTTTGTTGGAAAACAGATCTTTTCTCCCATATGGCACCTCAGAACAGAGTTTTGGCACTCAGGCTATTTGGAACACATTCCTGAGTGCTAATACACCTTTTTTTTTTTTTTTTCCTCAACTGCCTTTTTTAGTTTTCTGATGTGTCTAAGCAATCACTGTGCATTATGAACCTGTGGTGGTGTTTTTGTTTGTTTGCTTGTTTGTTTGTTTGTTTGTAGGGAGTGTTTGTTTGTGTGTGAGTTTTGTTGTTGTTGTTTCGGTTTGGGATTTTTGGCTGCGTTGAAAGTGAGATGAGGACATGGTAACTGCTTCTCTTTGGAGGTTGTTTTGTTTTGTTTTGTTTTGTTTTTCTTATCAGAATGGGAATTATTTGTAAGAAATATTTCCTCTACCAAAATGAGCTTGTACTTTCTTTTTCACTGATGTGAAAAAATAGTGGGGCTGAATTGCCATAGCAGTGATACTGAAGGGCATTCCGAAGGGAAAATGTTTTGGTAGTGAGCATGCAGAATGGCACACTGGATTACATCTGTGAGAAGAGGACAGTCACTAACAAAGTGAAAGATGACAAATATATCTCTAGTGCTCCTTAAACATTCTATAATTTAAAATATTTAAAGGTTTCTTCAAAGATCAGTGAAGTTGAAAGGGGTGTATGACTTCATTTAAACATACCTTTGATCACATCGTAATATGGCAATTATCTTTAATCATTTAACTGATGCTAGTGATGACACTTTGACAAAGTAACCATAAAAACTGGACATTGTTGGTATTGATGTTTTTTAAGAAATCAAACTCAGTTATCCAAAAATTCATTACAATCAGTTACCATGATTTTCCTGAAACTGAAAATTGGGTTCTACACTCTTCTCCTACTTTTGTTCTGGTCTTTCCACTGCCTCTCTACACTTTGTTGGTACAAGTATCCAGTGCAGTCAATGAATCAAACAGGGGAATAAAATATGGATCAGATCAGTTACCATTTGGTTGTGCATATGCTCGTGCTGGCATAACTGAGGGAATGGAGCTCAAGGGCTTCAGTTACACAGAAAAAAGACATTGTATATTGTTGTGGTTTAGCCCGGCTGGCAGCCAAACACCACACAGCCGTTCGCTCACCCTCCCCCCTCCCTCTCTGGGATGGGGGAGAGAACCGGGAAAGTGAAGCCTGTGAGTTGAGATAACGACAGTTTATTAAGACAGGAAAAATAATAACAATAATAATAATAATAATAATAATAATAATAGTAATAATGTGTACAAAATAAGTGATGCACAATGCAATTGCTCACCACCCGTTGACCGATGCCCAGCCTATCCCCGAGCAGCCGCGCCCCCACCCCGGCTAGCCACCCCTATATATTGTTCAGCATGACGTCAGATGGTATGGAATACCCCTGTGGCCAGTTTGGGTCAGCTGTCCTGGGTCTGTCCCCTCCCAGCTCCTGCTGCACCCCCAGCCTGCTCGCTAGCAGGACAGAGCGAGAAGCTGAAAAGTCCTTGGCTTGGTGTAAGCATTGCTCTACAACAATTAAAACATCAGCATGTTATCAGCGCTCTTCTCATCCTAATCCAAAACATAACACCCTACCAGCTACTAGGAGGAAAATTAACTCTGTCCTACCTGAAACCAGGACATATATATATTGACTAAGCAGTTATCTATAGTCCATGAGGTATTTATAAACCCTTTCCTTTATGTTGTCTGTACTGATATATACAATAATCTTCTTACTGTCTTAGATCTAAAAATATAAAAATGATAAATCAGGAGAGAGAAAGAGAAAAAGTTTAATCTAAACAGGTGAAGTAAAGCATAGAAATTCTAAGATTTAACAAGACCAAGTAATAAAACTACAGCACAGACATGAACAGGGCCCAGGTCTTAGTGTCTTCACATTGTTCAGCTGCAAATATTTTAGTTTGGTTTTGCTTCTTCACTGGCCTATTATAATTTATATAAACTGTAATTTTGTGTCCATAAGAAAAAGAAAAAAATTGCTTACTAATTCATGTATCTTAAAAAAGCAGGTCCTGTGAAAAAATTCTCTTTAGTTTCATTCATGTCTCCTGCTATGTTTTTGGTAACTATAGTTATAGACAAGCATTTTCCACACTTTAAAATGATACTGATTTGGGAATGTCAATTTGACATGCATAAATTAGGACTTACTCGAATACTAGTTCTGAATTTTCCATCTCCATAGCCAAAGAGTCTATGCTGTTGCTAGCAGACTGATAAAGACAGCTGAGAATAAACCAGGAGCTTTATGAATGAATTAAGAAAATTAAAAACAGAAAATTGAAGAAACATCTTTTGGTTGTATTAAATGAATTAAAAAAATACAATTACAATATATTAGTATATTAAATATTTCCCCCCCCAAAAAAAATCATAAACTTATGCATATTTTAAATGCATATTAAAAGCATAAAGTTAAATAACTATGTATAGCATGTCGATGGATGATTGTTGAGTGAGTGCATGAGGCTTCAGAGAGAAGACGTAAAGGCTGCTGTAGGACCTTGGCAGTTGTCCCAGTTTCTGTGTCTGGATGTCTACCTTCAGTGTATCCCACACTTCCCACCACTGTCTGAAGGTTCCTACTCTAAGATAACTAAGAGCGTGAGCAGAAGATAATCACAAAGACAAACTTCACTGACAGTAAACAAGTTTCTTAGTGAGAGGATACAGTGTCATGGCAGTATGGAAAGAATGCTGTGGGGGCAACAAAGAGGAGTGTGTTTTTCTGCATACTTGTAAAGGAAAGGAAAGGAAAGGAAAGGGAAGGAAGGAAGGAAGGAAGGAAGGAAGGAAGGAAGGAAGGAAGGAAGGAAGGAAGGAAGGAAGGAAGGAAGGAAGGAAAGAAAGAGAGAAAGAAAGAGAGAGAGAGAGAGAGAAAGAGAAAGAGAAAGAGAGAGAGAGAAAGAGAGAGAAAGAAAGAAAGAAAGAGAAAGAAAGAAAGAAAGAAAGAAAGAAAGAAAGAAAGAAAAAAAAAGAAAGAAAGAAAGAAAGAAAGAAAAAGAAAAAGAAAGAGGAAAGAAAAAAAAAAAAAACAGAAAAACTACATAATAGGATGGAAGAGAGAAAGAGAGATAGTGAGACTAAAAAGGATAAAACTACATCAATCCTTTCCATTTCATAGCTGACAGGTCACAAAAGCTATGACCTTTAGTAAAGTAATTTTAAAAAATGACAAGGATGGGAAAAAAAATGTTCTATCTTCTACTACAGCCAATCCCACTGGGAGGCAAGTAGAGACTGAGAGATGTCAGAGAGCTATAGCACAGATCAATATCAGGTGGATTCAGAAGGCAGGAGAGAATAGAGAAAATAAAGACAAAGAGACAGTAGAATTTGCACCCACATGAATTCTTTTCTATCACTTAAAGCCAGCAGTTCAGACAAAAAGTTATTTTCTATTTCTGCAATTTACATTCTTTTTTAATAATATATTTTTTGGTAGTGCTAAAAAAGAAATAGTCTAAAGGGACCTATGAAGTTAGGTTTGGCAACACTAGATTTGTACTAATGAAACCATGCAGACTTTCATTGTGAAGGCCAGGTTCTGAGTTATGTGCATCTTGAAATGTCTGAAACTGAGTTCAGTTCAGAAGATATTTCCAAATGAACCCAGTCTATATAAGTATTATCAGGCTACTCAATTTATTTGATTACAGAGGTTTATTTATTTTTTTTTTAACTACGAAAGTTTTGTGTTTCTGTTCTAGATAAGTGTAAAAATACCAGAAGTGCTGTACTCACAGTTTTTTACATTTGTGATTCTGTTTTTTGTTTTGTTTTGTTTTGTTAATTAAAAATAAAGAAAGTAAAAAGAAGGAAGTTTAACAAAAGAAAAGAAAATATAATGTAACCTCTCGACATTTTCAAATTAATTTCATTTGCTTGGGGTCAGTAAATGGGAAAAGTCATTAATTGTTTTTGGACAGGATTCAGCTTCATTAGTACTGATGTTCAGTGCCATTTTAGATATTACTGGATATCACAGACATCTGGGATCTGGGGTTTATTAATAGGATATGGGATCCATGGGAAATAATCAGCCACCAGAAGCATCAGCTGTAGGCCAAGCATTATTGCTATCCATTAGGATAAAAGATGGCACTAAACCTCAATATTAAAGCAACCTAAAACTGAGGCATCTGATTTACAATAGGCAGTGTAAAACCTCTTACAGTGAGTACAGAGATAACCGTTCTCCAGACAACTATACTTTGCATGCTAGGTTGAGTTAAAAGCTGAACAGAGACGACAACCTCTCAGGGTATTTCTCTTGTAAGAGGCTGAAATGAGACTTGGATTAGACAAGACTTCTAGTAGAGTACTTTCCAGTAGACTGACTGACTAACATGTATCTAATTGTTTTGCCTTTTATCTCAGTTTCCCCCACACACTCACACCCTGAAGAATACTCAGCCTGATGCTTTAAACTGAAGTTCCTAGTCTATACTTTCTCAAAAATTAAATCAATATTTACTGCCACAGTTTGTTTTGCTAATCTCAATTCATTAAACAAAATCTTGAGGATCAGTTTGAAAGGTATTGTAATGTCTTCAGTATAGCCTTTATTTCACAGACACTGACATTTTGCAATAATTTCAATGTGTATATCTGCAAGGAACAGTACATTGACTAATTAATGTTGTATGTTACTAAACTCACCTTTCTTCATAAATTCCTTCTGTGTTCTAGAAATTGTCTAAAATAATAAAAAGAATTGTATTAAAAAAATATGCTCTTACAAATTAAGTATGAACTTAAACATCTTTGAGCTTTACTGAGATAATCATATTCACCAGTCATACAATCTGTGAGTCCATGGTGTATGTGTTTAGAGTGAATATTAAGTTGCCGAATAGATAAAAAACTGATTCCAAAATGGTCAAAGCTTCCTAACACTTAAAAAAACGAAGTGTCTAATTCTAGCTATAAGGGCTTGTCAGTAACTGGATCTGACCTTTTGCCATTTCACAGTTCACATACTATTGCTATGTCCAAGCCCTCATTAGCCTTGCTCAGAGCTCCAGAGTGCATGCTGGAGTCTGCAGTGGCTAACAGGGAGTGAAAGTGTTCACGGTTTTCATCTAATGTGGTTTTCCAGCTTTAGACGCTCCTTTGTAATTTGGAATAAGGGTACCACCTACTGGCCATAAGCTTTTACATTCAGTGTCACTAATTGCTTCCTTATTGATTAAAACAACCTAATTTCATATTTCATAACATTATAGGCATGCAAATTTGCATAGTGTTTTTTTGTTGTTTTAAAAACATTTATTGCTAAGGGGCAAAGGATTGAGAAAAATATTATACAGAACTTCTACTTTAGCAAAGTTTTATTAATGCAGGTATGAATTCAGATATGAACAAGCAGCTTGATTTCTCCGTTAATAGACAGGAATGGTCTCCATAATAATGTGCTTTCCTACAAGGAAATGTGGAAGATTGCTCTTTCCTCTCCTTCCTTTGAAGACATCCACAGGGAACAACAAAGTCTTCCTGCTCATGACTTTTATCTCACATCTCATAACTCTATCCTACATGTTTTTTGCCTCTGCAGCAGCAGCAAGGCATGCCCAAACTCTTTGTCTTCAGCCTTCATTTTCCACCAGTGCATAAAGCGCAAAAGAGGAGAGGAAGAGACAGAGCTTCTTTTAGGAGTATTGAGGGTCCACAGAAAGAAGAAAAGGTCCTGTAAGTGCTAGGACGTGAGTGATCTAGGTTGGGGCCAGGAGAACCTCAGCAGTTGTTCTCATTCCTCACCCAGCCTGCTCAAGACTACTCACCCTTGAACTGTCAACTCTGTGAAATACTGATCTTTTGTAACCTTACTTCTAAGGCCAAATTTCTGCAAGTTCCCATTTACCTACTTTGGTCTCAACCACCCACTAAAAACAAGCCTCATAGACTCAACAGCCATTGCCTTCATACCTGAATGCCCAGCCTTGCTACCTTGCTACCAGCCTACTAACATCTTTCTCCTGGACACATCCCAATGTTCACCTCAACCTCTTGCCACCACAGCTCATTCTTCCTGCCTCATGCCCTTTATTCTCCTCAGACCTCATCAGCCAGTAATCTTACCAAACTGAATTTGCCTAGGTGGAAAATCTGGAATTGGCCCTGGCTTGAAATAGAAACATTTCACACAGTGAATAAGAAAAACATTTAATTAAACAAAAAGAAAGTCAAGAGGTATTTTAAATTTTAAATACATTTGTATGGTATTTCAAAGATAAAAATTACCCAATATGAAGGTTGATATTTATTCTGGAAGTAAAAAAGCATAACAACCAAATGGCTACAAAATAACATTTGCCAAATTCTAACTTATACTGTTTATTTATAATTTTCAGCGATTAGCATGATTAATTTTTGGAAAAGATTATCAAAGGTGGGAGTGGATTATTTGTCTTTTGAAGTCTGCAGATGTGAACTGGAAAATTAGCTTTAACCTTGATTAAATTCTCTCATCTCCCTTATAGAAGAAGGCAAACTCAATGATGCAATCTTTCATTCTTCACTTATTAATTATGATTCTCTGAACTCTATCCAATGACAAAAATTACTTGAGCAACAATTTAGCTGAACTGCAAACCTCAGACCTTTGCCTTCTACAAGTCTAAAAAGAAAAGAGAATGTATAATGGAAGAAGGAATGTATAGAGGATGGAAGAGGACGTATAATGGAAGAAGGAAAATAGTATCAACACTTGTACAATGCCACTATTTAATATTTAAACATTTAATTATTTAATGTAGGACCTGTTTTTCTAAACATCTGGTTCAATTTAGGCTGCCACACTTGCAGATAGGACAAAACCCAAAGGACCTATGGCATTGGCTTCAGAAAATCAGAAGGGGTGAGGCTATTCTGACCAGGCAGAAAATCATTGATGAATAATTAACTAAATGTTAATGTCACAGTGTTAATGTTAGAACAAAATTTTGTAACCTTGTTGCAAGTCATACAACCACGTAGAAAATCCAGAATTGGGGGTATAGTAGGCTTTTTTTTTTTTTTTTTTTCACTCTCCTTTAAGAAGGATAGATTGGTAAGGCATGTTTGCTAATTTTATCACCTTAAGCAGGGGAGCAGGGGGAAACTGAACCTTTGGAAAAAAAGAAAAAAAGGACAAAATCACCTTCTTTGAGGTGAGAAGATTAACAGATGATTAATCCTGTACTTCCTTTAAGCAAAGAACAAAGTGGAAGGTTTCATATTTTTTCTGGAAGAAGGTTTTATTATATTGAAGACTGAGTATGAAACTGCTTTCAGTTCTGTATGTAATTCAGACACCTTTGAGAGTTTCAGTCATATCCAATAGTAACATGGAGAGAACGGAAAACGACAAACAATAATTAAAAAAAAAAAATCACGGACCATGGACTATACAAGAAACTCTTTTAGGAAGAAAATAATTTCAAATAATTGGCTGCTTATTTGTGCAACAGAACTTTAGGTAGTGGAGCAATGTCATATAGCCATGTCACTTTAGTTATAAAAAGGAAATGGACTCATTACAAAACAGCCTATTATTTTAGAATTAATACATAACTAAAAATGGTATGTCATACATGACATGATTAACTTGTGAAACTCATTGCCATGTGATTGAAATGGAATGAGCAGTGCTTAATAAACTGGCAATATTTATTATAACAAAGCTGTTCAATATTATTATAAGTGTGAGATTTTTTGCTTTCATAAATATATGTGGAATTAAAATGGTACAATTTTCTAATGATTTTACAGAAGCATAGGACTAATTATTTATAAATTAGGTCTGAGCCCTTCCAGATTTCGGTGAGTAGGAAAAGAGACATAATCTAAATCTGGATATTGACAAAAATTTACCAGCTATATCTTGTTCTTAGAAGTATTGAAATGGGCTGAATGTTCCAGTGGGCAGAACCCAGGCTTGGAAGCAGGTGTTCACATGTTCTGTGTACAGCTATGATGTGTGTCATCTTGAACACAGTCTCACTTAAAATAACAAGCAAAAGAAAAGGATCCTGTCCACCGAGTATGTGGCAGCAATTATGAAAATATCCCATGTTCAACATTTTCCTTCCCTCAATGGTAAAATCTCTTCCTTCTTTGCAAACTGGTAAAGGAGCAGCAGCTTTACACCATCAAAGGTCCTCTCATGCCAGCAGAATTTCCTTCCACCTTTCCAGTGACCAGAGGGTATCCTTTTATCAAGAGAGGGGCTGGGTAATGATATTCACAAAGCCAATTACATAGTTTTGTCCACTGTTCGACACTAGGTCTAATAAAACTACTGTAAAAAAACATTTCCCCATCGTAAAATGACAATTGACTGGCTTTAGCACACTCCTGTGAACTGGCTGATCTTGCCAGAGCTCCAGCAGAAACTGGCAGATGAGCTGACTGCTTGGCTGTGCCCATGTGACCCAGCTCAGCAGGAGTCCTAAATACCCTGGAAAGCTTTTGCTGTCTTGCTGATTTCCAAGATTAAGTTTCCTGGCTCTGAGACTGCTTAGATCACTTAGCAGACAGTTCTCCAATGTCTTTTGGCATCATACCTCAATATCCAACAGAAACGTTTAGTGGATATGTGGGACAAAAAAAAAAAAAAAAAAAAAAAAAAAAGAAGTAGTGAAGGCATTCACTGAGGATTCTGGAGAACAGTTCCACGGCAGAGTATTTAGTTCTACAATAATGATTAAGGAAAACAAACAAAACCAACAAACCAACAAACAATGTATATCATGAACTGTAAGAAAACATGCATATTCAGTGCAATGCAAAAGAAAGCGGTGGTCCTAAAGGGCATGGGCAGTGTGACCAGACTTTCTCCTGTAAGATTTTAACCAAAATGTGAGGGGAAAAAAAAATAATAGCAAAACAAAACTCATCTTGACACTGAGTTTTTGAAAAAGAAAGTAATCAAATTCCAGCACTACTGAGAATATATAGTAATACCCTGTAGTCTGTATGATAAATATTGCTTATTAGCAAAATATTTTGAAGTATCATGTGCAAAATTCTGTCTTGTTTTACAGACCAGTTATTTTTAATACTGACATTTATGTTTAGCTTTAAGAGCATCCTCAAACCCTTTAAAATTTAAAATTCTTAAAATTATATATCTGTGTGAAGCAAATAAGCTGAATAAGGTTTCTATAAGAACAGTGTAGAAAATTCACATTTTTAAGTTATTTGGTACACCAAAGCCTTAAGGACCCACTGAAGTCTGTTAACACTAAGTAATTTTTAACTGTAAAATTTCTCAGTTATCATGACAAATAACTGCTGAAAAGTTTTGTCTTTTTGTTTTCTTCCACCAGATGGTGGTATATTGCAAAAAAAACATACTTGTGAGGTCTGTCGACTCCCCCAAAAGCAAGAGAAATACTTCATTAGTAAAATTACTTTCCTTCAAATCTGTTTATTATAGTTTTAGATGTCACTTTGCTTTATTTTGAATGGATTGAAAATGGAAATAGTCAAAGGATTTTTTTAAAAAATAAAATATTTTAATACATTCTTATCCCATTTCCGCAACGATTCCTGACTGCACTGCTTTCACCTATCTCATTTTAGCAGTCTAATAGCTGTATTTTGCTCCGTGTCTCCCTGTAACACTGGTGCATATTTCTGATGGGTAATCCAAATAAGTACTTAAACTATATTTAGATATTGAGATACAACTCCAGAATGTTACGAATGATTTGACATGAGCCCAAGAAAGGGCTTAGCTTTGTCTTAAGGATGGGCCTTGGCTTTAACATGGGAAGATTCCTGCTAATTCTGACAGAATTATGTGGGCTAAAATGTAGAATTGTGTGCACAACATCCACAGCACCTTCTGGAACTGAGTAACTCAGCAGAAACAGTAAATTTTAAAGCTTGTACAGGGCTTATATTGCAAGAGCCAGCAGGGAGTGGTGTGACTTGGAATGTTTCAAGCTTTAGTCTAGCTTTTTAATACTCTTAATGTTCATGTTCAACTACTGTAATATTGAATTAGAATCTACATCTTCAGTCGTTTCAGTGCTTACAAGAAAAAAAAAATACAAAGGGGTCCCCCTTGCAAACTTTGTATTCTCATCTGAGAAGCCAATGATTGTCTTCTGTTGGGAAACAATCTCACAATCCGAACAAAATTAAAGCTGTATATTACTGGTTTTAACAAGGGAAAAGCTTAAAATTTTAAATAATACTGTTGTCTATGTTTTGTTCAACTTGTCTCTCCTGGTAATGCCTTGATATGCATTCACAAATAAAAGGGTACAATTTGCTAATCCTCAAGTTCCAGAGGCTGAGCTCAGGGCCCCTGGGAATATGACGCTCAGCACAAGACCTGACACTCCACCCTAACCTGTATGGCTGTGAAAAGTAGGCTTCAGGCCTGGAGAAGCATTGTTTTTTTAATTATCCTGTGCTTATGTGAAAGTCAAGCCTCAGATGCTAAACATAATTAAAGCAGATATTCTACTTTTTGGTCCCAAATAAGAAGTAGACCAGGCTCCCAGCTCTGTCATCCATACTCTGCTGTTATTTTCTGCCAAGTTGACTGCTGACTCTTCAGCCACCTGCATGCTAATTACATGGATCATAAGACCACTGATTATGAACAGCAGCTCAAATCTTACCCTGGGCTGCAAATTGGCTGATATGACACATAAGGTTGGAAATGATCTAACTTTATAAGCTTGTCATTGTACATGCTGAAGGGGTGGCTTGCTCTATAATAGTACCTTGTATTGCTGATAGCCTCCTCAAATCTGTAGTCGGAAGTAATCCACCTTGCCCAGAAAGAAACATAAAAATAAAATGCGTGTCTTTGTTAAAGTCAAAAGTGCTCACCAGCAGCTGGGAAACTGGTGGAGCATAAAAGCCATGGAAACTTCTATATTTCACTCATGGTTTTGTTTACAATTTAAAGTGGGCTCAAAACAGTGTTAGATTGGGGAAATGAAGCAGTAACTTTCAAATATACCAATTATTTTCAAATGACAATTCATGGTTTACATGCTGGCTTAGTTTTCTGGTGCTCATCTTGAAATAGTTTGAAAAAAGGCTGTATGCAGAAAATACCATTTTCTAAAAGGCAGTCTTGATTACAAAAAATGATTCCTTACTTTACAATAGGTCAAGTAGTGTTTGGTTGCAATGACAAGGTCTAAGACACTGTGTTGCTTCCTCATTTGCTGTAAAACATGGAAAAGAGCATTATCCTTAGAGTCTCTCTCACTTTTTATTGGTCTTTTTTTTTTTCCTTATCTTCTCCTTCTGAATAGAATATTCACCAGCCCAGTATGATCTCCCTTTTTGTTACAGAATTAAAGAAACAGTACACATCTGATATCTAGAAGATCTAGAAGAAGAACCCTGCTCAGCCAAGCTGATCTTCCACCCTGCCTGCTTGAATTCTGACATTTTGGAATTGCCTGTTCCTGTGCTCTTAAGAGGTGGTACTTGACTGACCAGCACTGATGGACACAAATGTCATCAAAAGCGGTTTCCCAGGGGACCTTACCAACTAGTTCCCTGAGCAGTCTGAAGTCTGCTTTCCCCACATCCAGGGTTGAAGTGTTGGTGGCAATTTTCCTCCTATCACCAAAGATTCTAAACTCAACTACTTCATGGTTACTATGGCCAAGACAGCCACCAATTGCCACTTCACCCACAAGACCTTCTCTATTTACAAGCAACAAAACTAGGAGGGCACCTTTCCTAATCAGTTCCCTTAGTATCTTAGTACAAAGAAGTTACCATCAAGGTGTTTTAGGAATCTCCTGGCCCTGTCTGTATCAGCTGTGTAGTATTCCCAGTTCACGTCTGACTAGTTGAAGTCTCCCGTAAGGACAAGAGCAGCTAATCTATATGTATCTCTTACTTCATTAAAGATAATTCATTGATGTCATCTTCCTGGCTGGGTGGTCTGTAGTAGACTCCCACAAAAATATCCAATTTATTTGCTTGTCCCTTAATCCTTACCCAGAGGCTCTCAACGGTGTTATCACCAATTGCAAGGTCCATACAGTCCAACCTCTCCATTATATACGACGCCACTGCCTCACCTTGCCTGTTCTGCCTATCCTTTCTGAAGAGCCTATGATCTTCCATTGTAACACATCAGTCATAATATTGTCCATTTATTTGACCTTTCCCTGTTTTCCCAAATCTTTTCAGCTGGTTGTACAAAACTGTGCTGTTTCAGCAAGTTTCAGCTTTCTACATTATCAGTCTCAGTGAATGTCTGTACTGGTGAATTTGAAATATCAGTTCTCATTCACACCTGTTGCCAAACACATTTTCTTGGTAAAAGTTTAGCTGAGGAAGATGAGTCAGAGAGCTTTTCTTTATCCTCAAAGGGGCACATTAATTTCTAACAGAAAAGCACTGAAGTGCTTGAGTGAAGAGAAATCAGGTTTACAAGCACCATGCTTCAGAGATTTTAACACTCACTCTATCTAAATAAAGACTTTACTTTTCACAGGAAATGTCAGAGCCTTCTTTCACATTAAGGCATGCCTTGGGAAGTGGTGCAAATAGTACATTTTGTTTCTTCACACACTACTGAAAGCTGCTAATAAGGCATCGAAAATGTTTTAGCACAGCATATCTTCTTTTGCCTTCTGCCTTGTTGAATGCTCAGAAGAGATCTTGCTCATAATCTATATTATCCACGTCAGAGAAACATGAATTTGGGAACCAGGTCACAGAACCATGTATTGAAGTAGGCTATCTGATGTACCATGATTGTGCTAGATACTTGAAGAAGATCTACTTTATTCAAAGACCAGTTTCAGATGACTTTTTTTTTTTTTTTTTTTTTTTTAAGAGAGTATAAATTTCTGGACTATATCTCTAAACATCTATCGCTGAAGCCTGGCTTACAGAAGCTACAGTTCTCAATGCCACTCCATGTTCATACACTGAAGGAAAACTTTCATAGAAATAGATGTTTCTCACAGGTATTTTTGTGCCACAAATAATTTGAGAAAATACAGTTCAGCAGTGAAGCATCACAATTTTTATTAATAAATTCAAGTATCAGCAACCCTGTATTGTTTCAGTTTATGGACACAGTGAGTGGGTTCTCAATAGATATTTTACTATTCATTTGCTGTATAAGTAACAGTCAAAGAAAACACGTTTTAGGGTGCTGGCCACGCAGAAATCACCCTGGTTGGAACCCCAAAGACTTGAACATTTTACTGATGTGAAGATGAAGGGCTTTTCACAACCACACGGCCTCATTTGGCCATCTCTAGTTCTTCAAATTATAACAGCATCCTATTTGAAATAGAGCAACAAACGGGAGCCCTGTTAGAATGAACAGAATATGAAGGTCTGAGAATGGAAATGAGGAGAAAATGATAAAAAATACCAAAGAAATAAAATCATGAAAAATGAAATTTATAGCATTTGAGTTAACTTAGTCTGTATACAGGAACAATTCAGTCTAGCTTTTATTATCGACCTTCTTTGTGTTACAACAGTCCCTTCATTTCTTCATTGCCCTGAGTATTATATAAGTATTTAACAAAGACATTTCTTAGCCTGTTCAAAGAGTAATTTCCTTATTTTTCTTCAGCAATAATTATTCATTTAAATGTAAAGCAGAAAGTGGAACACAGATCATGTTTTGACCCTCTAAACAAAGGTGAATTCTCCCTGAAGCATAATCTTCTCTATGCTAGCATTAGATATTGTTAGATTGGTTTGAGTCTGGGTTTGAGCATATCCCAGAAGAAAAATGCTTACTGTTTTGGTTGGAGCCTGTATTGGGTTAACATGATACTGATTTGGTAGCTCGGGGGCTGCAGGGGTTGGATCTGGGGGAAGAGCCCAGAAGCTGCCTCATGTCAGATAAGAGTGAGTTCCAGATGGTTTTCAAAAGAGACCTGCCACTAGCCAAAGCTGAGCCAGTGGACAATGCTGGTTGGGCCTCTGGAAAACATATTTAGAAAAGGGAAGAAAACTGCTGCACAACAGCACCTGGGAGAGAGAAGAACAAATAAAAAAGAAAAAAAAAAGAAAAAAAAAAAAAAAAAGAAAACATAGAGACTCTGCAGACACCAAGGTCAGTGCAGAAGGAGGGCAGGAGGTGCTCCAGGCACAGAACAGAAAGTTCCCCTGCAGCCTGTGGAGAGGCCCCTGGTGGAGCAGGCTCTCCCCCTGCAGCCTATGGGTCCCACATGGAGCAGATCTCCACGCTGCAGCCCGTGAAGGAGCCCCCAGTGGAGCAGGTGGATGTGGCCCGGAGGAGGCTGCGGCCCATGGAGAGCCCCCGCAGGAGCAGGCCCTGAGCCGGAGCTGCAGCCCGTGGAGAGGAGCCCACGCAGGAGCAGGGGGTCTGGGGGGAGCTGCCAGCTGTGGGGGACCTGTGCTGGAGCAGTTTCCTCCTGACGGAAGGACCCCATGGTACAGAGCCATGTTGGAACAGTTCTTGGAAAACATTTGTCTGTAGGAAGCCCACAGAGGATCAGTTCAGGAAGGATGGCATCCCATGGGAGGGACGCTGGAGCAGGGGAAGAGAGTGAGGAGGAGGAGCAGTAGAGATGAAGTGTTATGGAGTGACCACAACCCCCATTCTTCATTCCCCTGTGCCACTCAGGAGGAGGAGGTAAAAGAAGGTAGATGGAGGGGAAGGTGTTTTTAGTTTACTTTTGGTTCTCACTACTCTCTACTCTTATTAGTTGGCAATAAATTAATGTTCCCCAAGTTGAGTCTGTTTTGCCTGTGAAGGTAATAGGTGAGCATTCTCCCTGTCCTTATCTCACCCCATGCAGATTTCCATTGTATTTTCTCCCCCTGTTCTGTTGATGAGGGGGAGTTAAGAGAGTGACTGGGTGGTGTTTGGCTGCCTACTGGTCTTCAGCCACAACAGAGCCAGACAGAAAGAATACCCAGGTAACATCTTCCCACATTTTCCCATTAAGACCCTTCTTTGTCTGCATTTTATTTCCCACTTGCTTGTTTCCTTACAGATCGTTTCAGTAGAAGTATCTAACAGAGAAATCTAAAAAATCACAAAGGTATATATATATATATAATGTTCATAATTCCCACAGTCTCCACAGGCAGGATCTTGGAATATTAACTCTCAACTTCACTACACTGAAAAGTTGCCTTCAGTAAGTGGAAAAGTTTGAGGAAAATGGCAGTTAAGTATTCACCAAGTATTTCAGCTTCAAAAGCAGTTGCAATCTTAGTACTTCGGTGTCTTCTGCATATTAAAGACAATCATTCGGAAATTTATGTCATCATTGCCTATTTCTGTGGCAAACTCAAAGACTATCAATGTACCTTACTATTATGCAGTTACATATCCCCATAAGTTATACTCTCTTCGCTGCAAATTTCAGAATAATTTTAATCATCATCTATTCATGACTACATACACATATACCTTTGCTCCTCTTGTTATTATTCTTTTCATTCCTACTTTTTTCACAGAACAAAAGGCATGTTGCCTGTTCCAAACAGCTCTTTATTTAAAAGATCAGTAAATAAGATATGAAAACACAACAACTGCAGTATACAGGTTATACAACTTCCCTATGGGTTTGGTAGCACTCAAAAATAACCAAGTTATTTAATTCATGCAAGAACCATTAAGTAAACTGTTTCTACTATCTTCTCTATAACTGCTATAAAATTGGATATATTTAATCTCCATTTTTTGGAGAAGGATAATTGTTTTTTAGCCATAAGGATTACTCATTTAATTAACTAAATTGTTTTTACTTTCCAATAAAAGGCTTTACAATATTATGTTCTACAACAGTTGTCTTTACATTTATAAAAATATTATGGTTTTGAAAATAAATGGAGGAACCACACCATTCAGTTCAGACAAAATGATTCCCAAGTCATATTGCTCTATGGACAGCTTTCATTAAGAAAATAATTCACAATACATTGCTTTGTGTGTGTGTGTGTGCACACGTTTATTTTAGGCCTTGAGTTAAATACTTCTTGGAAATAAATAATAAATATATTAAATTATAAAATATAACATTATATTATCTGTTATGCAGCTTGGATTTTTTTAAATGATGAATCAGTAAAACCTGCAATAGTGTTTTGTTTGTTTGTTTGTTTGTTTGTTTTTTAATCTCCAATCTACCCTCAAGATCAAATTTGCTAGCATAAAAGTAACATCAGTTTTTCATTCACATACTATTAATGCTTTGCTAAGCAGCTTAGATACTACATCAGGCTGTTGACAAGCATTCATAGAAGAAATGTGTAGACTATCCAAGGAGCACCTTATGTAGACATAAGAGAATCATATCCTGCAAAGCACTCCTACAACTGAATTTCAAGAGTAAAACGGTTAAGAGGATTCTTATTAACTTTCATTTCTCTCAGTTGATCTTAGTGGCTTGAAAACAGTGCTAGTTTAATACTGCATTGCATCTTTTGACTCAAAACAGCCTGGTATGCTAGGAGCTCAAACAAACAACTGCTATTCCTTCGTAATTCAAATGCAATTATCTGTAGTCCTACCTTTTCCCTCTGTAAGATGGGATCTGAGGAGTCTCCCGAGACAACAGCTATACACGTGCACTCTCATCTACTTGGAAACAGCAAGTCTTAGTTGGGCAATTAGCAGGTTCTGAAGGCTTTATGTTTCTTAATATCTGACCTCTCTCCAAAACCTCCTGAGTGCTTCCATGCTGTTTCACCATATTGCTACTTCAAAGGAGTCATTAATTTTAGCCAACTGGAGGTTGCCTGCCAATGAGGTACCACAAAGCTTTTTCCAGTCCATTTGTTGATTACTAGGTCTCTCAGACCCATCCAGGTATCCTGAACCTGGCACATCAAAACTGATGATAGACATTTTATTTTGTGTGCATGTCTTAAAGTGCCACCTGTTAGATTCAAGAGATTGGATGAAAATTTCAAATTTCAGTAGCAATGAGAAAAGGCAATCAAATATCTTTTAGCTCTTCTTGTTCTCAAAGCTTAAAAACATGATTCAGATGCACCCTGGCAGTGCAGTAAAGGGAGGGAAATAAAAATAATTGGAAATCTATTTATTACTTTATTTATATGTCAGGATCCTTTATTCAACTTTGCAGATTTTGCAGCCTCATTCATGGCTTTTTATTTTATTTTATTTATTTATTTATTGAGTTTTGTAGTATTAAAATCTCATTTCCCAGGTTCTTACTGGAGATCAGCGGCTCCCTCCACTTCCTTTGCTATCTGGACAGCAAGGTACAAGTTCTGCAGGTTTTCTGCAACTGTTGTTTTATGACTGCCTGTAGTCAGCCTAATATTTGGGATGTGGAGAACATCAATGATTGGTCTGGTACCCTGGAGAATTTCAGGAAAACCTGCTTCTGGTTGTGCACTCCTACTTTCAAGTATTATAGTAGTAGCTTGCATCTTCAGTTTGATACTGCACAGTGCAAACTGATAACTAATCTTGGGGAAAAGACTAAAGAACAAGGCCAAATTATCATGACTGTGTTGTTTGTTAGTTAAGAGTAGAGTGTGATACACAGCTACAATCACACATCTTAAAATTAAATCATCTATTTTCATATGGAAACTCCAAATTTCATCCACTCTGTTCACAACACAGCCATTGAACTTTTACCTGAAACCTAAAACTAAGCTTACACTCATGACAGTCAGAAAACAACAGGTTTTATAATATACCACAAGTATGACTCAAGAAAGCTATTTTATCACCACAAATTTAACCTTGAGAAGAGTAACAATTACTTTTTAATGTTGTTTCTTCTAAAGAATAGCTAAGAAATATATGATTTAGAGATGATAAATTATGAGCTTCTCTATGCTTAACTTTTCTTATTTAGGACATTTTTGAGACTACAGATGATAGCTATTCAAACATATGTCACATCAGGCTAAATTTTAGTTAATTTAAATTCTACATTAGAAATAGCTGAGAGGTTTATGCAGTTGGTCCACATGACAATGCCCAATATCTGAGGAGTACAAGAAATAATAAAGTTTCTGAATAACTGGTATAATTATTCATCTATAAACTTCATATAAACATGATGATGGACTATGTAGGAAAAAATGTTCTCTGTGGAGACAAAGAACACATCTCTCAGTAATTACCTTTGTAAAACACAACTGTACATATCAAGAGGAATTTAAGCCAAGGTGACAATCTGAGTTAATGTCTTCAAACCAACATTTTTAAACTTAAACCAATTTTGAGGTACAGTGGGAAAAAAGCTGTCTGAATTTACAAATCTTTGCATATTGTGAGGGTCTCTTCTGTCTTGAAGTTCTTTCAGTGCTCACTGTTGCTGCAAATACAGCATGTTCTTCACAGGCAGTGCACAACTAGGGCCAAGGATCCCACTTAAAGAATGGGCAAAATAGAGACAAATATGCCTGCCTGCCTATTTATTATTATTATTATTATTATTATATTTTTTAAGCTTGTGTCATCTGAAATGGAGGGCTAAAGGAAGATTGAAATTCCATAAGAGTGAGATTAGCAGGAAACAGGAACAGTTAGATGTCAAATGAGATTTCAAGAAAATAAGGGGCCCCCGGACATTAAAACATCCTTTTACAGCTCTGTTTATCTGGCTTAATAATGTGTTTTCAGTGTGTTTTCTAACATTTTAATGCTGTTACATTTGCTTTTCACCAGTGACCAACAACCTGAAATGCCAGCATTGACTTTACTGAACAGTTATGAATATTGTTTCCTCATTTAGTTAGGACTTCCTTTCACTCTGGATGACATTGCTCTGACAGATCCCTGAACACCTCCATCAAATGCTAGGGAACATTTTAATGAGCTACCTCCTGTCACACTATAAGATCTACCTCCTCTGGTGACACACAATAGCTGACCATGTGTGGATTCACACTGTGCTGAAAGTAAATGGGTTATTTTAAGCCATTTTCAGACAGTCAATCTAGCTAATCTGTGCCTTGCAAAGAGCAAGCTCAGAGTCAGAGTGTAACTTCCACTTGAAGGTAGGGTACTAGTTAAGAGTGGAATCCTTTAACCAACATTGTTTGAGATCCTCAAATGAAACACAGGTGTGTGCTTTTTTCTCTCAGATGACAACATTATAATTTTTTTAAACTCTTACACTCTTAAAATGAATACACAGAGAAAAGTACCATGGCAAGATATTTCTTTTTTTTTTCCTTTTTCCTTTTTTTTTTCCTATGCATGTTTGTGTGTTCTCTACAAAATAGTGATTAAAATAGTGATCTGAAGTCTCTTTCTTTCCTTTTTTTTCCCCATATATTACTTGCACTGAATTTTTGAACAAACTCCGTCAAACTCCATTCTGCTCTGTTATTTCAGATCAACAGCTAATTTAGAATTTAAGGTATCCATAATAGGACAGAGCTTGTAGGTTTTTGGAAAGAGAGGTGTTTCTCACTTAAGAGCACACTGTCTCCAGTCAAATTCTACAACTGTTTCACAAAAACAAACAAACAAAAGAAATTAATCTACTAGAACCATATTTAAATGAAACTCTTAAACACATTAAGCATTTAAACCATTGAGACCAAATGTGCTTAATTACTTTGCTCTATTCAAATTATAATGATTATAGTAATTAGTGCATGCTCAGTTATATCTTGTGAATGCATGCATTTAATGGCTATTTAATATATAAACTGATAACATTTGCAGTGAGAAAAGGAAATAGAAATAGCTGTAGTGTAGTGAAAATACATTTTACAGTAAAAAGATAAAAAATAAATAAAATTCTTCCCCATGTAACAAAGTTGGTATAACCATTGGTAGCGGTGTATTTTTCCATGCTACTTATCCCTCTATATGTTTAATAATAATTGACAGAAAATATGACCTATGAGATGATTTGGTAATTCTCTGTGGGGTTTTTGCCATTTTTTCAAACATTTTGAAGAAATACCTCAAACAGAAAACAGGTAGGCTTCAAAAGCAATGTCTATTCCCACTTTTTGTCTCCTGGTCTGAGCATCAAGTCTTCATGGGTCACAGACTCTCTATTTTAACTGTTGTTGTTTCCCCCAGTTCAAATGGTTTTCTTCCAGACTGGAATCCAGGAGCACTGAGATCCCACATCTGATGTAGGGATTAGACACATGGAGCTGGAGAGTGTGTGAGTTTCAGGTGGTACTTGAGAACTTACCACTTGAAAATACACTTTTTTTTTTTTTTTTTTTTTTTTCCATGATGGGAGCTTCCCCTTTGGTGGACTTCCAAGACTATCTTCAGCTCCCAAAACTACCTGTTGTTATTACAGATTTGTAGAGGGAGGGAGCTTTGTAGAGGGAAATAGCTTTCAATAGTAAATGTAAGATGTTCTAACTTTAATTCCTCTTTTAAATATTTTTTCCCAAATTTCTCATATAACTGGATTAGTATAGTGACTTTTCCAGTAACACCACAGGAGAATGAATCATCTTTTTTTTTTTTGTTTTAATTTTTTTTTTCCTGAGCACTCATAAATTAGGTAAACACCATAAATTATTTTACTGATTTAATAAACTCTTTTCCTTATTTAGTCAATGTTACATGAGGTTATGAAGCATATCTGGCTGTGTTCTCAGTAGCATACTTTGTTAAAGTCTCATTAATGCATTTTCTTAAATTATGGCAAGTGGTAAGTCAGGAATCAAGAATTTAAATTCACTTACAAGCAGGCTGTTTTAAATACAAATTTTGAAATTGCCAATAAGTATTTGACCATATTTCCTTACTTACTTAGACCTAATCCCTAATAATTTAAATTGGCCAATCTATAAAATATTGCAGCAGTTCTGAATACTGTATTATATAAAAACTTGCAAGAATATATATGTTTGAGGTGTTCCAAGAACAAGTTTCCATAACAAGAAATTGTTAAGATTCTCAGTCAAGACAATATCAATTTCCTTGATGTATGTCAGTGTGTGAAAATAGGAAAAATACTGTATTGTTGGAAATATGTTGAAATCTCAGTAGTGTGCAATACATCACGCTTAGAAAGTAGATTTATTTGCAAATGTATTGATCCAATTAATTTCAAGTAGGAAAATAATCACAAACAAGAAACAGCCATTGCAAACAACAAAAAAGACAGTTATGTTGTCATCTTGATGTTTTTCCATAGTATATTTTCACACAAGTATGATTTTAGATCTAAATAAGATAACCATAACACACAGTTACCTATAAACTAAGTACACATTGTTTTCCTCTGCTGCATCAGTAATATGAACTTCTCTTGAGTATGTATGGTCTTCTAGCTTTGTTCACATGTAGTTGTCTCTTCAGAATATAGGGATTTTTTCTTTTCATTATTTCCTTTTCTTGGCTTGAGTTCTCTAGATCATAAGCATCTTGCTGAAGTAACTGTAGGATGTCAGAAGACACAGAATGGTATCAGGGTTTTTTGGTAATGAAAATTATCAATTCCTAGAGAGCTTTATAAGCCCCAAACTCAGACCTAACCTAATATCAGGCTACAAATTTGCTGAATCCTATGGAAGTGATATTTAAATTCTGCTGAAACTAATGAGATCATTGGTTTTGACTAGAGAAAAGCTGATATGCCCTTCTTCGACTAAATTTGACTTAAAGCTTCCTAATGATTGTCACTTTATAATTTAACCGAAAGACCTCCTAAAACACCCACTCCTTGCTGTTTTCAGCTTTTGAGGAATATTTTTATCTCCAAATTCCTACAACTAAAAAATCAAAATTTATGATGAGTAAGTAAGAAATGAAATAAAGCTAAATTTTTATCAATCAAATATGTTATATAACTGTGTTTTACTTGGAGTTTTTTAAGTGTTTTCTTCAGATTAATTCTTGCTGGATCTATTAGGATTTCATCCATTTTCTTATAACATTCTTCCATGGTCAAGTACAATCCTACTGATTTTAGCTGATTGTGGCTGAAAGGAATTAAACTAAAAATATTTTTAGACCCACCTCAATATTTCCCTAAACAATCAAACTCTGTTACTCACTTAATTCCTTAATAAATAAGAGCTCATCTAAATTCTGTTGATATCAATGGAAAAGCTCTTATGGTTTCAACAGACTTTGGAATCAATCCTGGACGAGTAAGATCATAAGAACTTGTTTCATTGCATAAACTGTTTATTTCAAGCCTGCTCCCTCTGTCTCTATCCCTTCTTTTTCTATTATGCCTTAAAATTTTTTGTGCTGCTTAACAATGTTCCTAAGCTGAGAGAGAAATACCCTTTTTTAATTTCACGTGGAGTATGGTTAGGAGTGGTGCTTCCCAACCACCACAAAAAGTGATGCAATTGTAATTGCAGGAGCTGTGATTAAGTTGCAGGCTATTGCATGTGGTCAATGCTATGGTAGCTCTTTTTCAGCAATAAATGTAACAATGGAGTCATCAGAAAACTGGTTCTCAGAGACGTTGCAGACTTTTGCATGGGCCATCCTAGCTGGTATGAAAGATTGAGAATAAGCAAATATAGAGCTGTGATTCAGCAAGCAAAAGGGTATTAGGACTCAGCCAGACTGCCCATGTATCTGTAACAGCTGAAGAAATGTGATTTTGCTGGAAAGCGGGTAGTGCTACTACACAAAGCAACTTTTAATGTAATACATATCAGTGTAAACGGATTCTGTTAAGTGCTCTTCATGTGATCATTGCACTAAGGTACATATGATAGGTGGACTAAAAACAATCACTATTTAGGATTAGCAGTCTTCAGGTGTGGGAGAACAGGCAAGCAGGATTCCCTTGATTCTGGTTTCCTAGCAATGGTAAATCCAGAGTACCTGGTAAAATTACATGTATACATGGGCATGTGTCCATGTATTTTGAATCCAGTTTGTCTTAGGGCCTTGAAAGGTTTTACAGAAACTCTGCCTACAGTTAGTTATGCCTGAATAAATATACAGTAATTTCATGTGTGTTAAGCAGATTTTAATTTTGTACTCTGGTTCACTGCCACATGCTTGTTTGGTTTCCTGGAATGGCTATGAAGAGTGGAGAAATTATGTAGTTAAGAATACTTCACATATGTGCATGCATCTTTATCCAAAACAGGCATTCAGCTCTTGAAAAACTACATTAATTCACAACCCTTTCACTAACAGCCATATTAGAGGTATTAGGTATTACAGAATATCAAAAAGGTAAGGAAAGTTTAGACAATATAACAGGAGTGATTTAAACCAAGAACACACAAAGCTTGGAATACATAGGGTATGGATTTTATAAGATCACCGTGAAGACAAAGGGATCACAAAAGCGTAATAGTCATTGAAACTTGCATTTGTGACACTTTACCTCCCAATGCTGAAAGGCTCTACTGTGGCAAACTTTCTGGAGTTGATATACTGTCAGCATTGCTTCCAAGCTGAAGCCATCCAGACCAGCAGGGAACTGTCTTCCTGAAATGAGATCCTCTTCATCTGCCTCTACTGTTTCCCCCACTTGGTTGTTCATGTTGTTGACAAGATTGCAGACATTTAACAGGGTCGTTTTCCAGTAAGGAAGTTTTGCTCTGTTAATCTGAAAATACAAATGTCCTCTACTTAATGTATTGCAATTTTTGGTTTGTTTTGAGTAATAATGTGTGACATTCAAGCATTTTGGTAGGAACAAGTTTGCTTGTTTAAAGTCTTTTTCATCTGCCCAACTTTAATACAATAATTAGAGAGTGCAGAAATTAGGACAACTCCTTTATTAAAAACACGAAGTCTGTTTCCCCACTGCCTTACCCTCAAGGTAGATATATGCGATGTTAAAGTAAACTGCTACCAAACCAGAATGGTAGCATTTCATAGTCATTCTACACAGGTGCAAACAAAAACACAAATGGAAATTAATATAAATTCATAGGTGTAAGTCAGGACAATGAGTCAGGACCACTGGATAAATTCCCAGTGCCAGATTCCAAGCTGGATGCTTGTGGTTAACTAGAAACTCCTCCCCAGTTCAGAACAAATACCAGTCATTTCAAAATTCCCCAAGAAAAGGACAGAGTCCCTGCTTCAGGGAAAGCTGTCTGATGAGGCTGGATCTGATGTTATGGAATTTGTAAGCCCCAGGATTTTTGGATACTGGAGAGTCATGAACATGAGAGATGTGTATAGAAGGTCTAGGGACTTGGATAAAGGTGGAGCAAAGATGAAATAGAGTTGTGCAAACGAAGTCTTCCTGATTTTGTGGCTGGACTGAAAAACTGAGACCAACTGTTTTTGGGTGGTCCGTAATGAACTATCTCAGGGTTGTTATAGAAAGACAAAAATAAACAGAAATTTCACCATGGTCTGTGACAATTTTTGCTTAATCCAATACCTTACATTATTTAAGAGCTATTTATCTTTTAAAACCTTTAAAAATACATGAGAAAAAACATTTTTACTTTTTATTAGTATTTTTTTCAAGCAACTGTGGTAATAGTTTTCTTTAGCTTTGATTATCCATGGAAAAAAAATGAAGTGAAAAAAATAATTCCTACCTCATTCACTGCTCTGTTTTCTTTGCCACTTTCTTTCTCACACTATCAATTATTTCTTCCAAATTGTATTCCTCTTATTGATGGGTATTAGTTTACTACTTACTGAAACTAGTTTCCTTCAACTGGAACTGGTGATGTAGCAATCTCCAATCAAAAGCCACAGAATAAATTTCTGTTTATTAATGGCAAGGGTTTCCTTGCTGAATGCATTAGAATTACACTCTACTAATGAACTAAAACGTAGTTTCTTTTCCTGGATGTACCAAATTAAATACGATTATTGCATTAATACAGACATTGCCTTTTACTAACCAACAGCATTAACTGAGAGTGTGAATGCAGTTCTTACCTAGTTGAACATTTGGTAATCACACAACCTGTAGTTTCTTCAAAGCGATTTCCTAACAAAGAGGTATTGTATGTAAGATTTGTGCATATTTGCTACAATTTTTTGAGGGAAAAGAAAGAAAATGGAGAGATGTGAACAAGAAACAAGAAAGGCTCTCATCACTAATATCACTAGTTGAAAGAAATGCCCTTTTGTCTTTAATCATTACTTCAGTATATATCTGATATATGCATGCATTTCAGAATGAGAGTAATTTAGTCCTTTGATACAACTGCTGTGTTCTTAGCTTCCTGACAGGGCTCAGAAAACACGTAGTATTTTGTTCTGAGGCTAAGAAGAAAATTCCCAAATTTTATTCAGAAGGTTCTGCATTGTTTCGGCTCATCTGCTGTCCCATTCAGGTGCTCCATTCCGGAAATTAGTCAGTTTAATTATTTGAAAAGATGTGGCAGGTTCAAAACAAACTTAACCTCTTTAAAGAATGCCTAATTTAATTAAGAAAAGTTAAATTAGCAAAAAGAGCAAGTGTGCACGCGATTTCAAAATCTTTGGTCTTTTCAAAAATATTTGTGAAATGCAAAACCATGGAGCTTTTCATACTAAATGAGGTGACTTTTCCAATACAATTCTTTCTCTTGGGTATATGAAAGAAATATGAACTAGTTAAATTGCAATGAAGAATTAAATCTAGGGACAGTGCTATGTGAGCAAGTGAGAACTGTAAGTTGAAACCAAGTCCAGTGGATGGGACTGGAAAAGAAAAAAAATGGGGAAATATGTTATGCCTTCTTGAATAATTTTTAATAACTTTTGATCACAAGATTCTATTTTATGTTACCTTGATGCACGTCTTTGTTTAAAGGAATGCTACTCTCTATTAGTAAAATACTTAAATTGCAGCCTCCATTAGGTGCAATTTGTCTTAGCTGCTACTTATGAGGTTAGGGGAAAATAGTCTTGCAGTTCTGTCTGCAACCATACTTTGTCAGTCAAAAGAGTCTAATTCTCATTAATACCTTGCATATATCACTTCAAAATATTTTTTTACTTGAGTACACATGCTTCTGACTTACACTCCTGTGGACTCACACAACGATACTATAAAGCATTAAGAACTTTTTTTTTTTTTTTTTTTAACTGAACATGAAGCTCTCTAGGTCATGTCCACTCACTGAACAAAGCAGTCGTGTTACTTTTCTAATACACTTCACTATTACAGCAAGCATTACAACCACACAGCTTTGTTTGTATGGAAAATCTCTGAGGTGGGTATTCTGGAGAAAAAGAAAAGAAAGGCAAAAATAGTTTTAGATGACTGTAACACAGATGTTCAGGTACACTTCCAGTGCGTGATATATTTTCCACACAGGTCTAAGCAATACCAACTACAGTTGCTCAAGATATGTTTTGCTATAACACCTCCACGAGAGATCAAAGAACTCATACCTGTCAAGAAGGAACACATTTTTTTGAAGATTAACTTGAAAAAAAATCAGGGAGGGATCTGATTGAACAAAAGAGACTGCTGGATGAATCAGTATTTAAAAATTATTAATGCTAAAGAATTCATGAAGTGAATATTATATACACATTTCCATTGTTGAACATGCGTCTGAAATATGACTCAGATATATGGTTTCCCACACCTTTTTACATCTTGAGAAGTGAAAAGAGAAGTTAAAATTGACTAAGTAACTGAAATGAGCTTGAGAATATTTTCTTCTTGACAACAGTCCTTTCCTATGAAAAACTTCAGAGAATCCCAAGTTATAATACATCTGATATATTTTTCTTTCCATTTCTGGTTGAATGATGACCCAATAAAATTTATTTAATATAACTTATTGTTGCTGTTTTGTAATTAATACCTCCCAAATGTTAACTAATAATAAAGTTCTTTTTTTTTTTATATATATATTCTTGCCTTCATCTGGTGAAAGGAGGTGAAAAACAGATTCGTAACCAAATAAACCTCAAGACACCAAAAATATAAAAAAAGAACTTGGACTTAGCTTACAGAATTCCTGAAGTATTATAAGGCAGAGAACGGAAGGCTTTTTCTGGTGCTTTTTCATAGAATCATAGGATCATAGCCTGGTTTGGGTTGGAAGGGACCTTAAAGATCATCTAGTTCCAACCCCCTGCCATGGGCTTCCATTAGACCAGGTTGCCCAACCTGGCCTTGAACATTTCCAGGGATGGGGCATCCACAGTTTCTTCAGGTAACCTGTTCCAATGCCTCGCCACCCTCTGAGTAAAGAATTTCTTCCTAATATCTAATCTAAACCTACTTTCTTTTAGTTGAAAAATATTACCCCTTGTCCTATCACTACACTCCCTGACAAAGAGTCCCTCTCCTGCTTTCCTGAAAGCTCCCTTTAAGTACTGAAAGGCTGCTATAAGGTCTCCCTGGAGCCTTCCCTTCTCCAGGGAGACCTTCTAGCAGCCTTCTTTTTCTGGTACACTTCCTTGTTGTTAGTTTTGTTTCATGAATTCCTCTACATAGAGCAAAGCAGGAATTTCACTTGTTTTTCATCAACATTAATGAAAGAGTGTGCAGATATCTCAGCATGCTGCTGAAGTCATGCAAAAGTATCAGTAGTATAAACCGTATTGGCTCAACAGGTCTGCACTGTCTACATAGGTGCTTCAAGGGTTCCTCTTCAGAATAGTAGTTGAATTTTGTTCAGAATGTATCAATAGAAATTATAATAAAAATGTTCTCTTTCTTTAAGTAAATAAGTTATTGAGTTCCATTACAGCCAAAGTTCTTCCATGATATACACTAATGCCTTTAAATGTAAAGGGTTGTAAGCAATGTCTAAGTCAGGAAGTCAACAACTCCTAGGCAGCTGTAGCCTCATCTGCCTCTGACAAAAAGGTTAAACTTTCTGGCATATACTGTCAGGAATAGGCATCCAAGAACAGTAAGAAGCTCAGAGTGTCCAAGATTTCAAAAAATTAATGTAAGTGGGTATCACAACATTATATTCGAGTGATAAGCTATTCAAAGAAACACTTTTGTTCCTTTCTTTTTATTGAACTGATACCATCTCAATCTTGAGTTAAGGACATTCTTCGTGTAAATGGTGGTTTCATCTGAACATTTAAGGAGGAGGAATAGAGCTATCTTTTTGATACAAAAAACAGTCAGCAGGTAATTTCATACCTGTGACACCGCAGGTTGTGTAGTCTTACTAAATCTTGCAAAGGGCTCTTTGGATTTTATCTTAGAAGAAAGATACATAAAGCATTTTAGGGACTTGTTTGATCCCTTTATCTTCTTTGAGGTGTAACAGCAGAGGAAGACAGACTGTATTAAATGTTGAAGACAGTTCAAAATAAGCATGTATGTACTTGCTTTTAAAAAAAAAAAATGTTGTAGAGGTATTTAGCATATGGATGAATGGCCAAAAAGGCCAGCAGACACTGGACAACAGTCTGCGAAGTCAAAACCATGTGGTAAAAAGCTTATTTCCATAGTTTCAGAGAGACTATTAGTCTTAATAGCATACTTCACAAGTACCTACTTAGGAAGAACTTTTCTGTGAAATACTAGAACTATAAGTGCTAATCCACTTTACTGCATTTTTATATCTGGGTTTTCATAAACACTTTTTTTTTTTAATTTATTTATTGTTATTTTCCCCTCCATGTTAGTGCTGAGAACCATTAAGTCTATTTAAGTTGTCTGAATTTCCCTTGCTGTTGCTAACCAAGTCAGTGTCAAAGATGATTAATACAATTCAATAGTAATTGCCCTCAACTGGAACTTGATCTCAAGCAAAAACCAAGTCAGTTATCATATATACCATCATAAAATTTGTCTTTCACATTAGAGCCATACCTCTGTTGTAGACCAAACCTAGCAGAAGCCGACAGGAAAAAATATATATATTTGTCATTTTACTATTGAATGGGGTGGTCTATCCCTTGTAGGAGAAGTTTTATATACATTTTAGTGGTTCTACCATGCCTTACTTTGATGTCAAAGGACAATACATATTAAATGAATTAGTTTTAAATGATGATTTAAATGGTATAATCTAGAATTAAAATGATGTCTCTGATATATGTCTATTGTTTCTGTCTACTTCACGTGTCACTTGTCTTATATGTTATATATACCATGAGGAGATCAAATAGCAAGCTACATGATGTAAAACAACATGTAATAGTGTATGACATACATCTTCATATTATAAACTGGTGTACTATATTCGGGCATTTTTAGTTACTTGAGATTGTACTCTATGCTGAGAGAGAAGAGAAGATGGAAGTGAAAGTTAGGATCACAATTCCACTACAACCAGTAACAGAAATACCAACAACTGCAGGGTTTTCTCCCAGGACACATTATGGTTTGGCACACAGAGAAAGAACTATTTTTGTCAGCCTCCTACATTTAAATTTGTCTCTGAAAAATAATCTGTATTAAATCTTTCTTTACCTTAGAGAAGCAAGTGACAAACAGGTTTGTTTGGAATCGACCATGCCAATAAAGAACTTGGGAACCTAAGAATTGCTAGACCAGATCAGAACAATCTATTTTCTAGCCTCATTTCTCATCCTGGCATATTCAAAGACTACTGTGAAAAATCTCACACATAACCAAACACAGTAAATACTGTATTGCAGGCAGGCTTTGTCCTTAACATTCAACTAGTCATTAGCTTATGAATCCTTATTTGAAAATTTTCATGAAAATCTCTTCATTTTCACTGAAATCAAGCTGCACTTGAACTTCATGAGAAACAAGAGTTAAATCACTCAACCTTAAGCCTATAACACTCATTTCAGAGTTTGTTCTTCAATATGTTGCTGAAGAAATATTAGACATCTATATTTTTTAAATCATTCGTGGAAAGTAACAGTGTTGCAAAAGTGCTTGTCTATCAGCCCATTCAGTACATATGTGCAACACTTGCTGCTTCACCTAGGTCAGTATGAGCTTGGATCAGAACTTTTTTCTATTTGTATTAAATAACATGTACATCACTCACAGTCTGGCCACTTGTCAAGGAAATGTCATTTACCAGATTAATAGTTTCATAGTCATCTCCCCATGTTCTTGTACTAACACTACGATGAAATTCCTAAACTAAGATCACCATATGCATTAACAGCTTTTGCTTCATGACTGTCTTAATTTTATGTGCATATAGAAAAAAAGTTCTGCATAAAAAAATCTCACAGATTTGACTAAAGGTTAATTTAGCTTTCAGCAGACATAATCTTATTGGAAACACATTTCCTCTTATAAATTTATGTCTCTACACATAACGCACTTTTGACAGTTTAATGAAAGTAACAGTGCTAAAACTGAGGAACACTTTTTGTGTCACATCAACACCTTCAAATTTCCTTTGAACTGAGAAAATCTTGCACCAAAGTGATGTCTAGCACTAAACTTTTAGGTCTAGACCATAAGTTATTACTTTGTGTAAAGACTTATAGGTTTGTAATGAGAATTCATTTGCTCCCTACCCATCAACTAAAAGAGGAAAAATAATTACCTTTGATGTATACATATTGGTCAATAAATCTGCTTCTAATGCTTTCATTTCCTCTTCTGAATCTGGGAATAAATCAGTAACATATGTTGATTATTTCATTATAAATCACGGACATCTGAATTCAGCAAACAGTATTTAGATATTTCAATTAGTTTTGGAAGAAGAAAAAAAAAAACTGTAATAGAAGTACAGCAAAGTGATCTAAATGGACTGTGATGAGCCTTTAGGTAAGAGTAATATTATTTTGAAATGGATACTCAAAACATTTTAAAGCAGAATCAAGCTTATTGAGGTGAAAATGAAAGGATTATTAATGAAAGGATTCGTTAATTCATTAATCTCAGTTCACTGGTCAACAGCCATTCCAGTAAACAAAACCACTGCTATATCTTCATTCAAAATGAGTATGATTTTCATAATCACTGTTTGTCACCTCTCCTAACCTTGGAAGATTTTGGATATTTATTTTCAAAGAATATTTCCTTAAGTAGCAAATAAGAATTTAGATCAATGGCAATTGAGCTACTTGACAAAATTTAGTCTCAATTATTCTTAGTTAAATTAAGAGTATTTTTACTGATATGAGGGAATTGAGCAAGACAAGCGTTTGTGATACAAGCTCTTCTGAAAATGCATACTCCAAATGAAAGTATTCTAACCAAAATTCTTAGGATTTTCTTTACTAATGTAATTGACTTTTAATAGCTCAGTGGGCTTGCAAGACTTGGTTTGGTCAAAAGAGTAAACATTGCTGTAGAAAGAAGAAACAGTCAAAAACTTTTCTGCTTTGTGCTCTACAGAACCACAAGGAAGAACTGTCACCTTGAAAATGAAACAGCAATTACAGCTCAAATATGAGATGTATACAGAAATCTAGTGAAACAAATTTCCACATGGCTTTTAGGTTCCACAGATTACTAGCAGTCCTAAGCCAAACAATACAATTACATAGATTTAAAACCAAACTACACAGATATTTATTCCATATTAATATAAACCATACCTCAGTTTTATTAAAATGATACATGTTATCAGCATGTAATACCCTACCACAGAATCTGTGGATAGATTCTACTTATGTCTGAATTTCAGGGATCATCACCACATTATCTTAATACTCTAATTCTGTCTACAGAACATAGGACCATAAGAAAACTTTTATGTGTGTGTGTGCTTGTCTGTGATAGATTTCTGCTAGCACAGGAAGTCTACTATTACAATACTCTTAAAAATCGATCATGATCAGTTTTTGTAACAAGATCACCCACACCCCACCACATTTCTTCTTCGGGAAATTCTTCCAAACTATCAAAGGTTATTCACATTCTTCTAATTTCAAGCCTAATTTATTTCCAATTAAAATTTTATTCACAGCTCACATATAACCTCCTTCACTATATATGCTGCCTCTCTATTTTTAACATTTATCCAACTCATGTGGGTTTTGAGAATAATCACAACACTTCCTTACTTAGATCTTCAAGGTATTTTTATATGGTGACCATCAAACAAATGCAAGGTCACTGTGCCTCTACTTTAGAGTTTCAGACATAAGCCATTCCCCTGGAAACACCACAGACACTTTACTGAAAGGCTATGCTCATAGCTATTACACTGTCTCTGATCTACGTAATAGCCACCTGTTCCTTAAGTCATCAGTGACCCTCCCCCGTGCCTGATGTGATCTCAACACAGCACGGCACAAACTAGATCAGAGGTCCTACTACTTAACTGCCTTAATGTTTTCCAGGTGCTAAAGAAGTAGCTTTCAGACACATTTTTGGATTTTTATTGTCTTTCATGGCTGAAAAACCTTATTATCTTGTAATAAGAGTAAGGTCAGATAGCATGACCAAGTCCTATGTCTCCTCACACATTTCCAAGAGCCATGGTTCTGTTAAAAGGAGTTTGTAATAGAAACTTATTATTTCCTAATCTATTACACTTTGCACAGCAGTACTTCTTCCCATTTTTATTATTCAGGTCATCAAAAACTCCTATGCATTATAACAGTCTTCCTCTGTAGTGATGCTCATATTCACCTTTGTGTTACTAGTTCAATGCATTCATTCATTCATCCTTTCCTTCATTTTGCATTGAAGTTGTTATCAAAAGTATTGAGTAAGACTGGTCAGCAGTACTGCAGCAACTCACTAGCAACTCCTCTCTAGCCTAATACCCTACAGCACAACGTATTGTCATTGTTACCTGATCTTTTAACAGCTTCACCTGTAGCTGAAGGTCTTTCTGCTGGAAGCAAAAGACACCACAGCTGAATTTCTACTAATGATAGCAGCAGCTCCTACAAGTGTGTGAACAGTACAGGTGTGACAGCATTGTGATTTGTTGTGTTCTATCAGCTGGGAGCAATAAAATAACTTGCATCTGGTCAGCACCCTGGCTTTTAAAGGCCATATAGAATAAAAGATTGTTTCCACACTGTCAGGGGTAGAAGACAGATGCATAAGTGGAAGGTTGCACTGAATAGATAGGTATTAAACATTTTGATAAGAGAAAAGAACTTTGGAGGACGTTATTTAGGAGATCATTGCTAGAGTGAAAAATGAAACAAAGCTTGGAGGAGGAAAAGGGAGTGCACACAGATAATTCAGGAGTGAAAGAGACAGATGAGGAGTAAAAGCATTAAAAGATCACTCAGAGCAAAGAATAAAAAAATCACATTACATGTTATTGTCCAAATCTAAGGAAGATCCACACACTTTGTTGTCTTTTTAATGATTTGTTTATAATTGTTATAGCTTCTATTCATGTATCTACATTCTGTAGAACTAGTTACCTTCTACAGGAACATACTTTCCCCCGATGGCAGATATTTTCAAAGGGAAATTAAACTAAAGATCATTTTCTTTGTGACATAATTGTCCGTATTAGTAAAAACTGATTTGGCCTTTCCATGCAAACTTCTCTATGACATTTCTCTTTTAAATATAATTTCAAAATTTCCAGCAAATGAACCATCATGTTAGTTACATATACGATTTCATTTGTTCTTGTATGCACCTCTTATAATTTCCACTGAAATCTTCGGCTTTAGTGGGCTTATGAATTCGATACTGCCTAACTGAAAATACTATTCATGCCTTTGCTTAAAAAGCTTTAGATTTATGGGGAGAAAATAATAAATATTAAGTCCTGTCACTGAGATCACCAATTCTCTAAAACACACAAAACAATAATGGTTAAGTTGTGACAAAATACAGATATTAAGCGTGTTACATTTTTCTTCTCTGGGGAAATGAAAATTGGTAACTTGCATCCAAAGAGGGGAATTCTGAGTCTTCCTGAATACTAAAGCACAAAAATAAAGCCATTTGTAAATTTACTCCTTAAATTTTGTGAAGTTACAGATTACAGTCATTTGCAAGTTAGAGTGGATTTTAAAGCCTATTCTGCTCCATGTCTGTGGCTGTACACCTGTTTTTTGTTGTTGTTTTGTTTTTCTCAAAAGCTGATGACCTAAGTGACACAGCTATGTCATTTTCCAAATGAGAAGGCAGTGCATTTTCATATATGGCCCTCTTTTTTGTGTTTCCAAAGTAATTGATCGTGGAAAAGAAATGCACTTACATTTAACTTCCTGTTGTGTGATCAGCATCTTTGTGACCAGCAGTTTTTGTCATCATTTTGGTACAGTTACTAGCTTTTTCTTTTTTTTTTTTTTTTTTCCCCTCCAGAATACTAAAATTTTACTTCAGCTACTAAGAAGTGACTACAATGCATATGTAGTCATGTTGATTTGGACTACGGGAGATATTCATACATGTTGCAGAAAATACAGTATATATGATGGTTTGGAAATACATGGTATTCAGCAAACCTCAAATGAGGCAGCATAATTAAGTGGACAGTCTACACCGATGTGTGTTTCTCAATGACTACTCTACACTAACAACCACGGCAGCGATGCTGTGGGGCGCAACGGCTTACAGGAAAGGAGAAAGTTAGGAGAGTATCAGAGAATACGATGCTGGCCAGAGCCTGTTACCGGGGCAGCTCCTTGGCGCCTGAAGTTCGTCCACCTCGTTGCGTCCAGTCCCGCTGGAGGGGGCAGGAGCGCCCGGGGGCCGGCTGCTGCCAGGGGCCAGGGAGGCTCCGTGTGCCGGCGCGGCGGGGCGCAGGGCACGGCGGGGGCTTACCTGAGCAGAGGCTGCAGGAGGCCAAGGCCAGCAGCACCACGCACACCAGCTGGGCTCTCATCCTTGCCGCGCCACCTTCTAGAAAGTAAAGTCCATAAATCCTGGGGAGAGACGGAGAGAGAGACAGACAGACACACAGAGAGAGCCGCTCCGCGCCCTCGGCAGCGTGCTGACGGGCGGCCGCAGGCACTAGACAGGGGACCCGGACCCTTCCCCAACTATATAAGCCGCGGGGTGATGTCACGGCGGTGCCGCCATCGCCTCCCTCCTCCTCTTCCTCCTCCTCCTCCCCCTCCTTCCCCCCCCGCTCCCGCTTCCCCCTCTCCGCCGCTCCGCGCCCGGCGGCTCTGACGCCAGTGGCCGCCTGACGCACGCGGAGCCCCGCGGGGCGCGCAGCAGGGCGCGCAGCAGCCCCCCCAAACGCCCACACACCCAGCGCCGCCCGAGCGGGCTCGTCCCGGCTGCGAGCTGTCCCCTGAGCTCGGAAAGCCCCCAGACACATGTATATGTATATTCATCATTAATGAAAAGAAAAAGTTTCCGCAGTTGCTCGGACACCCGCCCGCGCTGGGCGCTGAGCCTTGTGCGGCCGGCGTTTGGTGCGCTGTTTTAGCCCTTTTAGCTTTCCCCGAAGCGAGGGAGGGACCCGCACGCCCGGCAGAGCAGTGGGCACGGGCGACAGGAAACATGAATTCCATGTGTGAGCAAGAGAGAAAGATAACGGGAAAGTCACTTGCTACAGCTTTTTCACAGATGCGCAGGAAATGCGCGTGTCTCGCCCTACACGGCGAGGCTCGCTATCCCTTCTGAAGAGTAAGCCCACAGCTATTGTTTCGAGAGAGTAAGCGCTCCTACAAAACATTTCTTCTACGGTTTACTTTTGTGCTTGAATTTTGGTTCGTTTTTTCTTCTTGAATTTTATAATACTCCTCAGATGTCTTACCAATATTGTAAAATACTGGAAGGAAGTATTGTAAAATACTTACCAGTATTGTAAAATACCAGTATTGTAAAATACTGGTAAGACATCTAAGGAGCTGACGGCCCCCTAAAGCACGCAGGAGACGGGAAGCGCTCCGCGGAAGGGAGCGCGGCCGCGGAGCGCTGGCGGCGCTGCCCCGGGAGGGGGCGCCGTGGCAGCGGGCGGCGCCGGGGGGCGCAGGGCGGCTGGCGCCGGGCATCTGTCACGGGATGTACCCCGCACCTCAGCGGCCCGGCAGCTAAACAAGCAAATCCCCACGGAAATCGTCTGAAGTAGAGGGTAGGGCAGGCTAATCTTTAAGGTGTGAGTGTGTAACTGTAAAGCTGAAGATTCGCGTCAGCCTCCATCATGCTACTGCTTTTAGTGTGATTTTTCTCGGATACAGACAAATGCTCCATCTGTTGAATGCAGATAGTACAATGTGGAACATTTTGGTCTCTGAATACTTTTAAGGATGGATACACATGCCACACATAGCAGAAACGCACTCTGGTAGATTTCTGCTAGAGTGAATGTTCTCTGCACTGCAGAAAGCTTCCTTTAAAATACAAAGAACAGTGATGGGTGCTGCTGCCCTACTCTACCCTTTGTGCCTGCCTCTGCCACTGAAAAGATGCTGCAGAAACAGAAAACCTGCAGAAATTTCAAATCCGTGATACACGGAACACCTGGTGAGAAAAGTTCAATTAACTGAATTTCTTCTTTCCTGAATAAACTTTTGCAGCAGAACTAAACTTAAATTTGGAGGTTGTTTTGTTTTATGGTCATATAAATACGTACAAAAAATACAGCCGAGTGTATTCTAGTAGTATTAGCTGTTTTAAGCCCAGACTTTTGCATACTGCTGCGAACACATCTTTCTTCCCTACTGAAATGGGGAAGAGAGGAAATGAGGAAAGGAAAAGGGAGGGAGGGAAGGAAGGAAGGAAGGAAGGAAGGAAGGAAGGAAGGAAGGAAGGAAGGAAGGAAGGAAGGAAGGGAATGCATTTATCATGGTGTATGGGCTCTGTTAATCTGCCAGAATTTCAGCTATAACTCATCTGTGTTAGCACAGAGGTTAGATTAGATGGCCACTCATGCTCCCCTCCAGTTCCATTTTCTATTATTTCCATGATGTAGAAAGACCAATCTGCAGCTGATTTTGCTCTGTGGGTGTTCTGCAGTTCAGAAGGCTCTGTGAATGAGAATCATATTTCATAGATATTTTCTAGTGCCTACTCTCTGTCACAGATTTCTTCAATAGTGTAATTGCCCATATTCTTATGTAACTGGAATTTATAGGAATGACATTTTATTTTTTTCCTCAGGAAGAGAGTAATTGCCAGCTTCCCTGCCATTAAAAATGATGACCACCCAATTGCTTTTATTATTATTATTATTAATTTATTTATTTATTTTAATCTTGGTATTCTAATATTAGTGATTTCAAGGGGATGCATGTATAGTATGTTTTGGGCTGCAATCTTTTTTATCATTGCTCTGTTTTCACCTGTTTGGTTGCTGTTCGTGGTGTTTTTTTTCCTGAGAAATGTAAAAGCAGAAACTTCACTGTTAAAAATCTTCTTTTCTTTCTTACCACATTGAATGTTCTCACATATTATCTTCAAATCCCCTGAATCAGGCACAACTGAGTTCAGACTTTTTTTTTTATTATTATTCTTTTCTGTCAGTAGAACTGAACTATCTTCTGTTTTCCAGATATTCCCTTACTTACTTTTTGTACCTGTTTCCTACATCTGTAGCTTCTTCTCTGTTTAGACTTGCATATTAGGACTTTTAACCATTTAAAGAATTAATTCCTTAAATCATCTTGACTTCACCAAGTCATCATTATACCACATTTTCCCAGATGAGAACGATTTCTCTTGCAAATGTGCCTCAAAAAAACTTTTATAAGGAAAAAAACCCTCAAATCTCTTTCTCTCCACCTTTCTTTTTAAATATTTCTCTACTAGAGAAAACATTTATAACTCTTCATTAGTGTCAGTCAGCTTGGGAATCTCAGTTTATCTTTACTTGCCCTCAACATGTGATTTAAACAGCCTGTCCAGGCCCATAAATCATTTCCTTTCACAACTGTGAGGCATCTGAAGGTAATGAAACAGTCAGGCAAATGGCAGATTCATGAAAGCACAGATGCATAAATCTCTGTTTACCTTGACACTGAAACATAAAACTACCATCTCAACATACGGATGTCACCTATCACAAAAGCTATAATCACCAAACTGAAGGAGAAAAGCATTCTGATGATGATCCTGCAATAGAAGGTACTGGAACACAATAAGGAACAGTCAATGTTCTGGTTAGAATTCTTATGCCTTCGGAACAGAAATAAAAGTGAGAATGAATGAAGTGCAATTCAAGCTGTTCAATTTTTGTCATTAAATATATTAATTTGAGATTTTTTTTTTTTGGGGGGGGGATTTATTTTTATTTATTTATTTATTTATTTTTACCCAAACCTTGTAGTTGTATAAAAGTATGTGATCTAGAAGGAGGATTCTGAAGGAAGTCAGCATGACAATATTTCAAACAGCAAACTGGCTCAAGATGCTAACTCACAATCTCAACTTTGAATTTAGTTGTGTTGATTTAAGCTGCTTTGCCCCTACAACAGTTTGTTTATCAACATTTCGGGTTATTAATGCTTGACAGAAAACTGATGACACTAATTTTTGTTATGTCAGCTCAAAAGACAATAAGTTCAAGCAAAGCAGCCAGACAGAAGCATATTCAAAACACATTTAAAGTATAAAACAGATGCTGCAGATGAATTTCTCAGATATTGTGAGTCCTCAATGCCTCTTTCTCTGTCTCAAAATATATCTAGTTTTTTTTGTTTGTTTGTTTTTTGTCAGAACAGTGATGCTCAAGTATTGGTGCTGTGTTCATCTGCTGAAAATCCTAAAAATCCTGGAGACCATCTGTGTTGCTGAG
Source organism: Cygnus atratus (assembly GCF_013377495.2). NCBI lineage: Eukaryota > Metazoa > Chordata > Aves > Anseriformes > Anatidae > Cygnus > Cygnus atratus. Next base: position 51,228,649 of record NC_066362.1, read on the forward strand.
GATAACAGGAAAAAACCAACAACAACAAAAAGTAAGGGAAAATGATGATTAACATGGTGAATCATTCCTAAGTAAGTAAAACATTAAGCATTTTGTCTACTTTAAACCCAACCTCCTTTAGCCATTCTGTGATATGATTTTTGAAAATTGTAAGGTTGTACACTTTAAGGAAAACTTGAAACTCTAACTGAATGATATTCAAGAATTTACTGTTGTAGAAAACTAAAAAAAGCCATAAGCAGCCACATTATTAGCTGAATCCAATGTTCATATATATATATATACATATATATATGCAGCAAATATATATATACATATATAATATGCAGCAAATCTATAGCACATTTTCAAGGAGCTGCAAATCAGCGGAAACTTCCTGGACTTCTAAAGGCTAAGAAGGTATTTATGATTTAAAGATCTGGACCCTGTAAGTGTGGAAGTGGCATTCTATGTAGCCTCTACAGATGAGAACTACATGTTTGGCAGGGCTTTTTTTCTTGACGCTTTCACTCTTCAAAGCATATACCCCAGGCGATCATGATTCTCAAATCACAGAATATTTTAAGTTTCTTCTCAACAGAATGATCTGAAGTACCATTTTTTTCTTTTGAATACTTTTTTTTTTCTTTAAAGCTGTTATATTTTGGGGACAATGAGATTCCATAACCCTTCTCCTGACAAAATAGAGTCTGTCTTTCTATTATTGTAAAGCAAATACAGCATGTACACATATACATATACAATTAAAACAGAGTTCAGTTAAAACAAAATTGTGAACCTTTCTCATATATATGTGTAGCTGTATAATTGTTTTAGTAAAATTCATTTTGGATAAAATAAGCCAGAAGAAAACTATCTTCCCTCCTACTTCTAGTTTCCCTTTTATTTTTTCCTTTTCTTTTTTTTTTTTTGTTCTTTAACTAGTATCCTTATAAACAATCCTAGAATCCTACTAGAATCCTAGCAAACAGTGCAGTTTAGAAGTGCCACCACAGTGTGTCATGGGAGTTATGCTTTGGACACCTCCTGCTTACTTTCACCTCTCAGCAGTGCATTCCCAGGACAGACTGCATATTTCTTATTTTTCTGATTACATATTTTCTCCAAATACCTAAGTTAATCAATTTTTCATTTGTCTCCAGTGAGCTATGAATATTTTAATTTAAGTTTCAGGATGTAGTATATAGAATGGATATGGGTGAAAAGCCTAATATAATTTTGTTGAGGATTGCATATTGATGAAATCCACTGTTCATCAGAGTGATCATGCTTTAAAATTCTGTTCTAAACTGATAAAATAGTTACAAAGTGCAAAATTATTGCTTTAATTGTCTACAATTCCTGAAAGAGCAAAATAAAATTGATCTGAATTCAGAAGGGTGAATGATATTCAGATTTTCTCAGCAATTGTTCTTCAGTTTTCCCCGGAACATGGTAACCAAAACCATTCAGTATACACTGCTATATTGCACTGCTTCAATTATGTCACATCAGTAGGAATTGGACTCTGTGCTGTGAAACTCTTGAAATCATTCTATTTTGTCTTTCCTGCCAACTTCACAAATTTCTTAAATAATTGTGCTATTTCCTTTACCCAAGAGTCAATTTCACTTTAACTAGTTATTTAGAAATCACATGGCCATGAAAAGATTTTGTGTTGAAAATACTGAGGAATATTTCCTCTGTGCACAGTAGAGAGGCAGTGTGTTATTATTACTGTAAATCAGTGAGATTATGCTGAGATCTTCAACTGGCCAGGTACAGGTTCTTCATAGGAGACTATAAGAGGTTCCCTAACTACAAGTAACCTTTCTGTTTTTATAAAAGGAAGTCTCAGGAGTCATAGACAGTCTTCCACAGTTCCTCTACTAGAAGGAAAAAAGACTAAGAATCACTGCATAATTTCATAGAAGTGTTTCCCTTTTTTATTTGTTGCTTTTCCTTATCTTCTCTCTTCAGAAAATTTCACTAAGCAGGGCAAAAGAACTGTTTTTTAACTTAAATCTATTATTCATATACAAGCTGTTTGGTTTCACTATTTATGAGTAGACCATTTAAAAGATGTTGCTAAATTTGATTGCCTTTGATTTAGGACTTATCTTCAGAACCAAAATATGAATTCAATGACCTTTGTTTTCAGTACTGTGCAAGCAAGCATGCACATTTCAAATCTACACCCCTTCCGCAACTTCCAGCCCTTTTACCTATGAGAGATGGAAAACATCTAATTTGCACATCTGTGGACTGAAATTTGCATATAAAACATTTAAGAAATTTCTTGGAGATTGAAAAGCAGACATCCTAATAAAGAAAGACAACATGGTAATAAGAAGACATGTTACAACAGCAAACACAACCAATCATTTACAACACGCAAAAACATAACAGACAAAGAAAGAAAGCAGTCTTATTGAAAAATAAAATCAGCCTTTGCATCTGAAGAATATTTGGCATTTGCATAACACCTTTCAATCTCAGTGTTTTACAAACATTAATTAACTAAAGCCATGTCTAAACTAGAATACAGTTTATAAGTATATGTACTGCTCTGGAAAAGAAAAAAAAAAAAAAAAGGGTTTGTTGTCTGTTGTCTGAAGCAGGGTATACCAGCCATGTATGTACTGGTAAGGCTTATCACAGGGACTTCTGAAGAGCTGCAACCTTTACCCCAATTCCTTATCAAAATCATCCAGAGAAGAGCATCCTTCTGGCCAGATGCCATGTTAGTAGTTCCACATCTGCAATCATGATCCATGTCATAACTGCATCAAGCCTTGGTTTAGTTATTCCTCTTTCACTCTCCCCCCTCTTCTCAACAGAAAGATGTTAGACTGGCAAAAGAACAGTTGTGCTGTTTCACTGCAGGTAAACTAGGGAATTCAGCTAGCACAGAGTGCTCACACCCCAGATTAACACAGTGATGTCAGCCATACCTTGTGCTGCAGACATGATCTCAGCTTCAAACCACCCCCTGGTGCATTGATTAGTGCTGCTGGAGCCATGTTTAATTGAGACCCAGAGGGGACTGTTTTCTAATCACTAGATGATGTAGCCCCAATCCTGCAGACACCTGCATACATGTCTAATTTTAAGATGAGTAGCATGACTCAAATGCTAAAACATAAGCTTGTCTGTATCTGTAAATTTCATGTATTCACAGTGAGGAACATGAACTGTTTATTTAAACAGTGAGGCCTGGATTGCACTTCTTGATTTTGGCGAGATACTTCTGAAATACTTCAAGCATTAACTGAACATATATTAACAGCACAACATTGAAAGTAGGTTTAAAGAGCATCATATCTACCTGGTGGTCCATTGTAATATTTCACAATGTTGGTTTATGGAAAGCTAAAATTTTTGAAAATTGTGAATAAAAATTTAGGGCAAAACAGCAAATTTCAGTTTCTTTTCCCTTTGTTTGTTATTGTTCCCAGCCTCCCCTGGATGAACAAGTGCTATACTTGTAGTTACTGGTAACTGATGACACAGATTGATAGCCTCTGTTAGGACCAACAAGCACAGCTTTGCAGAGATGTACCTGCAATGGTCTCACTCCATAGGGCCATACCTTTACAAGCAATGTAAGGTGTTAGAAGTAAATCTCTCTGTGCCTATTTCCATGAATATCATCAAAGGAAAAAGATTTGTTTATACAGAAAAGGTCCCTCTGCTGTGGGAACAGACATCTGAGTCTTAATGCAGAAAGAATAATGTTAGATAGCATCACTATAGAGCTAAGGGGGATGTAGAAAGTGTAAAGGAGTTCAAAAACTTAACGTCTGTGGCATTTTATCTGTGGCAGGTTTATACAGGTAGAGCAACTATAGGTAGTTCCTACTATCTGCAGTCCAAAGCTGCAACAGGAGAATGTGTATCATGGATAGAGGCCTCAGTCAAAATGCCAGATGCATTTGACTAACCCCTTCTATAGGTTTTCAACTGTACAACTCTTACTGACCTTAGTAGAGAACACAGGATAGCACTGACCAAGTTTACCACTATAAAAATCACCTCCGAAGTTTCTCAGAAGTAGAAACATTAGGGGTAATGATTTGGCCATTATTTACGTATATGTTTATAATGAGTATTTCAGATATAAAGCTGACTTCATCAGGTAGTCAGTGCTGGGTTATTCTGTATATTTTCTTTTAGGTGGAATAGGGCTTGCAGTTGTGTTTGGAAATGCTTGCAGTGTGCAGACACTAGCATCATCACAGCATAGAGGCCTAGTACCAGAGATAGATTCAATACATGGTTCTGACTATAATTTTCACTATGCAGGAGATAAGAGGAGAGGACACTTCTCTGCCATGAGTAACAGTACAACGGTGCTAGATGTCGTTCATGTTTGCAGCACTGAACTTGCACCTTTGCATATAAGCTTCAATGGTAGTAGGAGTTAATTATCTTAGCAACTTTGTGGATTTGGACCTGAGGGAATGCTAAGTCAAAAGCATCAATACCTCTTTATTAGATAAATATATTCCTTTTATAATGCTTGTCAGGACTTAGGATGCTAGCTGCCAGCAGGTTGGAGAAGAAGTCAATGGAGTTAATTCCTTTTATTCTCTAGAGGTGAGGTGTCTGGGCCTTGAGCAGTTTTCTTGCTGAAATAATATTTAATAAATTAGCTGGGGAAAATACACACTAAAGTGATCACAAATTCATTGAGTTCAGGATTCTGTCAGGAGGAAGCAGGGCAATAAGTAAGATCACAACTCTGGACTTTGGGAGAGCTAACTGGCCTCTTCAGGCATCTTCTTGGAAGAATCCCGTGAGAACTGACCATAGAAGAAAGCAAGCTGGTTAATATTCAGGGATCACTTTTTCCAGACTCAAGAACAGTGCATCCCTATGAGCAAGAAATCAAGCAGAGGGAGCAGGATATCTGCATGGATAAAAAAAGGAACTCCTGAAAAAACGCAGACATAAGCAGCAGTTGTACAGGAGGTGGAAGCAGGGACAGGCTACTTGGGATGAACATAGGGATGTTGTCAGAGCAAGCAGAAATGCAAGGAGAACAGACAAGCCCATTTGGAATTAAATCTGGCTAGGGACATCAAGGACAACAAGAAAGGCTTCTTCAAATACATTAATAATAAAAGGAAATTTAGGGAAAATATGTGCCTGTTACTGAATGGGGCAGGGACCCTGCTGACAGAGGACACAGAGAAGGCAGAGTTACTGAATGCTTTCTTTGCTTCAGTCTTCACAGCCAACGCCAGCCCTCAGGAATCCCTGACCCAGGAGACGAGGGAGAAAATGAGAAAGGAATACTTTCATTTTGTTTAAGAGTATCAGTTAGAGATCATTTAGGGAAACTTGACATCCACAGGTTCATGGACCCTGGTGGGATACATTCATGAGTGCTGAGAGAGCTGGCAGATATAATTTCTAGGCCACTCTTGATCATTTTTGGAAGATCATGGTGATCAGGAGGGGAGCTTGAGTACTGGAAGAAAGTGCCACACCAGTCTTCAAAAAGGGCAAGAAGGAGGACCCAGAGAACTGCGGACCAGTTGGCCTCACTTCAGTCCCTGGAAAGCTGATAGAATAGCTCATTCTGAAGGCCATCTCTAAGCACGTGGAAGACAAGAAGGTAATCAGGAGTAGTCAGCATGGATTCACCAAAGGGAAATTGTGCTCAACCAACCAGATTGCTTTCTATGATGGAAAAATGAGCTAAATAGATAAGGGGAGAGCATTGGATTATGTCAACCTGGACTTCAGCAAGCCTTTTGACATTGTCTCCCATGATATCCTCGTAGGCAAGATCAGGAAGTGCAGGCTGGATGAGTGGACAGTGAGATGCACTGAGAACTGGATGAATGGTGGATCTTAGAGTTTTGTGATCAGTGGCACACAGACTAGTTGGCAACCTGTAGCTCGTGGTGTCCCCCAGGGGTCAATACGGGGTCAGGTATGGTTTAAGTTATTCATCAGTGACCTGGATGAAGGGACAGAGTGCCTCCTCAGCAAGTTCACTGATGACACAAAACTCGGAGTAGTTGCTGAAACCCCAGAGTGCTATGCTGCCATTTAGAAGGATCTCCACAGGCTGGAGAGCTGGGCAGAGAGGACCCTATTGAATTTCAACAAAGGCAAGTACAGGGTCCTGCACCTGAGGAGGAATAACCTCATGCACCAGTACAGGCTGGGGGCTGACCTGTCAGGAAGTAGCTCTGTGGAGAAAGACCTGGGGGACAACAAGTTGACCACAAGACAGCAATGTGCTCTTGTTTCCGAGATGGTCAATGTTATCCTGGGTTGTATTAGGAAGAGCATCGCCAGCAGGTTGAGGGAGGTGATCCTTCCTCTCTACTCAGCTCTGGTGAGGCCTCACCTGGAGTATCTTGTCCAGTTCTGGGCTCACCAGTACAGGAGAGACATGGAGCTCCTGGAGCAAGTCCAGAGAAGGGCTACTAAAATGATTAAGGTCCTGGAACATCTCTCATATGAGGAAAGGCTGAGGGAGCTGGGCCTGTTCAGTCTGAAGAAGAGAAGGCTCAGGGGGATCTGATCAATGTGTTTGAATATCTGAAGGGTGGGTGTCAAGAGGATGCAGCTAAATTTTTCTCAGTGGTGGCCACCAATAGGAAAAGAGGTAATGGGCACAAAGTGAAACATGGGATATTCTGTCTGAACATAGGGAAAAACTTCTTTACTGTGAGGGTGACAGAGCACTCGAACAGGCTGACCAGAGAGGTTGTGGAGTCTCATTCCCTGAAGATATTCAAAAGCCATCTGCACACAATCCTGGGTGATACGCTGTACGAAACTTTGCTTGAGCAGGGAGGTTGGACTAGATGATCTCCCAAGGTCCCTTCCAACCTCAACCATTCTGTGATTCTGTGATTATGTGATCCTGTGATTCTGTGACTTTATACTTGACCAAGAAGCACAGAAGATTTCCACAGAAATGACTGTTTACAAGGAGACAAGTCTGCTCCATTATGAGGAATTCTACCCTGTTTCAATCCATGGTAACATCTTCAGGAAATGTATATCTTGACATACATATCTCTGCTAGGTAAATTCTTTCCTCCTGGGGCTTCTTTTGGTCTGTCAGATGCAAACATGAATCCCACATGGCTTTGTGCCATTTGAAAATCTTGGTATTAGCTGGTTTGCAATGCCATCTCTTAGTTTGAATTTAGGTCATAAACATTCAGACATGTCAAATCTTCCTAAACCTGTCTTTAGAGATCTATTTTCCTTATTGGATCTAATGCTAAATCTGTTAAAGAGCAAATATGGATTAAAGTTGTGAAGGTCTTAGATAGTTTTCTGTGTTATTAAATTAGAAATTGACCAAGCCCTAGAAAATACAATACGAGTTATTCTGCTCATTCCAGAGAGTAGTCTCAATAGAGTCTCTTCTTCCCTTCCCTTCCCTTCCCTTCCCTTCCCTTCCCTTCCCTTCCCTTCCCTTCCCTTCCCTTCCCTTCCCTTCCCTTCCCTTCCCTTCCCTTCCCTTCCCTTCCCTTCCCTTCCCTTCCCTTCCCTTCCCTTCCCTTCCCTTCCCTTCCCTTCCCTTCCCTTCCCTTCCCTTCCCTTCCCTTCCCTTCCCTTCCCTTCCCTTCCCTTCCTTTTTTTCTTTCCTAATTGGTCCTGTTTGTGTTACTTTATTTTAAACTTAACACCAGGTTGATTCTTAAGTTGATGTTTCATCTAATAAATCTGCTTTCTAGCTAGGATGAAAGTAAGAAATTCTTTTGGATGTGAATTTCTGACCAGACTCATAAATTTTCTTTTTTTTTTTTTTACCTCTTAAAGGAGAAAAACATGCTTTATTCACTGTCCCAGAGACCAGTCTCTACTAACACATTTGCAGTTGTTCATTTGTGTAAGAAGGCCTTGATCAGACAAAACTCCCATTGGCTTCAATGCAGAAGCTTAAAAAAAAACAACCCTATTAGTATGAATTTAGTTGTCTCCAAGTATTACATCATATGCAGATTCCAAATGTACTGAAAAATCTTTTTCTTTTCTTTTTTTTTCTTTTTATTTTTTTTTCCTTAGAAATTGAGTGAGAGAAAGATTTAGAAGCTGTTTTAGCCTAGAATTTTCATATGTTGTCTATTAGAAGCTTTCTTATTCTTCATGGTACACTAATTTCCTTTAAAAGTAATTCATGAACTGGCAGTGTGCCAGTATAGGATTGTGAAACAGCAGGTTTTTGCCACTGTGGAATTATCAATGATATTTTCAATTCTCCCCTAGATGATACAGGATTGGAAGGTGTAAATGTTTGTTTCTGTCCTGCATGAGAATAGACTACAAGGATGGATGTATTTTATTATTTAAGTATTTTCCATGTATGGCTGGTATCTAGCAAGGGAGAAAGCTTGTGTCTGACCCACATGTGAGCTGACATCTGGAGGAGATCTTTCTCCCTGTGCAGAGACAAGAACAGGCATGCTGGAAATGTACATCAGGAAAACAATATCAAGGATTTTGGTGTAAAGTTGAAAAGTGATAGGCTTAATGGGTGCAGGTACTGACAGGATTTCAGGAACTGTCATTAAAGAACATAACTCCGTCTGTAATGACTGAAGTAGTGTACACCTCCAGGGAGCATTTTTTTTTCAGATGTTTGTCTCTAAAAAATGTTTTCATTCAGCAGACAAGTGAACACTCAGAGGCTTGTTTCTTTCTGAAAAACGTTTTCAATTGCAAAGATCAGTTCTAAATACTGTAAAATTTACTTAAATTACCTAAAAATGAGTTTCTCTTTCTGATATCAAATAATGCCCCTGAGTTGAATAATGAAATAACTGCTACAGCTCAATTGAGTAATGTTTTTTAAATGTCACAAGAAAAAAAATGTATATGTATATATATATAACCCTAGAATATGTGTGTATTTGAGGAATCAAACCTGGCCATGATCGTGTCAAGATTTTATCTTCAATTCCACTGAGAATATTACACTCTGTTCAAAAAATAATAATAAAAGTAAATTAAATATAACATTCATACAAGGTAAATTATAGATAGTCAGGGCATGAGGATTCCTTACCTTTGAGATCAGGTGAATACATGGTCCTTGTCCTTCTTAAAGCATACATGGTTAAAAATCGGGGTGGAAGGAAGAGAGACGGTAAAGTTCGACAGACTGTGGTTTGAAAGCTTTTATTCTGTTGTGTAAAGACATATCTTGGGAGAATTCTTACTGTACTTAAACCTCAGAAAACCATTAAATATGAAATAAATGGGACATAACTGTTGCAGAACAAAAGGCATATAATTAATACTACCTTTATTAATCACATAGAGAAGTGCAAATTATATCATCATTAATGGAGGTTTAAAGTAAGGAGGCCTTCCCTCAGAGGGTGGTGAGGCACTGGAACAGGTTGTCCAGAGAGGTTGTGGATGTCCCATCCCTGGAGGTGTTCAAGATCAGGTTAGATGAGGTCCTGAGAAACCTGATCTAGTGGGTGGCATCCCTGCCCATGGCAGGGGGGTTGGAACTAGATGATCTTTAAGGTCCCTTCCAACATGAGCCATTCTATGACTATGACTGTCCTGAGAACCATTCTCATGGATTCTTCCCATATTCCTTTGCTTTATATATGTTTAAAGTCCTCCAAGCACTGAACGTAGTACTGTCTGTTGCTTATCTAAAAATCCTAGGCTCATCTTTTCTCATTTAGTGCTACAAAGAGTGTCATTGCCCATCATTGGATGTGGGCAGCATAATAATGAACCTTCTTTTTTTAGAACATGAGAGTATGCTGTAGTATGTTATGAAAATTTAACAAATATCTATTGAAAGAAAAAAATGCTATATAGAAAAATTTTATTTAGATACATTTATAACTCTATATCTGCATCCCCCCCCCAAAAAAAAAAGTATTTTTAGCATATATTTAAATAAGAAAAAATATTTTGTGTGTGTATATGTGTCTTTTCTCTTCAAAATGTAAACTCTTCCAGGAATAGGATTTTTATTTATTTTTTATTTTTATTTTTTGTATCTGATGTGTTTCCAACATACCTTTTGTGATGGATGCAATCTTAACTATGGCTCTGTGCTCAGATCCATTTTAGGCTTTCTGATAAGGCCTCTACATCATTTATCAACCCAGATATGGCAGTTTAGGATACAGTAGTTTACCAAAACTGCTCTATTTGAAGTAGATGACACAATAGTCAGAGCAACTACTAAGTCAGACACTTACATGCTTGAACCAAAGAATATAAGCACAAAACATTACTGTAGCATGCCATTTGAAGTGCTGTGAAAAGTAATTATATGATATGTTTCATAACATAAACTAAAAAAAAAAAAAAAAAGTAAAACAGAGTATTAGATGGATCATTTAGCCCTGCCTGATGTTTCCATGATTACCCTGCAGTTCTGGAGGAGTAGAGAATTTAATTCATGTCTCTTAGCACATTTTAATCAAAATTACAAAGTAAAGAAAAAGGATCTACAAGACTGGTGGAGAAAAGACACAAGGAAAAGAGTAATTGTTTTGTTACATCCAATCATTAATAGAAGAGCTGCTTTACTGTATCACACCAAATGCTTTGCTGGCATCACATCCTTCCTCTGATACTCATCCTGCACTGGCAGATGTTTAGGGAAGAGTGCAAAACCAAGTCAAATACAAGGTATTTTTTTTTACTACCCACATCAGGTAATCAGCAGTTTAAGTATTTTTTGAGCTGAAAGCTTGTTTAGACCATTATATTTAATAGTCCCTACAGTGGACAGAAAGAATTTCTTTCATATACCCTGATACTGATGACAAACATTTACACCATTACAGTAAAAGTGGAAACACATAAGGGAGGATAGTGTTGTAAATGGAAAAATGGTAAATCCAATCACAGGGCATTGTCTCAGTACCTAATGAAAGCAAGGACAGAAAGATTTGGGACTGGATTAGGAACGTGCTGACTGGAAGTCATGCAGAGACAAAGAATTTGTCTCCACATCTGGGGGGACTGAATGAGATATGGGATTAGGAGCACTTGGGGCTTGTAGAATATAAAAATAGTTCTGTATCTGAAATAACCTGCTTAGAGGGACAAACTGCCTGTTTTGCTTACTGCTGTATTACAGCGTAGGAAAATTCTTACATGGAAGTCCTCTACAAAGGTCACAGTGGCTGAGGTGAAGTTTCAACTGGATCCAATCTGCAACTCAATAGTAACCCAAAGGTTTCCTGTGCTTAGGGCTATGCCAATGGCTAGTGAACTGTAGGGGGGAAGGAGGGTAACAGAAAAAGAGGTTTGGGAAACAGCTGCACCAAGTCAATAAGTACCTAAGAACACAATGATTTTTGTGACTGCTAGTGACCATATAGTCCATGGTTTTGCCTAACCTCTTTTTGAATTTATTCATATTTTTGTTCTCCATGGCATTTTTAAGTCAGAGGGCAATTCTGTAATTTAATTAAAAATGCAAATTATTAAAAAATACATTTTAACCTTGCTGATTATTTCTTTCAGCACGCCCTTGTACTTACACTGTAATAAATCATTTTTTCTATTTTTTTCTCCATGATATACATGACCGTAGATTTCTCTCATCGTAATCAAATATTCACTATTTTTCAGATTTAAAAGTTTTAACTCTAATTATTTTCTCATTGTATATTAAGCTATTCTTTATCTAAAAGTTCTCTCTGCCATTTGCTGTCCCTGTCCCTTCATGGTGCTATATAATTTTTCATATGGGATACCAGGGGTATTCAAACTGTAGGCTCAGAATGAATGTTTATAGTAGCTTTTCAGCTTCATTCTGGATTCCTTTCTGAATAGTTGTTAACTGTCTCTCTCCTTTTCTTTCTACTTAAAAAAAAAAAGAAAAAGTTCAGCTGAGGTCATCAACATGACCTTTACCTGCCAGTTTATCATCACCCACCAGTCTTCTGAGCCCCTCTTGAAAATCCTCTCAAGGAAGCTTAACACCACAAATCCACAACCTCTCTGAAGATACATCACTCAGTTCTCAGTTTCCTATGTTTTAACCAGTTACAGTCCCAGCACTGAGCTTTCCTTCTTACCCTATTAGACTATTTACTCTCATGTTTTATACTCATAAACTTGGCTGCACTTAAAGCAGACAGAAATAGTTACGATGTTGTAAAATGATGTTGCTAGTGTACTAGGATCAGACTACGTATGGTGATGTAGAGCAAGGAACTGGTAATTTATCTTGTTTCAAAGGGAGCCTTTGCTGCCTCCACTGAGCTGCTCGCTGCTGCAGTCAGAATGAAATTACACAATGTGGCTGAGTCAATCCAGCTTTTCAGGGTTGCCCAGACTGTCCTCCTCCCACATCTCTTGGCTGCATGGTCCTTTTTCTCTCCTGCCAGTCCTGCCAATTGTTTGACACACCAATAAGCCAATTTAACTAGCTAGCCCAGAAAAAAAAAAAAAAGAAAGAAAGAAAAAGAAAAAAAGTTTATTCACTTTTCTGTGTCACATCAACTTTCCATCCATTTAAGAAGCCGAATGGTGTAAACACAAAGCCTGTTGACAACCAGACCTGGCACAAGGAAACGGTCGTGAGTCTGCCCAGTGGGAGAGGAAAGAGGACAGCAAGTCATTACATTAGATGAAGTCATTTAATGTGAATCCACTCTTAACATAGGGTTTCACTGAGCTGCCAAGCTGTCCTACCACACAGCCAAAGGGGGAGGTCTTGTGCCTTGCCCCTGTTTCTGATTCTTTTTTTCACTGTGTTTCCTCTCTTTCACTCTCTTAGTCCTGCTTCTGGTTCAACTCCTCCCTTGCACCAGCTTTGGAAATCACACCATCTGAATGGTCTTTTCTGATCCCGAGGTAAGCCAACTCACCTCACCAATCAGTCCAAAACAGATGGAGCAAACTTTTGTTGCTGGGTTGGAATTTGAGTGAGTTACCTGCTTACCAGGAGATCACATGAGACCCCAAACACTGTGTAAGATAGGTGCTGGAACCAAGCAGTAGGTATGAGGGAAGAAACGGAAGGGGAGAACAGTAGCACATCTGCTCCTTGTTGCATGCAAAAAGTTAATTTGGCTCTTTGCATTCTGTGAAATTATACCCATAGACTGCTATGGTTAAAGCTGGATTGCACATCTCTATGCTGCAGTATTTTTGTCAAAGGGATGGGCAAAATATTCCATGTGAGTTGCTTTGGAAGATGACAAAAGAAACATTTAAATTTATTAATCTTAACCTTTCTGATCAAGCACCAAATATTTGCATCCAGATTTATTATTCATCAAGCTTATCCAGGTGGGAAGTGATACTCTAAAATTTATAATTCCTTTTCTTTCTTCTTTAAATACCAGAGTGAACTGTTGACTAGTCTGTCTGATGATTTTAAGTTCAGTACATACACATTTTATGGAGCTTTTTTTTTTTAAAAAAAAAAAAAAAAGCAAACAAACAAACAGCAAGTCCTAGAAACTCTCTTGCATTCATTATTTCTTGTTGGGGGAAGATATTGTATAGAAGAATGATTTGGCTACGCCTAGCATCTCATGGGTGAAAAATGGGATATTACCAGCTATTTTGCATTTTAGGTTTTCACACGAACAGAGAATGACTAGAAGGTGATTGTGCTCAAAAGTTGACCTGTGGTTGTTTTTGGTGCCCCTATGGCATGCTGGGAAGGGCCCAGGTCTGGAATGTTGGCCTGATATTCTTGGAAGATCAGAGCTGGAGTTTAAAGAAAACTAAGCACATGTACATACAAATGCGGGTAGTTTGAGGCACTTTGGGAGTTTAAGGGCAAGCTAACTAAACTGTTGTGTCAACACTGCCTACAAAATTAACCTGTCCCTCTGACATGTTTTGCTACTATTTCCACTCTGTTGAGAATCTGGTTTATGTGCTGAAGAATGGAAGTTCATGTCCCTTCTATTGCATTTTCTTATGTTTCTGTATATTTGTTTGTATAAAGTCACTAAGTCCTTTTGCTGTCTATGATACATTTATTTTGGGTTCTATAGATTAATTGTATACCAAGTGAGACAGCATGTATTCTCTTCTTTATGGTTTACTAAATGTCTTCGGTCTTTTTTTTTTTTTTTTTCCAAACAGCAATGTTCTTTTTCTCAGGATTCTCTCCTTTATTGTTTTCTAAAACTTTATCATATACTCACTCACTGTTTTCCTGCTTTTGGTTAGCCTAATTGTGAAAGTGAATAGACTGAGAACCTTCTCTTCTCCCTCAGCTGTGGGGAAGATGTCTGCTTATTAGTATCGGAGTCTTTCTACAATTCTTTGCTTAGCTACATGAACATAGCATTGCGATTTACTTGCATAGAGGGATCCAGTTCCCACATTACATAAGTTTGGTTTAAAAGTATTTTGCATTTCATAGTAAAAGAAGAACAATTTACATCATATTTTCATATTTCAATAACTTAAAACTGTGAGGTGACTATTTATGAATAATAAAAACAGCTACATATATTGCTAGATTCCCATTTATTTTTGTAATTATGAGAAAAGTGAATATTATTCTGGAGATAATGCTATTTCATTTTGCCTCTGCTGATAAAAATAACTATTTGAATATTAATTGTTTTACAGGAAGTCTTACTGATTTGATTTTTATGCCAAGTATGCCTTGAACTTCTCTTAGGGACTGAAAAATTTCCACTATCTTTTAAATATGAGAAAATCTCCTCTTCGTGGCACATATAACCTGAGAAAGCAAAAGGAAAGACTTCTACAGACTTAATGGGTTTGGGCTTACGTTCATAATGCCAAAAACAGACTGCTTAAAATCTTCCCTGGCAGCAGGATGAGAAATCTGAAAGTTGTTTCATTTCTGCTTTCCTATTTTTGTGTTATTTGGATGATTACACCAACAAGGCTTTTAAGAGTCTCGAGTCACTCTCTTTGTAGTCACAGCTCAGAGAATTTAGAGGCGTGGGACTGAACTGAAAATATGTGGGGCATTCCCAGCACTGCCAGTAATAGGTAACCCATGGAATGGGCCTTTGCTTTGTTTTCTTCAGGCTGCAGTGACTATCTGGACTAAGGGAGGAAAAGGGAATTTAGAAAAAGTCTTTTTTTTTTTTTTTTTTTTCAGATAAGCACTCAGTCTTGTAGACTACTGTCCAGTCATACCCCACCCCTCCAAGTTAACAAAACAATTCCCTATTATGTTGCACATTCTGTAAGCCACATAAAGAATTTGCCCTTTAATATGTGGGGAGAGGAGAGGGAGAGGGAGAGGGAGAGGGAGAGGGAGTGCTGGAGCCTTCCTGTCCCAGGACCCTCAGCCACCAACCTTTGGGGTGCAATGCATCCTCTTTCCCATGCTCCATTCCAAATTGCTGGGGGGGGGGGGTAGTATTTTTCTTCTGAAACTTTAAAAAGTTTTCCCTTCTGAAACTTCACTACAAATCCCTCATTCCAATGGGGTTCCAACAGACAGGAACTGTAGTGTGTGTTCATTTCCCTCCTGCCAAAGCCAGCTCAAAAGAATAACACAAAAGGACCTGCAACATCCCAGTACGAGCTGAATCTTTTGTGTTGCTGCCTCTTTTGCTCTCTGCTAGGCCACGCTTACGAAGTTGACTAAGGTGCTTTTAGCCACACAAAGGTCTGCAAAGGCTGTCATGCAAACAGATAATTTACTTCAAAATCCAGGGAGGGCAGAGGGGCCACAGAGGTCTAGCTTTTTCCCTTCATCTTCCCATTACTTGTCCAACACCTTTTAAAGAGGTACTGCTCCTTGATTTGAAAGAAAGGTTATTATGTACTGAGAACTGGTGTGGCAACTGTTGCTTGCCCTTCATTAACGTCGGTGTTTAGCTGAACGACTTGACCTGAAGTGGCTGGAGCCTCCCGGGGAAAGTTTTCAATCCTTTTGTTGTGTGTTTTTGCAGAGTTCCCCTTCTCTCCCATTTGCTGGCTGGTGCCCTGAGGGTGACGAGGCTGAAAGTTTAGCAAGTTCTGAGCATAACTTCATATCACAAAAGCAAGTGTTCCACCCCCCCCCCCCCCCCCCGCACCCCCCAACCCCCCCTTTCTTTTTCCTGCTCCTAAACGCCTCCTTCAAGATTGCAGCTGGGCAGGACTCCAAAGGTGCAGCAGCAGCAGCAGCAACAAGCCGGAGTTCAAAGTTAGCAGTAAATTGCACAACTTCCAGCTCATCGCTACGTTCAGTGACTATTAACAAGCTGGAAGGAGCTCAGGGAAAAAAACAGGGGAGAAGGGAACACCCTCGAATTGTTTGGGGATCGCTGATGTTATGCTTCTGCCGCTGGAATCATGGCTCCCTTTGGAAGGAATTTATTAAAAACCCGGCATAAAAACAGGTAAAGTGCGTGCATACGCGGAGGGAAAGGCTCAGGGATGGATTTTACATTTTTTTTTTTTTTTTTTTGGTTCTGGGGGAAGGATGTGTTGCTCCGGTCCCACGCAGCTGCCGGGAGCTGTAACTTCGGGGCTCACCTGAGAGCGGGAGTCGGGCCGGAGGCACCAAGTCGGCGTGTGCGGGGGAAGGGGCCCTTGTTCCCAGTCTCCCCCCTCCTCCCCGACTCTTCCCCCTCTTGGCTCTGGCACATTTGATTTCTGGGCACTATTTCCATTGAGGGAAACATAGCTTTTCCTGACTTTGAACCTCTCCCGTGTTAACCAACGCGAACATCTGAAGCCCCCCGTGTTAACAAGGTAAGGCTCGGCCGGGGCTGGGAGGCGAGGCTGGCGGCCCTGCCGTGCGGATCCTGCCGGCGGTGAGGGTCGGGGCGACCTGGCGCCTCTCGCCCGCGCTGGGAAGAAACTCCCCGAGTTTCTCACGGGAGGGCTGCGGCGGGGCGAGCTGCGGGGCGCCGGGCTCCAGGCCCCTCCGCGTCTCGTTTTCCTTTCCCTCACTGGGGTGAAAGCTGCAGCCCCTAAGCACCAACCTCGTCACCTCGCTCGGCAGGAGAGCCAGTGTGGGCAAGGTGAAGGCTTTTTTTGTTAGCCTTTAGACTGAGCTGAACTCGAGTGCCTTTTTTTTTTTTTTTTTGCCCTTTTTTTTTTTCCTAGAAAAATGTCCTGGGTGACAGCTATGGTCTCTGGGTTGGCTCCTGCGAAGTTTCTTTAGAGGGACTTTGACCCTCACATTTTGCATACTTCTACATGCCACACTCATGAACTGTAAAAAGAAAAAAAATAGCGTAGAGCAGAGTTATATAATCATTTTAAGTGGTAGGATGCCACTAAAGTTTTTAAAGTTTGCTTGGAGTGAATATGCTAGTTTGGACACCATGGAATTTACAGTGGCTAAACCCATTTTAGATAAAATTGAACAGAAACAGCACTGAAATTTTGACTTGCTGAGAAACTCAAAACTCATTTGTAATCTCTTTGTTCTTCAAGTGATGCGTCTCCTTCAATCTTCATTCCATCTCTTCATTCTTCGACTGATGCTTCGACTGAAATTTAGGTCATATTTAAGAGTACATGGGGGTAAATCTTTTCCTATGAGAATATAATTGGGCCCTAAAAAGTCACATAAAAATATCTTGCTTTTTTTCTAAGGGCAAGTTTTAACTTTTGGATTTCCCATTCTATATACTGAAAGTTATTCTTGGGGTGGGATTACGTGAAAATATTAATACATTATACAGAACATAAATCAGAAAGGTTGTAGCAGTTGAGGTTCAAAAAGTAAGATACCATTTTAGAATTATTGATATCATAGGTTACTGCATAAACAAGTATATTTTGATAATAGGTCTAGAAACAGAAATATTTTGAAGCACTTCAAATTGGGATCCACTCTATGTTTGAAGATTTAGAAAGGTGGATGTGAACTTTGACATGAAATTGCTTTTACATAAACCTGAAAATTTGTTCCCATTAAAATAGAAAATTTGCTACTGCCATCAGTTACCTGAATAACTCTGTTAAATCACAAAGCATACTTCCATGCTGTTCAAGTGAATTTGTTTCTCTTTTGGACTTGTAAAATATCTTCAGACTAATTACCTTAATCTCACTGTGTTTGCTGATGTGACATTCTATTCCTCAGGAAAAGAAAGTCATAATCCAAAGCTTTTAAGAGGCAATAAAAATTAAAATACCAAAGGAACCATTACTGTGAACATCTAGTACTTTCTTCTCATTTCCTCATTTTCCCATTTTCCTCATTTTCCTCCCCCCCCAAAAAAAAAAAAAAAAGAAAAGGTGTGTGTGTGGAATGAATGCCTTTACTGGCAAAGAGATGTTGTGGCAGTATGAATAAGAAGGGTCTGAAAGTCTTGTGACTACAGAAAAGGTGGGAGCTGAGGGGGATTAAATCAAGAAAAAAGCAAAATACGTAATTCTTGAAACTATTTTCTATTCAAATATTTAATTTTTGGTGTATGTAAAGCTAACATATGATACTGAATATTGAGAGTGAAGCTTTGATTATGCAATTATTAATTGGATCCTGTAGTATGACTGAAGAACTGTGAAATAATTCTTTTTTCATTATAATATTATCTTTGCCAACTCATTTGAAACCTTGAAAAGGAAGTCAAGTGAGCTTAAAATCAAAAGCAGTAGTTGGGGAGTTAGAACCTGTGGCTCATTTTCTTGCCTTAGTTTGCATACCTGTACAGAGGAACCAAAAAGAGACACACATATATATGTATATATTTAATCTACTGACTTGTTTATTAGGTCTAGTGCTTGTCCATCACTTTGAGAAAATCAGTTGTAACAGAAAAAAAATGTTGCATAAAGAGGGAGTACAGGAGGAGCAAGTGCTCTTCTCCTGCCCTTCTTCCCATGTTGCTTTTTCTCTGAAAGTATGTAATGACCATTAACTACGTGCAAATATAACTGCTGGAGATAAACAAATGAGGAGTAATTCTCTGTTTACAGTAGGAGGACATAAAACTAAGTTAAATGGCTTAGTGAGGGCAGCAAAGGCAGTTTGAACAAGAGCCAGAAGGAAAATGGAGTTAGAGTCATTTGCTCAGATAACAAGATGACACCTCTATAATTAGTGCTCGTCTTGCAGCATTGCCTAGAGGTCCCAGTACAGGATCAGGGCCCTGTTTTGTAGTAGACTCTTCACATCCAGGTCATAAAATGTCAGTCTCTATCTCAAAGAACTCAGAGTTTAAAAAAGGGTTTACTCTAATTTTACCTGTATGTGTGAAGTATTTGAGCAGGAAACGGGGGATATTGGCTGTGATGTCATAAGCCTTTACAGAAAGAAACTGAGATTAAACCTCAGAGAAAGACAAAACCTGTGCTGAACTGTTTCCAGTATTTGGATGATCTGTTGGTGTTACTCTTTTTGGGTTGCTGAATTCTAGCTCAGTAGAGAGACAACACAAGTCCTCGGTTTAAGTCAGCCCTGATTTGATTTCAGAGGAGCAGCCACTAGGAAAGTGACGCCAGCATGTTTTTCTTGGCCAGAGGGTGATATCTTGATATTTTTTCCAAAAATTGTAAGTTTTTATGCTATTCTCCAACCTCCTATGACATCAAGAAATAATTATAGTCCCTAGAGCATGTGTGTGCTTGTCGGCATTGTCCCTTGGAGAACAATGCGCCCAAAAGGTAGCAAGGCTATGCCCCACCCACCTACAAATCCAACTCTGCTCAGTAGGGACAGCTGTATCCTCTAAGGCAATAAAGGAAAAGGGACAGTTTCCTGCAGGACTAGGCCTCAGTAACATGAATAAACCCAAGAGGATAAATTTTTATACAGAGCTCTTAAGAACACTACTCATTGGAAGTGTGTGATTTGAGGAAATGCTCAGCCAAAGGCTGAGGTACATAGTCTGAGTTCTTTGCAGATAAGGTCTAGTATTGATCTAACACATTACACTACACAGAGACAAAACAACCCTCTATCCAACTATGAGCAACATATGCAAAACATAAATGCTTACTGTGTTTGTATACCAGTGTTTCACATTGTATACAATTTCCTGTTTGTTAAGTAGAAGAGGAATCTATGTCCCATTAGTTTTCTGTCAGATTAGGACTTCTCTACACTTGGGTGCTAGATTTGGGTCGCTTCTGGGAATGGGTCTTTAGGTTTATCAGTCATTTAAATATTTCAAATTTTACCCATCATATCAGGGATATCTGGATCTATCATTGTCTAACCTGCCCAGTGATCTCACAACAATAGCTGATTCCATTGCTGCTTCTCTTTCATTGTGGCCACTTGGGTTTTTCACAAAAACCTTACCCAAATTTGTCAAAGCCCTACAGTTCCATGCAAGCTGTTGGTCAGGAAAGTAGCCATCCAAAAGGGAGAACATACAGAGAATTTCTCTTCACATAGTTGTCCTTGATTCTTCAGGGCTATCCTGTTAGGCACAAATAGATTAAGACATATTTTTGCCAGTGTAATTCATGCTGATCCTAAGTTTATCACAAATATATGTATGCTCTGTTGACAATACTACACATCTGAACCCACAGTGCTATTTTATGATGAAGCAGTTGTATTATAAATCTGTTATTTAAATGTATTTATTGTTCTTCTCTTCATTATGGATTTTTTTCCACCTTTTACCATGAATTTCTCAGTGCCACAGCAGTTAGCATAGTATGTCTGTATAGGAGACAATCATTTACTTTGCCTACTCTTTTTGTTTGCATCTCATTAATCTCATCTCTGGTTCAGACATAGAAAGAAAGACCATATATATCATTCATATAGATACAGCTGGAGTTCTTCCTGTCCTGAAAGTCAGATGCCCCTCCTCAGTGAGAGTAACATTCAATTATTCTCTCAGAATCTTGATTATACTGTAGGATAATGAATTAGATTAGAGACTTCATCCATGTGATACTGAGCTAACATTGCCATGTTCCCTCCCTTCCTCCCTCCCTTTAGTCGTTTTGCATTGTACCTAGTTAGCACAGTGATTTGAGTATTACTCAGAACACTTCTATTGCTCTACAGTTGAGTATGATGCTGTACTTTTTAAGCCTTGGTGAAGTGAAACTGAAATTGCTCAGCATTAAGGTTGGGACTGGAAACTATACTGGAGATCAGGTGCTTATCTGAATGAACTGTGTGTGACCCACTCTGTAAGTCTCATGTAAGGGATCATGTGAGATGTCTAATACTACTCTTCTTGGATGAGCATACCTGAAGAAAAGTCTATATGAAGCTGTAAGGGTGCTTTTTGATCCAAAACTACCAGGCATTTGGTATGTATGTTGGGGAAGGAGGGGGGTGGGGGGGGAACGTTGAAGGGAGGAGAAGGGGTGAACGGGGTGTGGGATAAAAGCTTATTTTGTATCAGTGGAGTTATCTGTGTTCAATTTTTAACTTGAAAATATGGTGTATGTTTGGTAATAGTGGAACATACACTTCTTATTTTTACTTTTCCTTGAATGTGAGATATGTTAGTGAGCTATCAAAGAAGTTCTTCTTTGAGCTGCAGTTCATACATTATAATTTATTTTCTGGTTGGACTTGTCAGCTTTGTCTCAAGGGTCAAACTGATTGCATACATTTTCTAGTAATCTTTGTACATATTTGTTCACTTCACTTTCAGGAAGAGATTTTCGTCTAGCAAAACACTAACCTTATTTCTAAAGAGTTAATTATCTACTATTCTGGGAGGGCAGACAGCAATTTCATTCCAGTGGAGTAAATAAAATGACTAATAGATGTATGTAATACTACACTATCTAAGGAAGGAACATTACTTAGGTTAAGTTGAAGCTAATCTGAAACAGTAAAACAGTGTACAGTCAGTCAGGCTGAGAAAGCACACCTCAGAAAAAGAAAAATGTTTTTAGTAATACAGAAGAAAAATCTTGCTGGGCAGTGGTGATTTTCTGTTTTACTAATAAAAAGTGAATATTTTCCATGCAGGGAGAAAAACTCAGATATGTTGCTAAGTGTAATGATTTCAGTAGAAAGATGTAGGTTTTCAGAGACGGGGAATTACTTCTTTAAAATTCTAATAACTTTAAGAAAAAATAGTCACATACTAGAACCTCTTGATTAACCTACAAAGGTAGATGTTAAGGCTCAGAAAATCTTAATTTTTCTTGCTTTCATATGATGAATAATAACTTAAAATTATGATCTTAAACATTATTGTTTGCAAGCATTGACAGCACAAGTGCTGTACAAACATGAATCAGTTCCTCCAACTTCTGTATTTAATATGTAGATAAAAATTAATGGTGACAAAAAGGGTGATACGAGATAGATTTTTTTGCTTAAAACCATATTCGCGTGTAGTGAAGCCTGGAATTGAATGTTGGACATGTTGGTACCCAGTTGTATGCATACGTAACTGAGTTATCATTGTTGCTTCTATTGTTTCTTTTATGTGTTATGATACTCTAAAGATGGTAACTTTCTGCTGTGTTCTGCAATGTTATTATGCTAGCAGTTTCACAAGCATCACATAGAACAAAACAGAGTAAAATGGGCTCAGGATGATGAACATAAAGAAAGAGTGAGAAAGTAAATGGAATTAGAAGGAAAAATAGATGACTAAATTAATTTGTTGAACCAAGGTCCTGTACAGAATGTAGGTACTGATCAAATACAGTTCAGTGTAATTCTCAGGTAGCTAAAACACTATGTTACAGACAAGCATCACACAGAATTCTCTGAATGTTTCTGTCATTAGTTTGTGTCATCTCATTTTTATCATTTATTCCATGCCTATGTCTCCCATTAACAAAAATTAGTTAGAATTGAGTGCAGTATAGTTGTCATGCAGATTCTGGTGATGCCATTTTATCTCCCAAGGACTGTAAATTTTCCACGGAACTGCAAAATTCTTACAATAAAAATGAGATATTTTTCAAGCACATATGTTACACATAAATGTAAAAGCCAAGAGCCAAGCAATGATTTTTGAATTTACACATTTTGGAGACCCTTATCCAAAAGAAAACAATTTTTGAAAGTATTGAGAACCTTTCTAGAACCTCAAAGAGTGCCTGGAATCACCAAGTGGTCTCCTTTTCCTGTCTTGGCCTATCCAGAAATGTGCACTTAGGGAGCACATGTTGTAATAGCGATAATGATACTGACTTGTTTGTGACTTCAGAAAACTGATAAGCACACTTAGCTTTCCTTAGCTGTAATTTAGGTGATAATATTTACATGCCTCAGGAGAATAAGTATGGCATGACTAGACAGTGAAAAATTCTATGGAAGTGCAGAGTGTGAAAGCAAGTTAGCAGGAGAGGTATGAATAAAATCTGGGAGTTCCTTGTTTCTAATCCTTGTACAGTTCACTAGAGCTGGCTGCTGCGCAAAGAAATGAGAATACATAGTGGATTGTTTAGGTTTGATTTTCGCATAATTCACTGAGGAATTTTCAACTGTCTAAAGTTTTTCATAATTTTAAATATGCCTTGTGGGGAGTGAGGTGGTTTTGTGAGGTGAACAAGGGGAAAGAAAGGCAACTTTTAAAACCCCAAATCAGAATGGAAAGTCTTCACTGGTAAAGATAATAAAGTTGTCCTGTGAGTATATTTTTAATTCTATGAAACTTAAGTTCTGTTATCACATGGAGAGGAATAAAAGACACTACACCTGAAAGAAAATTTTCCACTGTAAGTTTGGCAGACGTCTCAAACGTGTGCTATTTAAAAATGTGTTTCTCTTTCGCTGACTTTGATTCTCATACTTGTTTGTCTGAGTACATTTGCATCTGCTAGTTTGAGCCACTTCAAACTACAAAGTTTTAGGTGCTTGTGTGGTTGCTAGACATACATTTTTGAACATTAGTATTAGAAGTGAGGTACTATCAACCTATACAGCCCATATCAAATAGGCTATCAACCTATGTTGTAAACTTGTAGATGATGTAAACTTCTGTTTTCCTCAGATTCTTTTTTTTCTTTTTTTTTTTTTTTCCACATTTGTTATTCAGCTGCTGAGTAGCAAAAGGAAGAAGATATATTTATATAGAGGTAGGTATTTGCTATGAAAGAGGGTAAAACCTGTCAATGTGATTAATTTGTTTTCTTTATTCCCCACCCCATCTGTTCTCATTCATTACTGTAAAGAATTATGAGTTATGAATTTCCCATCATAATGGAGAATACAGTTAGCTCTCTAGATAAGCAAAAGATATTGATTTTACCCTTATTTTAATAATACAGAACTGGTAAGGATTAAATTAAATATGAAAAGGCATAACATCCTCTTGTTCAGGGGAAAAGTCAAGTTTATAGAAATGTAATAAACTAATACAACAAGTTTTGGTTTTGTTAAGGTATAAATATGTTTACCTTAATTTAACTTGTAAGGATGAATGACTTCAGTGGAATAATGTACTTGAGTGAAGACTACTCATTTTTAAGACAGTCTGCCCTTGGGTCTTGAACCTGCAATTTACTCTGTGTTAATAGATTCCTTCATCCATAGGGAACATCTTAGTTTGTTTTCCCCAGCCTCCTCCAAATTCAAAATAAGATTAATTATTTCGAGAGTAGCTTCCACTGTTAAAACTCTTTAAACAACAACAACAATAACAGCAACAAAAATCAGAGTAACAGTCAAGGCACTGTTTTGATGACATTTTATGCCTCATTTGGAAGTTATCGGATTTGGATTCTGCTTGCTGATCAAAGTGTTGATTAGTGATATTTATAAATGCAGGATCATATGCTGATTTTCAGCTACTCTTGTTTCTGTTGGCTTAAGAATTGGCAAATTGGTGTGCTGAACTGTTGTTTCACTTGGACATTACCTGTTGACAGACTTCCTCTGTACTGATTGCTGAAGTACTAAGTGTGCTTGTTTAACTTGATTATTGCCTGTATCTCTCAGGGCCACTTTGTTGACAGTATCCTGTTTTAACAAGTCCAGTCTCCTAACAAAAATTTAGGATTGATACTGACTTTCCTGCACTTTATCATACTTCTGGTTCTCATACTTTAAGGTCTGGGTAGATAACTAATCATGTTTATTTACTCTTGAAGGCCATTACAGGTGTCAGACAAAGACCTGAGTTATTTTTGGAACTGCAGTTGTGGATGGTAACAGTTCTTAGTTTTACTGACTCTCAGACTGTTCATAAGATTCAGGTACACAGTAAAGCACAAAAGGTGAATTTCATATTAGTCAATTTTAGAACATTTAGGTATCTATTTAGGTATCTATTCATCTAAGTGCTCTTTGCAGTTAATGGATACGTCTAAACTTTTCCAGAGGGTAATTCATTCAGGCTGAGACATCCATTTTAGTATGGGATTAGTCAACCCTTTGGAGGTACCTATCTTATGCCACTGATTACAGAGGAAGGTCAGAAAATTATCTTTAACTATACCTCTACATTTTAAATAGCTAAAGGTAGATGAGCTGAGCTCCACCCCAATCATTTTCAAAGGGAAGATCTTCATAGAGCATGCTCAGACCTTGTAGCACACCTATTTAACCATCTTTTGCACCATTCATTTTAGTAATTAAAAAGGGAATAGTGAATGGAGAGGTGAATTATAGATGGGTAATGTATGATTAAGGGAGAACCATCCTAATAGAAGGGATGCTATTCCCTGCCCCGCCACAAAATTCCTACGTGACGCTAGTCAAGTCACAAAAAACACAGTTTACAGAAGTGGTTACTCATTGCATGTTACTCATTTTATAATTCTATGTCCTGTAATCTGTTTTGCACAAGGGCTGAGCAGAGGAAATTTTCGGATGTCCTCCTTTGGATACCTCTATAGATATCAGTTCAGTTTAACCATATTGGGAGCTGAAACAGGTGAATGGTTTGGCTTAATTCTTTCTGAGCTTTGGGTTCTTCTATCAATAGAAGAGTATGTGAAGATAAATTAAGTAATTTGTTAGTTTATGAAGCAGTTGAATATCTAGTGATAAAAGGCATAGTAAAAAAAATAGTAATAAAAAAGTGAATTTTTTTCTTCTGTAAAGCATAGTACCATACATAAAAGAGAAGATATAAAGTGGACACATACTGAACAAAAGTAAGTTATTAAGGTTAAATTTATGAAAGAGGCTTTGATACCTAGATGCCATTGTGGTCACTTAAGACTAGCTTTAAAAATTTTGGAGTCCATTAAATTATGATTAAAACCCTCAGTAGTAACATTTTAACTGTCAGCATTCTCCAGCTACCTGTACTACCATCAGGTCTCACATCCATCCTGAGAACTGTAGTTATGTACCTCCTTCACACCCTTAAAAAATTAAGAAAAGATTAGTCTTTCACTTTTTTCAGCTATGAGTTACCACCTAAGAGCCCTGTTCAGAGCATGTGTGATGGCACACAAACTGGACCCAGTGTCCAGAACACCCCTGTAAAAAACCCATACTGGCATATTCAACATGTATTTGTCAGGGAAGTCCTGTCAAGTTTTCTAAAATGAATTCTCTTGGTATTTCTTGTCGAAGCTGTTCCATTTTGTCTTGGCTTGCACAAGTTCCTTACAGTAGCTCAGAGAAAGACAAAGCTTTGTGTTGAAGGCTTTACTGGGAGAAGGTGATCAGACTGTTGATTGTTGTTCTAATTAACTTTGTAATGTGTTATGCAGTGAACATCTGAATGTAGACTAACAGTAAATATTTAAGTTCTACCCTTCAATTTATGTTTCTGCCTATGCCACGTCAGTTCCTCCTGAACTTGCTGCTGTCAAATTCTGTTAGGTGTTGAACTGTTCTGTGTCACTTTTTGTGGAAGTTCAGGTGCTCAAGAGGGGATTATGAACGTCAGCAACAGGGAAAGCACCTGAAAGTTGTAACACTCAGTGCCAGTAAGGCCTCAGTACGTTCTGTGACTCTGGCAAAACTGAGTATTTGTTGTACACATTCAGGAGATGGGCTCTGATGTAAGGGAGAGAAGGCACCTAACTATGGATATGCTGAATTTAATTTGTGTTGGTTAAACTAAGTAGCATGGAAAACTTTAACTGTGATGCTTAAAGTTTCTGAGTGCTTGACTGCCTCTTGAGCATATTTCTTTTTATTAAGGTGCATGGTAGGCCCGTGTTTAGTGCACAAATGCACATACGACAATTTGTGTTATATATGATCTTGTAATGCATATGTTTAGCTAATAAAATATGCTGTCACGTACATTATTACAGATTTAACCTGTATCATCTATATCTAATGTTAAATAAAATATATTACTAATCCCAACTCATCATATACATATAAATAATATGTACAGAAATAGACATTTCTGTAGATTGCATTCAAATACGTCTACATATTACTAAACTGAGTACCTACAGGAGTCCTTTTAAAGGCAGAAGTGCTAAACAGAATGTGAACGTGTCATGGAAAACTTCTAAATATGTATGTTTCTCCAAACACGACAGAATTGTTCTCATGGCAGAAGGAAGAATGCCTTCATTTAGCTGTCACTGCTGTATCCCTTCAGCTTATGAAGTGTCTTATTAGAATTAAACTGTCTTTTTATCCTCCCTAAACTATAAAGTCATCCACATTGCTCATATGTTGAAAGGATCCCTAGCTGCAAAGACATTTGGATACATGAAGTAAAGAAACATCAGATTAATTTGAATGTTGACTCACGTCTGCCTTTTTGTGAACTGAAGACAACACGTAGTTTGTGGTGTCTTTCTGGAGTCGCAGCCCTCTTGGGACAATCAGTATCCCGCTGGAGATGCGTCTTGTAAAACTAGCCTCATGATTTCTTGGACCTGCCTTAGTCTTTGGCCACAGACAAAGTGTGACTCTGTGATGTCTGTGTGACATCTTTTCAGCTGCATGAAATTTTTAAATGTATTTTTCCTAAAGTGTTCAGTCAAATTCAGGGGTGTTATCTCAGACAGTTTTCCAAGGCCTTTATCTTTATGACATAATTCATCTTGACTCATGGTTTAGAGTGAGATGGCCCCAGCTGGATACAGAAGAGATATTCCTAAGAGGATTCAAAAAATTTTAGCTAAGGAAAAGAAAAACTGAACATATGAAAAAAAGTTGAAAAACAGATTATGATTTTTTTTTTTTTACTCATTATCTGTTTTCTCATGGTTCTGGAAGAGACTTTGGGCTTAGGTCATGATTAAGTTTGAATATTTTGTTCACATAGCTTTTATGAGTCATGGAATATTTTCCCTCTGCAATCAGCTTCCTTCTTCTCTCTGTCTCTCACATCTAGTTTCTTCTTTACACTAATCCAGAGAATTTCCCATTCCTCTTGATCTTTATGATCCAGCATTGACCTTGCTTCCAGACAAGAGTTCTTCCCTTTTTGCCTTCCCCATCTCTATTGTTCAGCTGTCTAGAACTAGTTTTGTAAACTCTTGTGCCATCTTTAGCAGATCATTGGCTAGGTCAGAGCCCAACCGGTAAGGTTAACAATTTATTTCATTTTTTTCAGTAGCTTCTTCAGAGAGGATGCGGTGATATTTCAGAGACCCCATCAACCTGTCCCTGACTAAGCACATATTGAAGCATTCATTGATAGGCAATTTTAGAAAATTACTTGAAAGCAGAAGCTGCACAAGTCTCCCAGATTGTTAATGGATAGTAAAATGCTTCAAGTTTCTTTTTGAAAAAGCTTTGGCCACTTTTCTTGTTAGCATAATTATGTATCTACTACTCAATTTAGCTCTTTAGAGATTTCTGTAAGTCCACTTCATCATCTCATCCTTTTTTTCCTTTCAGCTCTTCAAATATTGTAAGTAATGGAACACATTTGTCATTGAGTTAAGTTTCAGCAAGTTCAAGAGAGAAATCTGAAAAAAAAAAAAGGAAGAAAAAATGATTGTAAATGAGGTCTTGATAGAACCCCTTTTGAGGAGACACCTTCAATATACTTTAATGAAAGCAAACTAAATAGGGAAGATCACACAGAATACTTTAACAGCAGTTCCATAGTCTGCAAAATTTATTGAAATAAATACAGAAGAAAATTGAAGCTCATCTTGCCATTCTCACTCCTGGCAAACTGTAAAGAGAGACTCAAACTAGGTTTTATTTATATATATATATATGTATGTATGTATGTATATACACGTATATATGATATGATATGTAGCTTATCATATATATGTGTATCATATAATACACGTGATATTTGTATGTCTATTTATATAAGAAATGTATCTTTATATACATATATATAAACTGTTTTGAAAGATTATTAAATGACAAAAATTAAGAAAGCAAAGATAGCAAATGCTGGATTTGGGGATGCTGATGTGATTAGGCTTTGGATCTTTTGAAAAAAAATGATATGTGGTTTCTTTAATTTTACAATACACAATAGGAGAGATTTGAAATAATAAAGGGGAGCTTTAAGGATAGTGTTTAATGGGATGACTGGGCAGATCCAAAGGCTTGCATTTTCAGAAAGGGCATTTCTAAGCCTCCGTTCCTGACTCCTTGCCACTTTCAGTCATCTTTGCATTCGCATTCATTCTCACCCGACATCACATGACCTATCGTGTATCATTGAGGGAGCAATACTCAAATATACTTATATATGTAAATATTTCACTTCATGAATTCCTAGTTTTTGTAAGTTTTGTAGTTGCTAACCTATAAAGCTGGATTTAGCTGTAAAAATAGTATTCAGGATCATAATTTGCCTAAGGTAGATGTAAGCAATTTTGTAATTTGGGGGATGAGCTTGGAGGCGTAGGGGTGTTTTAAAAACAGTAGATAAAAATAGTGATTCCTTCGATGTTCATTTTCAGAATCATAGAGTACAGTGTCCATGATCTGAAATATGCCACAGGCTGGTGCTAGAGCAGTTAGAGCAGTGATGACAATAGGTAGTCATAAAGAACAGACTGTAAGGAACAGAAGAGGTTCTTTGCTGAGCCTCAGTTCAACTTGGGGAATTGATGAAGAGAAATCAAGTCCATCTGGACTTTTTTTCTTTCAGTGCAAATGAGGTTTGCATATGTCCCGTATGGTGCTATCAAGTGTAGAATTGTTTGAGCCATGCTCTGCGTTTAAAAGTTCACAGGGAGGTAATCATAACAGTCTTCTTTAGCCCAGGGAGTATCGGAAAGGTAGCATGAAATCATAGAATCATAGAATGGCTCAGGTTGGAAGGGACCTCCTAAAGATTATCTAAGTTAAAACCCGCTGCCATAGGCAGGGATGCCATCCACTAGATTGCATTGGTCAAGGCCCCATCCAGCCTGGCCTTGAATGCCTCCAGAGATGGAGCATCCACAACTTCTCTTGGCAATCTGTTCCAGTGCCTCACTGCCCTTACAGTGAAGAATTTCTTCCTAATGTCTAGTCTAAATCTATCCTCTTTTAGTCTAAGACCATTTCTCCTTGTCTTATTATTATCTACCCGAGTAAAGAGTCCTTCTCCGTTGTTTTTATAAGACCTTTTTAAGTATTGAAAGGCCACATTAAAGTTTCCCTGGAGCCTTATCTTCTCGAGGCTGAACATCCCTAGCTCTCTCAGCCTTTCTTAATAGGAAAGGTGCTCCAGCCCTCTGATCATCTTTGTGGCCCTCCTCTGGACTCTCTCTAACAGGTCCATATTTTTCTTGTGCTGGGGACCCCAAATCTGGATGTGGTACTCCAGGTGGGGTCTCAAAAAGGTGGAGTAGAGGGGGACAATCCCCTTCCTCGACCTGCTGGTTACACCTCTCTTGATGCAGCCCAGGATGCAGTTGGTCTTCTGGGCTGCAAGCGCACACTGCTAATCTTATCATTTACTTGTCTGCATCTTGTTCCCTTTATTCAACTTACCTTATTATCACTGGTCTAAGTATAGTGCACTTTGTTCATGTTCTGGCAGCCCAGACCCAGCCTCAGAATGCTTTGTGTTTATTTCTTCACATAGCAAGATATCAACAAACCCAGAGGAGGGAAAAAGTATACATTGGCCTTTCAACAAGAGCTGAACAGAAATTCATAGAACAACAACAAAAATAGTACCTACAACCCATGGAATTCCCCTCAATTCTTTTAATGTTGAAAGCTCATAAATAACCAGGGTGCTTCTAAAAGACGGTTACAAAAATTCTGATGGGAGAAGTTAGATAAACTAAATTTCTATTAGTTGTAATAACACATCTAATTTTGCCATTTTGAAGCCTACATTTTAAATGAGCTATACATAATTCTGATTCGTCTGTATTATTTCAAGTGATGGAATTTTAGATACATTCTGTACATTATTAGTAGGAGCCCCATAGATTTTGTATAGTATAACCAATGCTTAAATAAGCACAAACACTTAAATACATATAGGAGCTCTACAGAGAATTATATTTTTGCAATGTAGCAAAATTTTTGTGCTAGCTAAAAAAACCAGTGGCATCTTCACTTCTCATATAGTGAGAACTAGCCACTGCTCAAAATCGAGATGTAGCATTTACTATACTGATATTCCTAAACTTTGCATGTGGCTTACTAACATTGAGGAATTTGAAAATGCCTATCTTCCTATTTCCCATATCGTGGTCTAAAGAATACCTACCACTGGATATGTCAGTGTTTGTTTTGGCTGTGCAATTCTTCATGGATCTGCCATTCCTGTATCACAGCTGCTTCCTCAGTAGCAGTTGCAATATACACATCAAAGCATGTTTTCCCAGTAAAGCAAATTGTTATTGTTGCTCATCTTGGAAAATATTTTGGCAGACACCTAGCTCTCTTTTCTTCTCAAACCTTCACTGTGTCAGGCCATCACAAATACAGACCTGATATGATGTGCATGTTGTCTGTCATGGCATTTTGTGTATACGGCAAATTTGCTAATGTTACTCACTGAAATTCCAAACATTTTTTTGCATAATATCCACTAACAACCTTATGACTTTGAATATACAATGGAGAAAGGATGATCTGTCTGACAGGAAGGAAGATTTAAAGTGTGGATGTAGTTTATAGGGAATGTATACCTCCAGGAGAGGGAAATAATTTCAGAGGTAAGACAGTAGAAAAAGGCAGGGGCAGATGCAGTCTTCATCTGAATGGAGACTGCAGCCGTTTCACTTGCCTATAGCTGAAGTTATTGCAAGTGTAAACATGGTATAGGGCAGAGCTAATAAGCAAAGGGGAGTACATAGTAGCTTTTGGTCAACTCCGATGAAAATCTGTACTTGGAATTTGCAAAGGAGATTTTGCAAAACATGATCTGCCACTGGTGCTATGACAGAGAATGTCTTTTTTTTTTTTTTTTTTTTTTTTTCTGGATAATCTGCTATAACTATTGCTTTTATCTAGTGAGTAAGGTGGATAATTCCTCTCACAATAAATTATTTTTTATTTCTCTATGTCTATTATTAGTGCAACTTTCTGATTTAGTGCATTTTTCTTGGCTTACATTTTTATGTTATATAAACTCTGCTATCCATCCACTTATCAGATGATATAATTATTACTTTCAGTTCTTGTTGGTCCTTCTTGTGAGTTGCTTTTATTCCTTTATGTCTGATTTAAGTATTATGGGGTGATTTTTTATTTATTTAAATATTTATTTTGGTTGGATTGGGTTTCTCTCTTTTTATTTTTCTTAAATATTTGTCCTTGTTTAGGTACCTGTGTCCCAAGTGGTACAGCTATTAGAAAAAACACACAGTTTCCCATGGGATTTTCACTGAAGTTTGGCATTTAAAGTCAACAAGAATTCTGTTTTGAATGACTTATTCACAATAAAAAAAAAAATCTTACAGATTTTTTTTAAATCATCATAAATGTCATGTTATTTATCTATGACAGAAAAGTACTATCCCGTACCAATTCAAAGGTATTTTATAAAATTGTCGTAGAGCACTAATATAGTGTAAAATGACTGAGCAAACAGAAATTTCTACCATAGGTCATTGGTAGAATCAGTACTCTAACCA
Organism: Cygnus atratus; assembly: GCF_013377495.2. Taxonomy (NCBI): domain Eukaryota; kingdom Metazoa; phylum Chordata; class Aves; order Anseriformes; family Anatidae; genus Cygnus; species Cygnus atratus. The sequence continues at coordinate 51,261,373 of NC_066362.1, forward strand.
TAGATCATTATAATGAATGCAATTTTGTAGCATTCAGTAGCAAATTGAGGTGATGGCATTCCTCTGGAGGAGGGGCCAAGGAACTAGTTATACTTTTAAGTGCAAAAATGATAATTGATATAAGCCATAATTCTCAACAGCTGTTGCTAATTAAAATGTTTCATAAAGACTTCCTGACAGTATGGAAATCTTGCTGAATTAAAACTTAACACATTTAAAAGGGAATTGCAAAATATACATAAACTGATAATAAGAGAAACGTGTTGTACAAAGCTAGCTGTTTTAAATAACTTTTGTTTAAATAATTTTCTTATTTTAAATATCTGAAATATTTCAGTTAGAACATCCAAATTATCTTGTATATGCACGTGTTTGAAAAATGTCACATGAATATCTAGATGCCTAATTTTCTCTTTTATTTTTAATAAATGCCTATGTGGATTTCTGTAAAGGAGGAAGCTATGTCATAGAACAAAATTAAATGGGTACAGAAACAGATGGTAAAGAGAAATTTAAGTTATTTATTTTGAAAGAATTATTTTGTTTTCACAAGTTGTATGGTGTTCTTTCCAAATGTTCCTGCAGCATCAGGAATAATCTGATTATATATATGTTTTTTATTGTCATAGTTAAAGCACTGTCTTGCCAAAATACTTCTTAGCTAGACATTGCCCTTACTTTTGTGTGATGCAAAAGAGAATAAAGAGCAAGAATCTGGCACCTCATATATGGAATTTGTATCCCCTACATGCTATGGACATTAACTGTGTAACATTAAATTAATATTTCTGAAATGAATGCATTTGTTTTATTTTATTTTTTTTTATGGATAGGTGAAGGGGAATGGGAATGTAGTTAGTTAACAGACTGTCTTGAATCCCTAAGGATCTGGAATATTTCCAGCTTCAATGGGTGGTGAGAGAGTAGATACTTCCTCATTGCTCCATTAGGAAACTCAGAAGCATGTAATCTACTTAGACAGGAGGCATACTGAGTGTAGGATTTGACCTTCATTAGTTTCTGAATAACTCTTCAGAAGGTGATACAAAGTTGAGTAAAAAGTTAGATTAAATGTGGATGGTCTGATTAAACTTAGTGTGAACTTTTAATACTATCCGTTTGTTCCCCAAGAGGTTGAAAGACTCTTGAACTCATTTTTCATATGGGCTGTGTATTCTCTACAGCTTTAGTGTATAAACTTACACAGTCAAATATCCCTTTTGATCAAATTGTTAGAGTTTCAGACAAGCAGGGCTTTTACTTGTTGCAAATCTCACAGACAAAAGTCCCACAGAGACAAAATATATTTTATTTTTCTTCTAAGTGATTGTCCATTGCTTCAAGTATGTTTTCTACATATATGATAATATGCTGATATTTTGAAAAATGAATAATAAAAGCAATATTATATTATAATTTCTAAATATAAACTGATAAACTACTTAGCTCTTATATAACCTTTGAGAGAAGTTCTCAAATGACAAGTACAGCATGCCCTATAATATGAAGACATGAGGTATCTGCAGTTGTTTGTATCAAAGATGTGTCCCTGTAATATTGGCCTCTCCATACTTCCAAAAAGTAAATATAATTAAAAGCCATCAGATTGTTTTGATAAGTTAGTTATGGCTTGGAACTGAGGCACAGAGGTAACAAGGTTTATTATTGAGTGCCTAAACAAGGTATGTGCTCTCTGTCATCTTGCACATGGAGGAAGCACGTAAGGGTGCAGAAGACCATAGCACAAACCAGTCACTCCTTACATTAGTCAATATTAGAAGTGTTGTTTTCAAGCTGTCTCATATTTTGACTTTGTGCAACATAAGTATGTGTTTTTGTTTTGTCTATACATTGCTGGAATGTATTACCTTTCTTCCCCTAGGCCTGAATAATAAATTAATGAAGCGTATATCTGATATGCAACAATCAGCTTGTGCTGACACAATCAAGGCTTTGTGTGAGGTCTGTGATATGATTAATATGTTTTTTGGGGGGTGATAATGAAGAGAAACAAAATATAGAAGGCATGAAACTAGAAATCAAAACAAACAAAAAGGATTGGACTTTTGACCATTCTTAGGAAAGGAAGGACTTAGAAAAGGAAGGACTTTTGACCGTTCTTAAGTTTAAATGCTCATCTTTTCCAGAACAACAAGTGACTTTGGAAGAAAAAGAAAAAAAGAAAAAAAAAAAAAGACATGCATGGTACTGTTATCATCAAGGCTTTAAAATCATGGTTAGATAGATAGAACATTTCAGTGATCAATTCAAAGAAATAGAATTCAAACCAGAACTGAAAGCTTTAAAGATTGTTTACGTCAACACCAATAAACTTTTTTTTAAAAAGAGAAGTTGCCCAGCTAGTTTTGAAGCTACTAGAAGATGTTTCTGAAAGTGTTTTTCAAGAAAGCCAAATATTTAAACTGGAAAAACATCTTAGCTGCTACAGACGCATTAATTGATGTGTTATTCAAAAATAACAGTTCTTTTGCTTTCGTTAAAAAAATGCAGGATGCAAAGACCAAGGAATCAGTAAATATGAGAAGCTTGCCCCTTTGTTTAAATGACCATCTAAAACTAGATCTTGTTGAATATTGTCATTTCTATTACATAGCAGAGGAAAAAAAAGTCGCTTTCCATGACCAACATTTATTCAATTTAAGGAGTGACAAACTGGATTACCTCTTCCTTACTATTGAAATTACTTCCTGGATTTCCTTATAAATGACATTAACATGTTAAACAGCAATTTTTTAGGTCTCATGTTTAAGTTATCTGTAGTAAGTCTAATACTATCCGAACCATTCCTGTTACCTTTCTCTTGGACAATAAACCAGAATGTGATTGGATTACTCTCACCTGTATTTAGCTATCTGAAAACGAGGTGTTTAGTTGAAGGTGACAAATTTCTTGTAGTCAGTGAAAGAGAGGAATAGCTTCATTTGAGGTTTCATCCAAAAGATCATAAACGATTTAGAATATGGAGACTTTCTTCTTGGAGATCTACTCTCCTCTCATGTTAAGGAGGAGCTTTGATGATAAATATATACTGAAATCTTAACTTCCAGATGTCTAAGTGTGATGAATTCCACTTATATGCAGAATCTGGTCTCCTATTTCTATAAAGAAAGCACTACTTAATGAAGGATGGTTCCTAGTATTAGCATCTCCTTGCATCCTGAAAGCAGGTCTTTAATAATTGTTATGGTGTCCCTGACAAGCTAAAGTCTCGTTTTTGTTTGGCATAACTTGGATCAACTACCATTAAAGAATTAGAGAATAAATTTTACTTAAAAGGTCCATGGTAGGCCACATCAGTTTACCTCTTTATAGTGGAAGATAATAAAGAACACTTAGAACATTTTTTTTTTTAAGATTTTAGAATTCCATGGTACTCTATGAATAAGATTATAAGTGATTCGTTAATTCTTTTTGAATTAAAAAGCAAAAGCAAAAAATATAGTAAGGCTACTGAATAAAAAAGAGGATAATATAGGTTGTGACAAACACATGGAAAAAAAATGCACTTTACAGATCTGTTTTGATTCAAGAATTACAGAATGTTTTTTCTTCTCTTCTTTTCTCCAAAAGGTGACAATATAATTAGATGTATATTATATATACTTATACATTCACACACACATATATATGTAAAAGTATATATATGTATGTAGACGCTACTTGAGTTCTTTGTGTACCTTCATGTGTATGCATTTTCCATTCCTGCAGCACTACTACGAGTTGTGGACTTTAGCATGTTAAATAGACCAGCAGAGAAAAATCCTTCCCAAGAAAACTCAATGTAAAGTCTGAGTAGACAAGTGCAATGTAACTGAAAAAAATAGTCAGTGGGAAGTCCATGTAAAAACACGTATAACATAAGTACTTATCAGTACACAAATGCAATGGAGTATCTAAGGAGTTATGTTTTTTTTCTGAAGGTTTACTAATATCTAAAAGAGAAAGTAAGCTTCTGCATAACTCAAATGAGCTCTTGCGCACTGAAAATACTGAGTAGGAGATGATACTTCAGTCAGGCAAAAACAAGAATGAGAAAAACAGGACGAATTTCCATGTGCAAACACATTACATAAGTCTCTCAGAAGAGTGCTCAAAGACTGAGATGACACACATTCTCTAAAATGTATGTATTGATTATGAAAAGCAATGGGAAATACCTGTTCTGAACTTACTGCCTCAAAGTCCCAGCCTAGTATTTCTTACATTTTTACATCTATTTCATTTTTATTTTTTTCTGGCAGCACTTTTATAAGTTGAAATTCAATGACTGCTAGTATACTTTTACTTCTATGTCTGTTGTTTATGTATAAATGGTGAGCATTTTTTGAGACACTTACTTTTGATAATTCATTTTCCATTATTTTATTCTTAATGTATAATGTAACCGTAGTTTCTTTTTTCTTTATATCTATAGTGTAAAACAAATACTGAGCTACTTGACAGTCACCGCTGACTTAAATTGCAATTGTCTATTTATATGTTTCATTTAACTACTAATCTCTCAACAGACAAAAATATTTCTATAGCATCCTGTATACCGTGAACCTGAAAGAATTTACAGATATTGACTTTTTATCATGTGACATACCTAACAGTAATGCTATTTAATCTGATATTATAACTCAAATAGTTGTTTCTTGATGCATTTTGCCATTTTCTATGTCTGTGACATATTCTTATTTTCGTAGTCTAGGAAAAATCTATTAATCTTCTGAACACCAGTTTTAAAAACTAATTGTGGTAAAATGCTGGCCTGTAAGAAGGAGCTATTGAAGTGGGAAAATGATGTCATCACTCAGAGTAATCTAGCAAAACACAAATTTTATGGAAGGATGTTCCAAGGCCTGGAGCAATTGGACAGAGCTCTGCTGTGTGGTAGTAATAAAAAAGTCACTTTTGTATGTTTTATTTGTATTTATTTGCAGTCTGCAGTCTTTTGAGGATTCTTGCCTTGTGGTCAGAGTGGCACCTAGAACTGAGTCAATCATGGTTCAATTTTTTGGATTACAGTTTTTCTCCCGTGTTGTGTAATAAACAAGAAAAAGAAAAAAGTTGGATTGCTTTAATAATCATAGGGTATAGCCCTAATTAACCCAAGTAAAACTCCTAAGTCTCAAAAAAAAATAGAAATCTCTTGTGAATATTTAATCATAGGTAGAAAAAAAATGTGGTATTGAGCCCTTAGAATGCTGTCAAAATTGTCATTATCATTTTCAGGCTTTCCCCATCAGACTGGGTTAAATCCCATTCATTAAAATGAATTGGAATTGATACCAGAAAATCTAAAGATATGCATTTTTGCTCAGAGAATTTATTGTTTTATCATTTTAGGCAAGAATCCAAATCACCAGGTCTGGGCAAGCGAAAATTATGCATGTGGAGGCTAGAAGATAAGAATATCCTGGACATCACACTCTCCTCTCCTTTCAGCTACATCTCTTACATTGGCAGTGGCCTTGTGTCATTGAACAGCCTATGGCAGTCCAAACATAAAAGTTAGCTATAAAGTAAAATTTCTGCATTTTGTCATCTGAATCACACTCTAGGCTCTGCTGATTATATTGATTAGACAACTACAACAATTATAATGGGATCTTAGATATTTTAATTTAGATGTCTGTATCTGTAATGTGGTACCAATTGGTAAGGTCAGATTAATACCACATTCATTGGAATTCATAAATAGAATGTATCTTAAAGCATTCATTTCTTTTTCATTCAATTCATTCATTTCTTGCATTCATATAAGTTATATTTTGAAAAATTTCTGTATTTCTGTATTGCTTGAAAATGCAGATGTGGCAGAAGAACTGCAGATCTATCTTACCATCAAGCTCTATTATATTTTCTCATTTTCAGCAGTATTTCAAAGTCCACTTATGCTCAGTATTTATTTGGAAGCATGATTCTTCCCCTATTCCCTGCGTGATATTAAGAGCTCCTAAATTGTGCAATGTTTGTGTGATGAGAACAGATATGCAGATCTGAAAGTTACTCTGCTGTAGATCTGTATGTTACTCTAGGACAGTCTGGAAATTTAATGCAGATTGCCACACTTTGATACTTATTGGTAGTTAACACTTGTTAAGTGTACAAAAAATAAATATGATGAAATACATTTTTGTGGGAGATGCACATTTACCTGGGCTAGTATTAATATTAGAGAAGAAGCTGAAATAGGCGTATTTTTCTGTTACTGATTCCAAAAGTATTTCTTCATGTAATTTAAAAAAGTGTATTGTGTTGTACAGGAAAATAGGAGTTTTTCAATGTTGTAGGCATATCAGGATTATAGCTGTTATTCATATGGTCTCTGCCATTTTGACCTGGTTTGGGTTGGGATAGAGTTTTTTTGTTTGTTTGTTTGTTTTTTCATAGGGGTATGTGCTGAGTTTGGGTTTTAGGATGAGAATAACGCTGATAACACACTGATGTTTTAGTTGTTGCCAAGCAGTGCTTACAATAAGTCAAGTTCTTTTCAGTTTCTTGTGCTGGCCTGCCAGTGAGGAGACTGTGGTCGCACAAGGAACTGAGAGAGAACACAGCCAGGACATCTGACTCAAACTGGCCAAAGAGAGACGTCCCGTACCATATGGTGTCCTGCTGAACTATAAAACTGGGATGGTTGGCCAGGTATGGGACAGCTGCTCAGAGAGGGGCTGGGGACTGGTCAGCAGTTTGTGAGCATAAAATGGAGCGTGGCCAGCAGGTCAAGGGAGGTGATCCTCCCCCTTTACTCTGCCCTGGTCAGGCCTCACCTGGAGTACTGTGTCCAGTTCTGGGCTCCCCAGTACAAAAAAAGACAGGGATCTTCTGGAAAGAGTCCAACGGAGGGCCACAAAGCTGATACGGGGCCTGGAACATCTTCCTTATGAGGAAAGACTGAGAGACCTGGGTCTGTTCAGCCTTGAGAAGAGAAGACAGAGGGGATCTTATCAATGTTTACAAAGATCTTAAGTGTGGGAGACAGTGGGATTTGGCCAACCTCTTTTCAGTGGTTTGTTGGGTTAGGACAAGGGACAATGGTCAAAAAATGGAGCACAGGAAGTTCCACATCAACATGTGAAAGAACTTCTTCACGGTGAGGGTGATAGAGCACTGGAACAGGCTGCCCAGGGAGGTTGTAGAGTCTCTTTCTCTGGAGATATTCAAGGCCTGTCTGGACACCTACTTGGGCAACCTGCTCTAGGGAACCTGCTTTGGCAGGGGCGTTGGACACAATGATCTTTCGAGGTCCCTTCCAACCCCTGTGATTCTGTGATTCTGAGAGCAATTGTATTGTGCTTTATTTGTTTATATATATATATAAAATTATTATTTTTTCTTCCTTTGCTGTCCTATTAAACTGTCTTTACCTCAGCCCATTAATTTTATCCAATATTTTTAGATATTTTCCATGGAGGGAGTGGAGGGAGTGAATGGTGGTGTGGTGCTTAGCTGCCTGCTGGGTTAAACCGTAACAAAATTAAATTCTATTTAAATTTCGTCTCTCTTTTTTTTTTTTTTGTTTTTTTTTGTTTTTTTAGATCTCCCAGCAAGGAGATGGCTTCAAATGAAAGAGAGATTGTGGTGTGGGTTTGCCAGGAAGAGAAGATTGTATGTGGCCTGACAAAACGCACAACTTGTGCAGAAGTGATTCAAGCACTACTTGAGGAACATCAAGCAACATTCGGAGAGAAAAAGGTCCTCTTTGGAAAACCTAGTGATTATTGTATTGTAGAAAAATGGAGAGGCTCTGAGCGAGTCCTTCCTCCATTGACAAAGATTCTGAGACTTTGGAAGGCCTGGGGGGAAGAGCAGCCCAATTTGCACTTTGTGTTGGTAAAGTCTGATGCTTTCCTCTCATTTCCATTGTGGAAAACAGCTGAAGCTAAGGTAGTACAAAATGTAGAAAAGCAGTGGGAACTCAGCCCAGCCAATTACATGAAGATGTTGCCAATAGACAAGCAAAAGAAAATTGTCAGGAAGACTTTCCGGAAACTGGCCAAACTTAAACAGGACAGCGTTCAGCAAGACAGAGATAATATGGAGACACTGATTCATCTGATCATATCTCAAGATCATACCATTCATCAGCAAGTCCTTAGAATGAAGGAACTAGATATGGAAATTGAAAAATGTGAAGCACAATTCCATTTAGACCGTGTAGCCAATGATGGAGAAAATTATGTGCAGGACTCCTATTTAATGATCAATCCAAGTGAGGCTGAGCAGCAAGGGAGTAGGCCAGATGATCAAAAAGAGATGCACGAATATTTCAGCAAAAGTGAGGGAATTTTACAGGTCGAAGAGAGACTGAAACATCACAAACAATTAATAGAGAAGCTGTGTGCTGAAATTGAAAAAGAAGTATATGGTATATGTTCAGAAAAAAAGGAGATGATATTCGCACAGAAGGAGCTTCTAATGCTCAAGTAGAAAACTCAAATTTGGAAAGTGTAAAGTATGAGCTGGAAAAAAGTATGAAAGATGGTCTGAGAATCAATTCATACCTGAGCTGCATTCAGAAAGAGCTTACCTACAGGGACTCATTGCTTCAAAAGAAGGAAAAAGAGTATGAACTTCTTACAGAAGAATTTAATTTACTACATATTAAAGACAACATCGAAACTAGGCTTCCATTGAATGAAGAGCCACCCAAGGGCAGTGGCAACTCCAGTAACAGCATTGCAGTTCCTGACTTTGTTCACAGAGTGACTAATCTGGACATAAATGATACAGACTCTGACACTGGAATCAGCTCTACACACAGTCAGGACTCTGAAATAACTTCTGGGGACATGGTACTGTTATCAACATAGTTGAAAACAGTCATGCATTTTTGAAAAGTTATATTTTGAGGGATACATAGAAGAATAGGTAGACTTTATTGTCTTGAGAGTTCAGCCTCTTAAGATGTTACAACTGTGGCACCCCTCTAGCAAAGTAAACAGTGTCTATGTGCTTAAAAGTATACTTGTGGTTAAATGCACAGGCAGTCTCATGGGTTCACTGCTAACAGGTGCAAAGTTGTTGGCTTTGCTAAATCAGGACATACTGTTTAGACCTTGTAATATTGATACTCAGTGAAACAGCAGCATTCTGACTAGCTTGAACCAAACGCCTGGAGTTTTGATATCCCACAACCTTTGATTTCACATCTACATCTCCCTAACTATTAAGGAATGTGAATTAGAGATTAGACCCAACTAAATGGAGAGATTGATTTTCTACTCTGTTACATAAGCTTTATTCAGCTGGAATTTCCCTGGCATATAATATAATCAAGCATGTAGTCTGTTAAAAATTAGCTTTTATGATGCTGTAAGACAAAAAAATGCAATTGTATTTATGCTATATATTTAAACTTAGTGCTGAGTTAACAGGATGGTAGGTTCAAAACCACCTATGTCCCAATTTAAAAATGACCTTACACACATAGGTAGTTAATTTCCATTGTCTTTCAGCACGTCTAACTGCTACTAAGATCTTTAAAACTCCTGCTCCTCTGCTGTTACCCTGCAGTTGCCATGGTGATGCTATATGGGCATATAGTTTTGCCAGCGGGCATGTCAGAACTGCCTACCTCCTGTTTCTGTGAGCTGATCAAATCCCAAGCTCACACCTAGCCCCAGGGGCATTTTCAGGAAGGCTTTCTTCTGCTTATCTCACCAGTAAGATCCAATGTCTTGGGCCTCCTCAAATCATGACTACCAAATCAAACATAAACCAAGAGACAGACAGGGGCCAGACATTTTTGGCTCTGGCTACTGGTTCCCAAGAGCCAGGTAGTTACTCTTCTCAAACAGCAGATAGGTTGTCCAATCCTGTCCAGTACTGATTTGGAGCAGCAATACGGCCCTTATGTTATCTCCTTGGTGAGAACTTTAGGATACAACTAAAACTGTTCCAATTTAAATATTGGGCCGTGAGGGAGGGAGAGGAGAGTGTCAAATTATTTCACTTAGGAAGTAGTCATTAAGATCACTTGTAAATTCAGAATTGAAGTATATGTCTCCCCAGTTACCGAACAAGATTTCTAACTCTGAGCTAGAGACTTTGCTAACAGAGAGAACATGAGTAATTTCTGGGTTGCACACTGAGGGTTGCCATGTTTCTGTTTTGCAGATCAATCTGTTTAAGGCTCTTGAAAACATAATGTAAATCTAATTAACTGAATTGAATGGAGAAAGAGTTACAGCATTTCTAAATGAAGTTTAACTCCAACAAAGTTCAAACAGATACTGGAATTAAAAGCCTTCAAAGTAAATGAAAGAACAATACCTAGATGGAATAAATATACTTTCAGGAGCACTGCTTTCCTTTCCTATATTTTTCTTCTCTTAAATGTCTGTCAACCATCTGTATTCTAAAATGACGGAAGTGCTAGGACTGCTGATTAACACATATTTGATACAGGAAAAAAAAAAGTCTAAAAAGTCAGTTTTCATGTTTCTTTTTAAAAAAAAAGATTTTTGAATCCTGGATATTATAGAGTTTTTATTCCAGGAATATGTGCTAGTTACCTTAATATATTTTGTGTTGTGTTTTTATCATACAATGTTATTTGAATACTTCAGTAATAATATGTCATACGTAGACTCATCAGCTCCTGATGGAAATATATCAAATATCTCTGTAATAATTTATTAATGCAAGTCAGCATCTTTTGAAATCTGTGGTATTGCTCTGACAGGTAGAAAGTGCAGAGCTCTGAACGTTGAGAGTAGGCTAATGTATTCTCTGAGTTCTTGTGAATGTAGGTAATAGTTATTTCTACTGAGTCTTTTTTTTTTTTTTTTAATAAATACTTAGGGGATAAAAATTCAAGCAGAATAATATTCATACCTATGCAGGCCAGTACAAGACCTGTGTGGGAAATAATTTCCACTCACACTCTACCAGAGTTAGTTTACGCATAGGAACTTGTACTGGTTTTTGGATGTGATCTTTATCCACAATATGTGCTTGATTGTACATCCCCTGCAATGTGTAGATCTTAAGAGTATTATTGTGTTTTAAAAGAAAATAGGAAAAATAGGTTGAGAGAGTATTTCTTAATAAAATAAAATAACACAATTCACAATGTTTTGAAGCTTATAATTTGATATTTCATAAAAACTTATTTCTTTCTGAATTTAAATGAATGTACAGGATAATGAAATACTGTATGCACTCTCTGCTATTTATCTGCTTATACACTTTTCATGCACTTGTTTAACCTGTTTTTAGGTTGCTAATAGTAGAATTTATCATCCTTTATGCTCCTTACTTAACCATTTTTACTTTGCCATAACTGTCTATATATATTTTTTTTTAATTATTCCCAGAAGGAAATGCAAACCCAAATATTTTGTCTCATTTTCTGACATTCTTTTAAGCCAATTCTCTTTCCATCTTAACATTTGAGGTTTATTTTATAAAAAAATTCCACGGAGTATGTTATACTTATGGACAAAGTTCAAAAAAGTCTTACATAAGAGGAAATAAAAATTCTACGCAGGGAGAGAAAACAGGAAACATCAAAGTGTAATGAAAGGAAATTCAGTACTTTACACTCATCTGTACAATGGGTTTTGAAAGAAAAATAAATATTTATTTCAGAGTGAGAGGAATAAAAAAGTGAGTAGGGTCAGACTCAGCCTGATTGTTTTGGGGTGGGATAGGTTAGTTGCTGATATGAATCTAGGCAGATATCTTCAGTGACTGTCATCTGAGCTAACAATACTGAAATGAAACAGTACTGACACTTGGCTAATACAAAGTGCACTGGCTCCTACATACCTAAATAGTAACACATATATATTTGTAACCAATATAACTATGAAAATTTCCGTGGAACAAAGTATATACCCCAATCTCATGTTTCTGCACAACTTACTATATACTTTTACAAATTTGATGAAAGCAAATGAGTCAATTTAATTACCTACTTAAGTTCCTTGATGATGACTCTTTCATTTACAAGGCAAATATAAAATACAATTATCATTTTATTATACATAAATTTACAGTATTTAATATCCACTTATATGCTTAAAAATTACAGTGTTATTACATTTTATTTTATTTTTTCCCCTGGAAAACTGAGCAATCCCCAAGAAATTCTATTACTTCAGACTAATAGATAATATCTTTATCTTCAGATTGTACATTCAGGGATTCTTCTACCAGCTGCCTTATGTTCCATATATACATACAGATTGCTGACAAAGGATATTCTATTATATGATACTGACAGATTGAAGCTCTCATGTCTGTGAATTTCAACTTGCAGCTTTGGGCTGCTAAGATTAGTAGGCTTTTCATTTCTCTACATGCCCAGAATCATCATTTGTTAGTTTTTGCATATTTCCAACTGTGCAAAGACATAAACAGACGTAACAAATCATTATTACAAAATCATATCATTTCTACTTCTGATTGCCTAATTGTGTTCATTGCTTTGGAGAGACAAAAATCTAGATTTATGAACCTAATTCAGCAATGTACTGATGTATTTAGCTTTAAGCAAATAGTAACTTGAATTATTTTATGTGTGATGCATGTTGTAATTTCTTTAGTAATATGTGAGCATTCCTTGCTAACTTTTTAATATTCTCAACTGTTCATTCTGTTTAAATATACATATATTTTTTTTCCATTTTCATCTCATTAAACTTTTTTTTTTTTAATAAAATATCTTTTCTAATGATGAATATGTTCATTAATAGTGAAAGTGGTACATGCACATAAGAACACAAGTCTCTAATCCAAAGGACTTTTTTCTAAACCTACCTTAGACCATCTTTTCTGGTCTTGCAAGTTAAGTAAGCTTGCAGTTGCATGCTCAGCGTGATTATATGCATAATATTTTCTTTTCCTAGAGCTGTGGTGTTTATCCTTCTGGGTATTTTACTACGGTATTTCAAAAGCATCTAAATTATTTGACATTTTATAAAATCTGAAATGTGTTCAAATGAATGTAGTTTATTTTTTAAGATTCTATTTTGTTTGTGATACAACATTTCGTAAAATGTAATAGTCTCATTCCAAAGTTATTTTGTTGTCATTTTTTAAATTTTTTTATTTTAACAAGAAACCCAGAGTATGTTACACTATAACAAAGTCTTATAGTCCATTCTCAAACAGAACTTTCCATGACTGAAATGATTGTCTTACAAAGAATGGTTTGCTGGGATAGAAAATACACACAGAAGTAGTTTCTTTCTAATACTTAACAGAGTATAATATTTCATTTATATGCCCTACATCAAACAGAGATTTTCAGAGAGATGCTTGCAGACTGAATTTCTGGAATCAAATTCACGGCTGCCTTTCATGTCCAATAGATCAGGTCCAACTGGAATCCAGTCACTCTTTTTTTTTTTTTTTTTTTTTTTTTTTTTTCATGAGAGCTCTTTGTAATGTTTTACTAGCCTTCAGGTTTCACCTAGGAAACATTTCTAAATAAAAACATGTAGATAGGTTTCAGCAGTATTTTGCTTTTTCTGAATTATGAATTAAGTGCTTACATTTTATGATACATTTGTTTATCAGAAAAAAAAAATCTCGAACTTCAAATCTGATTAGTATTCATACTAGTTTTCTATCTTATTCGACTGGAATTTGAAGTTTTTCATATCAGTGATTCATTCATAAACCAAATTATCATTCCATTTTCAAAAACATTTACTGTAAGAATGACGGAAACTCTTGACTGTGCTAGCTTTGTCAGCTGAATCCCCGGTAAAGGTGGGAAATGTAGTCTTTCTACATGTAATGCAGGTTTTGGTTTATGCAATAACTGTATGCATATTTTGCTTGACTAGCCTGTTGGTTGAGATTTTAATTCATGTAAATATTTGAAAACTTAATTTGTGATCTTCATTCATTGGCAAGCATTTTTCAGGAAATAATATTTTTTTTGGGGGGGAGAGGGAGATTACTTTGTTAAGAATAACTCTTGTTAGGATCCAGTTAAGAAAGAATAAAGGCAAAAAGGCCAGTTGGTACAAAAGGTTTGCTGGCAGCCAGAAGCTTCATTTGATCCTATGAAGGTTGGAGGGAGCTTATAATATTAACTGAAGAAAGTCAAGCAGTTACTTCAATTATTTTCTATGATAATTTTTTTTTCATTCCACAATGCATACAAGTAGAAGAGTACACAAGGGCATCTGAGCACTTTACCCGTGCAGTCCTGAGAATAATATGTCAGTAACTCTTACAGATTATAGGGAAAAGGAGTTATTTGCATGAGAAAGTAGTTAGGCATAATATTAGACAGGGACCTTTTGATTTAGAGAGCTTTTGTCACTCATGACCTACAAGTAGTACATACTCCTTTTGTATTAGACTCTAGTGACAAAAAAAAATATATATATATATATATATATATGTATATGCAGTGTTCACTGTAATTTAAATTCTTTTGCAGGTCGTCACAGACTATGTGAACATAAAGCTTGTTTTGCCATTTTCCCCATTTCTGATTCCACTCATCTTCATACTTTACCTAAATATCAGTCTTATCTTTTTTGCAGCTCTGTGCAATTTCCATTATGTTCATATCTGTACTTTTTGTTTTTTTGAGTTATTCAGTTGGTTAGATCAGATTTTTTTAGAATTTTTCCAACATAAAATATCGTGCTTTTATTTTATGTTCATTCTTATTTTGCATCAGATCTGCTTTATTTCTGACTTCTGAGTGCATGTATTTGTTTTAAACTGCAGATAAGTAGCTACACTGCAGTTACTTCATATTTTATTTTGCTCAAATATTCATAAAACAGGTATATAGGCTTTCTTGGAGAGGAGGTTAAATCCTAGTTCACCAAGTCTTTTAGTATAATAGTTTGCATACAGTAAATTGCCCTTACCTTCACTCTGCTTTATGTATAAAAAAGTTTAAGTGGATCAGAAGGTGCTTTTATGTAACATAAGTCTTAATTGAAGTATTTCTTAAATTATTTATAGTTGCACCAAATTCTGCCAACAAAATTATGATCTGGTACTATTTCTTTTCTGGTCTTTTCATGTCAAAAAGAGCCAGCTCAATCATAAACCCAGGGCTGTACTGCACAGTCACACATTTCTAGAACAGTAGATTAGCAATACATGGATTTGCTAATGTTCACTAAGCTGTTCAATATGTGTAAAGGTGAGAGCTTGAAATAGTCATGAAGCTGTTACTGATGATGACCCCAAGAAGCAGAACTTTCCTTGTAACATTGACCATTTTGAGGGCTGCATATTTTTGCCATCTGGATTATTATTTTACTATGCAAACAATTTTGTTCTGTAAATTCGAACACTCCCTTTCGTTGGGAGGACTTTGTATTAACAAGCAGCTATTCGGTTGTTTTTCATTTCTTAACAAAAGTCCGGTGATATAAATAAATTTTAGCTCAAGTGTTTTGAAGAAAAATTGTACAATTCTTTTCTATAACGATTAACCACTTTTATATCATTGCTGTTTTCAGCATTCTTTTCCAAGACATATTTCGTGTATTTGGTTTCAATGTCTAAAATTACAGGCCAAGAGTGTTTGTAGTTAAGTCAATATTTGAGCTATGCAACATAGGCATTTAGGGAAAGGCCAAGTCCTGTGCTTGTGTAACTGTTTCATTGCTGTAAAATTCCATGAGTTTCAGGGAAGAGAGATTGCTTATATATGACTATGGAGGGGAAGCAAAGCCATTTCACAGCTTCTGCTGTAAAATGAGTGTTCTTCAACAATACCTTGGTGAGGATGGCAAGAGAATGTGTTATGAAATGTAATCTTCTGATAATCTAACTTCTTGAGTTTTGTGATTACATGGGACTCTCTACTTTCAGGAGTGAGGAAGGGAATAAATTTCTTGATTTTGCAGAACTGCCTGAAAAAGACACCCCCCCCCCCCTTTTTTTTTTTCAAACATGAAAAGCTAGTTCAGAACCAATAACTTTTTATGATCTTTAAGCTAATGTCATGGTGAAGAGGTCTTGTTAAAGTCTTTTAGTTATTGGGTTGGTAATGCTGTAGTTTTAAATCACGGATTGGCCTCAAAAAACTCTTCACATCTGAATTTACTGAATGACAACAGAACTGCAGAGTAGTATGCAAGAAATGTGTCCATCAAGTGAGTAGATTAATATCCTTATATTCCTTATTTTCTGCATAAAAGTAAAATATTTTGTTCTGATTCCCAGCTAATTTTCCATTTTTTTAACAGTCTACATTACTTCCTTTTTTTTTTTAGTGATAGTGTAGTTTTTTATAGTTTTGTTTCATTTTGTTCTGTTTTGTTTTTAGGCTATGACACTCCCCAAGTAGCATTTTGACTCACAATCAGCGCAAACAGCTATAACACAGATTCAGTTTATTAATACAGCTACTACAGTACTGAGACAGATTTTTTATCAATACTTTCCGAAATGGATTTATGAAAAATGCATGATTTTATGAATTACAGAAAAGATTGTCACTGAGAATGGAAAACCACCAACTAATAAAGAGTATAGGGAAACTTCGTCTGTAGGATTTTATTTTTATTTTATTTTATTATTTTGTGGGAGAGGTTGCTATTTTATTTTTTTACACACCAAAGTATTGAAATGTACTGAAAATGGGCTTGTTATGACTCATGCATTTGTATGTGTCTTTCTCCCATTTCAAGTTTCCTTGCTACAGCACTAATATTTCTGGCATTTAATGTGCTGAGACTCTCCTACTCCATGATCCCATGTGCCTAATGCTGTCAAGGCAGACTTAGATATGACCAGTTGCATCTGGTAGTTGAGGTCCCAGTGTGAGTTTTGCAGAGGTGGGTAGTTTATGCTTGGCAGATGCTTAGCTCACAAGGCAGATAATCATGAATCTCAGAATGAACTGTGCTGCCATAATTTTTCTCCTAACACATACTCTTATATGAGTAGGAAACAACATCAACACACAATTGGCTGTTACATCACAGACATATTAGATAATTTCTGCCTTATTTTTTTCTGTGTCCTGGGACAGTTTTTGAGAGGTCTGAGAAAGGGATGAATTTAAGTGTGGTTTACCATGAAATTGGATAAAAGTAAAGTAAGAGTTGAAGTGGAGCCAACCATTAAAAACAAAACAAAACAACAACAACAACAAAACACACAAATTTATAAAAGCCAGCAGAGCAAAGGCGTACACACAGATATAACGTAGAATATTTTGTCCCTTGTTGTGGGTGTGACAAAATCTTAGGCCATAGTCATCCATATCATATGACAAGCCCAGATTTGTTTCTGGTTGAAAATAAAAATTAGAAACACCTGTTATGCAGTGATAGTAATCATACATTGCCAAGGAGAAGGAAACTCATCATCTCCAGGACTCCTTAAATTGAGACAGGATGTTTTTATGCTCTAGTAAAGTACAAATTATTGAGCTTGACAGCATTCACTTACATAGGAGGGGAAAATGATATGTTCCACTACAAGAATTATTGGCAGTTTTTTATGACCTGTGTTAGGCAAAGACCAAACCAGATTATCATTATGTCTTAAAATAGGCCCTTAAAATTTACAGCTTCTCAGAAAAAAATATATATACAAATTAAATATATATATATATATCAAAAAATGATGAAGAGAAAGAGGAGGCCCGAAACAATGGCCTAAAATATTTTCCTTGTAATAAAAGTACCACTGTTTCCAGAAGTGGCAAATCTACTTGTTCTGGAATTTTTATGTCCCTGGACTTTGTATATATTTCAGCCTAACTGAAAACTTCTTACACACACACACAGGAAACTTGAAAAAGAGCCACCCCCACCACACCTGAAAACAAACAAACAAACAAACAAAACTACATCAAAACAAAACAAAAAACAACCCACAAGCTGGGAGTTCTTTACTGCTTTCCCATCTGGCAGTTAAAAGAAGTATTGCCTACACTCCTACACAATGTACATCTCTGATGTCAAGACATGCAGAGATTCAACTGTCAGCACAATGACAAACAGTCAAAGAAACAGTCTCTTACAAGTGAGAAACTAGGCTCATAATGACTGAGTCATTCAAAGTTGTGAAACTTCTGTCAGAGCCACGAAATAAACAAAATTAGGTTTTGGATCTATCTAGATAGCAATGTTACAGCTTTCCTTCCTATCTAGATTCTCCCATCCTGGAACACTTTACCTTTGTAAGAGAAGCAGGAAGGTTCTGAGGAGCTAGTCTAAATCTGCACACAGTAAATCATTCCTACTTCCTCCTGCTGAAATTGTAATACTACCACAGGGCTAAAAGGGTCAAAATGCTGTGTGTGTGACGTCTGACAAACGGTGAGAAGAAGATGGGGAAAATGGATGAATGCAAAGGGAAGATAAATCACCATATTAAACAAAACAAAACAAAACAAAAAAAGACGGAGTAAGTTTCAACTTTTTTCTTTACCAGTGCAAAAGAATTGAAATACCGTAGCACAAAGGTATTACTTCTGTCTTTAGTGTTTAGCTAAATGCCACATCCCTTTTAAGGATGCATTATAAATTTCCAAACTGCTTCAAATTTAATTGTTAATTTTCTATCCACTATTTCTCTAAAGGTTTGGGACAGTTTTGCTTCATGTGGCAATATGAAGTAAAAGTCTAAAAATCAGTTCTGGTCTTATTTTATTAGGGTTAGAATCTGAGCTGTTTTTTGCTATTTAAACTTTCTGTCATGTAGATGCACTCAATTCTCTTTAACTTACTGCTATAAAACTATACCTGCAAAAATGACTTCTGCATTTTTTTCCTTTATGTATTCAATATAAATCATGAAGCACTGTAATAGAAGTACTGTAATTATGTTAGTCTTATACTACCAGTTAAATAGCTTAGTAAATTCTCAGGAGTGGTGTGTAAGACTGAAGACTAAGATGTACATTACATGTACTTTGAACAAATGTCAAAAACATGAGAACACAGTGTCATAGGCCTTGATATATATTCTTTTAAGTCACAAGCTATTGATGTGCTCTCAGATGCTTGCACAGGAAAATAAAATAAAATAAAAAGCAAGCAAGCAAACCAAACCAGACAAAACAAAGAAAAACACAAACACCACCAACAAAAATCTAACACCTTGTGTCAGCAAGGAAAAAAGGGGTTTTCATCTTTTTCAGAATACTTCCAGAACTTTATATGCAATGGACCCTTCTGATGAACCCACCCTAGAAAACTGTAGAAAAAGAGTTCTTCCGTCTATTCTCCATTTCTTGCTCTGTTGCTCTACACTACTTTCCTTCCAGCTATCTCTGCATTACAAGCTGGTTATGCCTGAAAAGCTATCTAAGGTACATTTCAGAAGAAAAGCCTCTGAAAATGGATCCTTGATAAACAAAATGACAGATCAGAAACCTTAATAGGTAGGATATCTGAACTAACGTCTGGGTGAGGCTGAAAACCTGGAAAAATGGTAGAGGATAAGAAATCTGGAGTGTCTGATAAAGTCCCTTCACAGAACCATGAAACTGTAACACCCCATGTTAAAATGCTTTAATACCACATGCTTTAAGATCCCTGATGGGGCTATGGGCGATGCCACATAGTCACTAAAAAGAACAGACTATGAAGGGTCAATCTTTCTTTCAAAATCTTTACAAAAATGTTGTATTCTATGACAGAAGTTTCAACACTTGAGTTATTCAATATAATGGCAGTTCATTAAAATAAATATTCAGTATAATTGCATTTACCCTGAATGACAAAACTAAGATGAAAGATCTCATTGAGTGATCATGAGTGATCAAACTAAGCAGAAATGCTTCAGTGCATTCTCCAGCTTTTAGTTTCAGCAAAGGCATCAGTTAATAAAATTCAGATGGTCCTATATGAGGCATCATCTAATTGCCACACTCCATCTGTTCTAATGGGAATTGGATAATTTACAATACAACAAAGTTGACAGGCTATTGGTGCAAATGTGCTTTTCTGATAGCAGCCTCTGGAAAGTAATTTTTCAAATAGCCTTTTATTAAATAAAGTTATTTGAAAACAGCCTGTTTCCCTGCAAAACTGTGTTGATATCTGAATATACACACTCATGCTGAGCAGCAAATTACATGTGAAAGCATAAGAACATCTGCAATTTAGACTCAATTTATCCCTTAAAAGAATAACTATTTCACATGGAGTTGCATGACTTTCCTTTCTAGTAAGTTAAGTGCACCTTTCCTCAGCTAACTTGGCAAATGATACAATGTTCTTGGGAACAGACAAGTAGAGGGGAAAAAAAAAAAAAAAAAAGAGGACTGGAATTACTGTTTTGATAGTCTCTCAAAGCCTTGATGTACTTCAAAATCCAACTGTATGGCTGTACGGTGAGGCCTGCAAAAGACTTGAAGCATTAAAAAATGGGAAGAATTGTTTAAGGGTTGGGAAGGCAGAAATAGTAATATGACTTCACATAATTGGCAAGGAACTTGGTACACTTAGTTCTCAGATAGGTAGGGCTGAATCTTCAGCAAAGATTATGCTGCATCCTAAAGCAATTTCAGAGCTGTTGCAGCAAATACAGTGATGATGAATGTAATATGTTACAAGCATCAAAAAGCAATTCTTTTGTTATTCTTTGTGGAGGTTTCATGTGTTTTGCAGTGTACAACACAATGCTGTCCCAGGTCAGGATGCTAATAATCCAAAACAAGTAATTTGTGAGATTGTTGTGTCATTGATAGGTCGATGCTTTGGGTTTCCTACAAATGAAAAACTCTGGTAACTTTTTTCTTCTTACTTCTGTTGTTGTTGTTGTTAATAGTGAGTTCCCTGTATTTGTATAGATTTTTCTAATAAATGTCAGATATTTGCATTTGACTTAGAAGTGTAAAACTTTGCAGGAATGTGACAGTGAAGTCATTCATAGCCAAATATTCCTGCCAGGCAAAAGAATTAAGGAACATAAGGTGTTTTATAAATACATCAATGGGAGGAAGTGCTAGAGAGAAAACAGAACCAGGAATAGATATTCAGAAGTGGTTATGGCATGCAGACTTCTAAGAAAAAAGGTTTTACAGAAGGGAAAGAAGTAAAAACAGTAACTTGGATGCTGACAAATACTTATTCATAGTTTAATGGCTTCCTGATCAGTTACTACTCACTTAGAAATACTCATTGTGTAGAATGAAAACGTCTAATAAATACTTCACATATGACAAGCTGTGCTATCAGAATTATCACAATCTTATTGTTGCTGTCAAGCTACAAAAGAGAGAAAATCATGCTGTTTTCATATTTTCATATTAGCCAAGATACCAATTAGTACATCAAGATTTTGCAATCCACTATCTGTATACAGATGACTGGCTACAGTTTCCACTGCCTGCTTGCTCAGATCCTAAGGCCACATTACTAAGAAGCATTGTAACTCTCAGTAGAGAATTACAATGTCAATTTTTTTTAAAGCCATTTTTATTTTTTATCTTTTTTAAGCCATGTCTGAATGAAATCATTAAGTTAACTAATAAATTAATTAAATTGCTTGGGTTAGCATCTACTGTAATTCATATTGCTTCACCTGCACCTCATATGCCAAGATCCTTCTTTGGCTATTCTCTCCAATTAACAAACCAGAGGATTTACAAGGATATAACTGTTAATTTCAGAAGCAAGAGCACATTGACACCCATTGCAGTAGTGTGCAAAGATTACAAAACCTAGACCAGTTATTATCCAGGCATCCAGCAAAACAGACCTCTGTTTGACTCTGGTCAGTAACGGATTTTGAACAGCAAAGAAGAAATGTGAAGGAGAGGCATGGGAAGATGTGTCCATCAGTGATGAAGTTCCTTCCATCCTCTCCTGCTACCAAGAGGGTGTGGGAGAGGAAAGGTGAATTAATGTGTTGCACATGGATTTATTTATTTTAAAATGGGCTCCCTCAGCTCACAGGAGGCTGGGAGACAGTGACAGAGGCTTCTGTGCATGATAGCTAAGAGTGTCCATGAGTCAAAGGAAGAAGAGACACTCCCATGCAGTTTTGTTTGTTTGTTTGTTTTTTCCTAGGCCTCAAGCTAGCATTTCTCTATGCATGGAGTCCAGTATCTGAACTGTGGCTTACCACAGGCCCCGGGAAAGTTGTGCACTGAATATCAGTTATGTATGAAGTGAAATGATGATCATTGCTTCCTCATGCCAAAGACGTTATTGCACAAAGTTTTTACCAACAGTCATTTTCCAAAAATAGTAGCTGGCTTTTTACCAAGTGTGTGAAAGTTATGCAACAGCCTCTGTTATATTTGTGAAATGGCTTAGTTTCATGCTGCAAAAGACGTGCTGTGTATGTGAGTTACAAATATCACGTAGGACTCACTTTGAATTGTCTGTGTTATGATACCTCATCTTGGGCATACTCAGGAGTTTCCTGCTGTGGCAACAAATGACATAGGGTCTGCCACCACTTCCAAGTATAATAGTTTCTCATGGCTTTTTTATCTCCATAGGATCATGTCTTGAAATAGTTTCAAAGCAAAAGCAAGAGACAAAACTACCAGTGTTAGTGTCACTGCCATTTGTATCTGTGACTTGGCTCTATTAAATGGTGACGCTAGGGAATGTATTTTGAAAGTTTTCCTTCTCATGTATCATGTGAACTGAAAAAGCCACATTGTTCAAGCATCTGCTAAGACAGCTGATTCTTTTGTAGTTATGTATTGGGGAAGCATTTGACCTGCAGGAGTGTGGGGATAGATTCATGAACATATTTTTATATGTGCCAAAATGATGTGTAGGTATATGTTGGGGAGGAGGGATGAGAAAAAAAGGTAAATAGGTAAATATCAGAATGCCCACATTTCAATATAACATGCAGCAGCAATTTAACTACAGCTGATCATTTCAATAGTAACTTTTAGGAAAGCAAAGCTGTTATAATATTTTTTATCATGAGGTCTTACAACACCTTATGAAATACATTAATAACACTATTTTCAAGGTGAAGCAAGGCAGAAGAAGGTAATGGAGTTGGCCAACATCACTAAGCCTGTCAATCAATGGCCAAGTTGGGATTTTTAATGAGATCACCGAGTCCTAAAATCATTCTCTATCCATGATTTTGTACTAGTTCCTATTCAAGTGAGTGAAAAGATCCAGAGTAGTAGTTATTGTTAGCACTAGAGGTTTTTAAGTTTGCCTTTTTTCCTATATGACTTTTACATTCTAATCTAGAGACACAGAAAATGGCAAATAGGGCAACAAAACTTGTCTGGGATTTCCAGGATTATATAAAATAATATGTAATCTCTACAGAAACCCAGAACTTCAGACATAAATGTTTCACTTTTTTTTTTTTTAATTAAATTTTATTGTGCATTTTCAGCAGAAAACTTATGTTAAATTTTAATATATAGCACTTATATGAAAAATAAAATACAGTGTTTCATTTTCCGTCTGTCCATATGCAGGTGCAATATATGGAAACAAATTTGTAACTTTCAGAGACATCTTCACTTGTATAATGGAAATATTTCTTCAGTCATCAACATCCGGAGTATTTAAATAGCTTCCTTTTTTTTCATTTGTGTTAGTAATACAAAGAACATTTCTACATGGATTTTACAGAAGCTGCTTTTTTTTTTTTTTTTTTTTTTTTCTCCAAGAAAATTGCTTTAAAAGCATATTATTTAACTTCAATATCAAGTACTCAAATATAAGGGTTAGTTTATTTTCACAAAATGAATTCACTTCCTCTGACTTCAGGCATTATAATGTGGAGGCACCAATCACATTTACATATGCTATTTTTCAGCAGGACCTTCCTTTGTTCAGTGCAGGAAAAATACTTATTACATAATGGACCACTGGTTCAGGTATTATTCTCTTCTTGTTCCCTGTATGGTTTCTGCTCTGTGCATTGCACAGTATTCAGACATTAAAAAGACTTAATAATTCCCTCCTGGAGTTCACTGTGGGATGCATCTATGGAATCAAAGACTCGCAAAAGATTCACAAAGACTCACAAATTTTATGTTCAAACCACTCTGGCAAGAGGAGAAGCTGAAGCAGAAAGAGATTAAGGTCAAACATACCTGTTAAAATTGCGTGTTTAACAAGAGTTCTTTAAAACTTCACTCATGCTATGATTATACAGCCCTCAATGACAGAATGACAGGTACAAGTCCAAAATCCTGGCTTTCATTGATTTTGTTTGCTCTTCACTGAGTCCTCAGGATGCCTCTAAATTAGATCTCCAGTTCTCAGATGAAGAAGAGCTCCTGCTGGACTGGGATAAGAGCAATGCAGCTACACCATTGAAAACACAGCATGTGATACCTAGCACAAACTCTAGGGACTAGGTGGGATGACACTGTTTGCCAGGATGAGAGTAGACCTATCAGTTTTCTTCTTATGGAATCTGTCTGTTTAGATAGCAATGAGTGCAAAATCAGTAGTTGTCCTTGAAAAGTTCATTTCATTATCATGTCCTAACCCCACATTAGGATCTTTGATCTTTCAGGCAACTCTGCCTAGATCTTTTGCTTATTTTGAGCTCCCCAAGGCTTTTGAAGTAAACAGAAATAATATTACTTATCCAACCAAATCAAACTTCAATGCTACCCCAACAAATCTCTAAGTATTTTTGGGATTACTAGGGATTGCTGTGATTACAAATTAGATTTTTATTTATTTATTTATTTATTTACTTAATGAAAACAGAAATAGAAAATGAACAGAAATAAAAAGGCCACATTTCCTTTTCCACCATGTTCCTGAAGGCAGCTTCTAGCCTGCTGCCAGTCAGTCATGCAAAAAAATGACATAGTCCATGTTGGTCCCTAGGGATTTTCTCTTCCCATTGTCTTAGAGGTATGTTTGTCCATTCCTTTATCTTTATAGTGATATGTGTTCCCAGTTTTTTGCTGTCATTCCTCTTCTTTTTTTCCTCTGTCCTTCTCTAAAAGTCTTTGTGAGACTTTCCCCCATGTATATGATCTCTTTCCCAAGGGAAGAAGGAGTCTCTTACCTTCTTGAAGAATTGACCTGACCCTCTCACTCTCTAAGAGGGAACATAGCATGCAAGTCATAAGCAAATAAATCAGACACATATTTTTCACAGTTATGTAGGATTTTCTGGCTATAACCCCAGATTTAAGTTCTCTATTAATTTCTTGAGGTCTCCTGTTTGGTTTGCAAATAATTTTTGTTGTTATTTACAGTGACGGTGGTAGCAGTGCTCTCTCTTAAGTACATAACTACTGTTCCTCTACAGAAACGTTTAGTGAGCAGCAGGAATACTGTAGTCAGAAACGGACAATTGCTTAGATCTGACCCTAAATCTGACACTCCCCAGGTGAATGAATACCCATTTAATCAGAGAATTTAGAAGGCATGTGAGAATTTTTTTTGAAAGAAGAAATGGGGAAAAATGAAATTCTGTGATGTGGTTTCATATTGACACCTGTATAGGTCATTGAAGTTGGAATATTTATATCCCTCATTTAAGACAATAGAATGAAAGAGAGGATTTATGATTATGTAAACTAATGAAGTCAAGGGAAAGATTAGCAAATTTTTATCCTCTGCATGGACAAGCAGTAGAGGAAAATGAGCAATTTTGCTGGTGGCTTTTATGGCTATTTGCCCACAGGAGGAATGAACAATGAGGTTATAGAGCTCAGGGCTCTGCTCTGAGCTCCAAAGAAGATGATGCTGCAATAGCGCCAGCTGTTCCAGCATTATAGCCTCCTGTTCCAGTTTCTCTAACTTATTGCCCATATCCCAGTTCTGCATCTTTCCCACTCATGGTTTCTTGTCCTAGTCATGCTGTTCTCTCCGTAATGACCTATGCCCAGTTTCTCAGCTTGGTCCTTTTCTAACATGTATCTCTAGATTCTCTGTCATAGGTTTTCCTTGTCCTAGATTACTACTGCCAATGCCAGGCCAAATTTCCTATTCCAGATGATCCCGGTCCCACTCACATTTCCTGGTTTCCCTATCCTAGACTTCTTGCCTAGTCAGTCCTTGCTCTCAAAAAGAGCTGAATTGTTTTGTTTGGAGTTTTCCAGAAGAGTTCAGCCTGAGGCAGCTATGAAGCAGATGGAATTCCAGCCTAAATGGTTAAAGTCTGGCAAAGTTTTATGTAACATAAAAGAAAGTATTTAATAATAAGCAGTGGTACTAGCCAAATTTTTATAAATCCTAATCTGGTTCCCTTTGAAGTCAATGGTAAAAGTCCCAATGGGACCATTAATGTTAAAACTTTGTAATATAGTAAGCAAGCATGCACATGCTAAAAATGCTTTTGTGGATTGGATGACAATTACAAATGAGAATATACCTCTAGTTACAATGAACATGAATATACTATATGCATTTACTACTTTGACTTCCATTTTAAGAATGTACACCATGAAATGTATGAAATTTCTTTTTGAAATTTCTCTTTGGTCACATGTGCTGGACTTCCAATATTGTGGAAAATGAAGAAAATTGAAAAAGTGGTTGTTTATGTACATAACACTCTATATGGCTTTCTACTATACTTTTAAAAGCACTGTTCTTTGTTGTGGTTGTATTGGGTAGCAGTATTTCAATTTGTAAGCATTTTAAGCATATGCTCAAGTAGCATGGGAGAGAGGAACATGATCCTTTACCTTTGTTTTGATTTGTTAATCCAAAAATTGTGAAGAACCCTTTCATGCTTTTCTATGGAGTACAATGCTTTGAAATTCTCATACAGGGTAAGTTATAGTGTAGTAGCCTTTGGCAATATGACCAGGATACAAGACCTCACAGAAATAACAAATATGAAAAAAAATAATTGATGAAGCTGGAGAAGAAGTAGATGGTGGCAACACACTGCAAGATTGTGACACACAGGCTGTTCAGAGTTCACAAAACTAAAGGTAGATTTGTGTGGGTTGTGTGGATTATGTAGATGGAGAGTGTCCTTTTTGAGATTGCACTGCAAAGCCTCTCAAGTCCTACAACCCTCTGTACACATCCTATTTCCCAATCTGTAACTCAGAGTCCACAGAAAATAACAATCAAAATTTCCCTCTTTTTAGTACAGTGATGAAATCTCTAGCTGTGCTGTCTGGATTTTGAGCTACCTTTGCCTAAAAAAAGCATCCTGTGAGCTATATTGCTTTAGGCTGTTTTAGTACTTTCCAGCGTTAAATAAATAAATAAATAAATAAATAAAATGAATTTTGCTTTACAATCACATTTACGTTAGTTTTCACTTTTTTATGTTTGTAAGTTAATATGCCATAAACAAGGTCATTGTGAGAAATAAATTATGTGGGCATGGAAATAGCAAAAATAGTATCTAACTTTTTTTTTTTTCTTTTTTTTTTTTCCCCCTGTTAGGAAACTCACTTTCACTGATGCCCTTTGGGTACGATAAACTGTCTTTATTTTTAATTCCAAATTCCACAGTGACTTTTCTGAATATCATGTCTTTTTTTTTTTTTTTTTTTTTAACTACTCACTCCTGCTCTCTTCCAGGATGAATTCGAAGTTTGAATGTCTTGTTTGTGACCTGACTGTTACATTTTGTTGTGGTTTAATGCAGCAGACATCTCAGCACCACACTCTCTCACAGTGCTCTCTCACTCTCCCAAGGTGGAATGAGGGAGAGAACCAGACAGGTAAAAGTGCAAGAACTCATGGGTTGAGATTAAGACAGTTCACTAGGTAAAGCAAAAGCCATGCATGCAAGCAAAGCAAATCAAGAAATCCATTTGCTACTTCCCATCAGAAGGCAGGCGTTCAGCCACTTGCAGGAAAGCAGTGCTCATGACATGTATCGGTTTCTTGAGAAGACAAACAGCATCACTCTCAGCGTCCTCCCCTTCCTCCTTCTTTACCCCAGTTTTTTTGCTGAGCATGATGCCATGTTTTATGGGACATTCCCTCGGTCAGTTTGGGCCAGCTGTTGTGGCTGTGTCCAGTCCCAGCTCCTGGTGCACCCCCAGCTCCTGGTGCACCCCTAGCCTCCTCACTGACAGGGCAGCACAAGAAGCAGAAAAGTCCTTGGCTCTGTGCAAGCACTGCTGAGCAACAACTAAAAACATTGGTGGTGTTATCACCAGTTTTCATCAAAAATCCAAAACACAGCATTGTATGAGCCTCTACAAAGAAAATTAACTCTTTCCCAGACTAAACCATGACACATCTGAAAACTCATTAGTAAGGTTAGTCTTATTCACATTGGTGCAATTAAAACCAGAACAGGGTCCAAAGCATTTTCTGTTTGTTTTAGTGTCTCAGTTTCTCATTAATCAGAACACAATCCCCTCCAGAACTCTCCCCAGTACAATGTTGGTTGATTTCTTTCTGCCAAATAAAATTGTTTCCAGGTTACGTTGACCTACTTACATTAGACAAATTATGAATTGATCTTCTCACACTAGATTCTGACGCATCAGGATACAAATTGAATCACCACTTACCTTCTATAAATTGCCCAGATAATTTCTGATGTTTCCACATATTTCTTTAGGATACACAAATTTCCGTGTTGCTTTTTTAAAGGACTCTTGTATTTTACGCTGGCCTCCTGTTTAAAGGCCATGATCTGTTTTTTCATTGCCAGCACTTTCATAGTTGGTCTCTTGTTCTATTTAGAATATTTTCCTAGCTGTGTAGTAGCTTTTGTCATAAGGTCCAAAACTTATACAATGTGCAAGACTATATTTTCTTCTATGGAAATGCCCTATTGAAATTCAGAAGTGTTAACTTTCAAAATAGTTCCCAACAGTGCTACCACTGTTGAGACAGCAGTGCCTTTTTTGGGGATGATTTTACAGTCGTCATTTGCTTCTGCAATAGAATGGAATAGTTCAAATAACCTAGAGCCATGCCAGTTCACTTCTATAAGTTGATCCTCAGGTTGTTCCCTCCCTCCTCTCTCCTCCCAATTCTTTTGCCTAAAAGCTTTTTCCCAGACATCACTATCTTTACATACTGCCAGGATCCTGCAACTATCTCTTCCTACATAGCAAGAGAACTCCTATCTTATGCTTTTATGTTGCAGGGATGATGTTGACTTCTGATTCAGTGATTCATAATGAAAACAGATACTGTTCTTCTCTGCAGTACAGCATGTGGGGAAATCATAAATGTGGCTTATACCTTTTATGGAAAGCCCTGCTAAGTAACAAATAAATCTGGAAGATTAATTCTCATACCTCTTGTAAGTGGAACATCCTTAATTATGTCGTATTCTAACAACATAGCATGGAAAACACATTTAATAAAACCACATGCAAGCATATAGGAATGTATCTCACTTGCTAGTCATTCTAATTTGCAGGACATTTATTGCACTGCCATTAAGTAGAGAGTACATGATCTGTCACGCATACTGGAGAGACATCTTCCGTTTGGCCTGCTGTGCTTAAACATTAATAGAGGACTGCTGTAGCTGGATGATGCCAAGCAGGGTTCTGAAATTCACTTCTCTATGAACAAAAGCCGGCCCAGCATCATGCACACAGACAGCTGAAAGAGAAAATAGAAATTATTAGAAATTAGAAATTATTAGAAATTCTAAAAGAGAAACGAATGCCATATAAATTTTCCACTAAATTACTATACACAGTAAAACCTACTAAAAATATAGAGTATTTATTGCTTGTGAGCACAGGAAACTTGAGGGAATTTTACAGATCACAGCAAAATCATGCAGCTGAGACTTTTAAGGCATCAGTGAAAGATAAAATTTTTCAAGTGTTTATGGCCCATCTCCTGAAATTGTTAACCTAGAGTTATATCTGAATATTTTCAATTTTTCTCTATGGGAAGTCAATATGTGTTTAGATTTCAACATGTGCTTGAACACTTTCCTTGTTGGAGATGCTTTCTGGTGGGGGAAAAAGACTCACACACACAAAAAAAAAAAAAAAAAAGAGAGAAAAAAAGTCAAACAAACAAAAGA
Organism: Cygnus atratus; assembly: GCF_013377495.2. Lineage (NCBI taxonomy): Eukaryota > Metazoa > Chordata > Aves > Anseriformes > Anatidae > Cygnus > Cygnus atratus. Next base: position 51,291,229 of record NC_066362.1, read on the forward strand.
ACCCATTTCCATCAGTTATCTGAGATTTAATATATTTTTTAACTTTAACTTTGTAAATTGGGAAGCTACTTTAATAATATCACTCTGAAATTGCACCATGTGGAGAGGGGTTCAAAATTCTTTTTGGAAGCCTGACTGATCTTGGTTATTTCTCAGGAAAAAAAAAAAAAAAGGAATAGAAACTGAAGAACAAATATATAACAAACAGAATATTTTTGGTGGTGAAGGGGTAACATGGGCAGAAAAGCAAGGCAAGGAAAAAATAAGCAAGTTTAAAATTCTTTGTTAAGAAAAGGTGAACAATTTACAGTTATATTCTGTCGTCAGTAATTATTTTCTTCCTGCAGATCCCTTGTGCTGCTTCCTGTTGCAGGCCCTAATTGTTTTGTTGTTGTTGTTGTTTTGTTTGCTTGTTTGCTTGCTTGATTGTTTTTTTAATGTTCTATAAGCCTGCCATTACGGTGTCAGATAAAAAACAAATAAAACCATTGATCCTTTCATTTAATTAAAAAAAAAAAAAAAGTCAGCAATGAAATTCTGCTAGTTTGAATCAAGTTATTTATTTCATGTCAATATATATAGTATTTCACCAGCCCTGCATGTTACATTTTGCTGGTGCGGTGCAATTTCTGAAGTTGAAAGGGAGAGGAATATATTAAATAAAATGTCATGAATTCATATTTGCTAACAGAGCAGTAAAATGAAGAAAAAGCTGAATTAGGAAGAAAACTATTACAAAATGAAAACAGAATTCTATATGAAATGAATTCTTGCAAAATTATTTATAATAAAATTGGAAATGGTAGTATGCATTTAAATTGTTCAATAGCTATCTCATTGGCCAAAACAATCCACAGTCTTACAGATATTTTTCATAATATATATATATCTTTGAATTACCCTCACAGTTCATTATTTCTTGTTTGACTGTAGTATTGGATGTGAATAATTATACTGCTTGTACATAACATTTCTTATCTGAGGTTCATAGAAATTTTGTGGTTCCATAAAGTATGCATTATCTACTTAAAACCAGTGTCATGTGATTTTTTTTCCTAGGTTGTTATGGCCACAAATTTAAGTTCTGATTGCAGTAACCAAATCAAAAAGAAAAGAAAGAAAGAAAGAAAGAAAGAAAGAAAGAAAGAAAGAAAGAAAGAAAGAAAAAGAAAGGAAGAAAGAAAAGTTTTTAGAATTGTGTTTTCATCTGTATCAAGTGGAAGACTTCCTGGAAAGTCAGTCAGATTATATTCAGACCACTCTGGAAGTGTTTCACCCTTCCTGTGACGTTCCAGTATAAGAGTGGGAAGTAGAACATGCAGTTTCTTAATAGAGCATTTACTTTATTTTACTACTTGAGAGAGAGAGAGAGAGGGAGAGATGAGGGAGCTCAGGGAAAATGCCCAGGGGTGGGGAGCTGCAAGGAGGTGCCCAGCCAGCCCTGAGCTCTACAGCCTTTGCAGACACTTCTTGAAGACTAACATTCCCAGGAATCCCTGAGGAAATCTCTCAAAATGACTGTCACAAAACCTGTGTCCAACCTTAATGGCTCTCTGAAATATTTTGATCAGATTTCATCTGAGATACAAGGGAAAGAAGTTTCCTTTGATTAACAATGACTGGATTTTACGTAATCTAAAGCAGGAAACTACATCCTTTATCTCAATGTACATGTAAACAGGGAAGCAGTTTCTGTTATCTGCAACTCATGGTGCTAACTTGCTTTCAACAGTATTGTAACTAAAATCTTCCACAGAAATCTTCAAACACTCAGCAGTAGTAAGGAAAACAGTACTGTTAGAACACTATAAAATTCAACCAAAAAAAAAAAAAAAAGCTGAATTCTGCCCTGTTTTACAATTATTTTGACCTCTATAAACACGAGTGTTTAGAAATTATACTCAGTGGACTAGTTGTGTTTATTACAGAGAGCTAGGCGATCACCAACCACATGAAGTTTAACAAGAGCAAGTGCCAGGTCCTGCACCTGGGATGGGGCAACCCTGGCTCTACGTACAGGCTGGGCAACAAGACGCTGGAGAGCAGCCCCGAGGAGAGGGATCTGGGGGTTGTGGTCAACAGCAAGTTGAATATGAGCCAGCAGTGTGCCCTGGCAGCCAGGACGGCCAACCGTATCCTGGGATGCATCAAGCATGGAATCGCTAGTCGGTCGAGGGAAGTGATTGTCCTGCTCTACTCTGCGCTGGTGCAGCCTCACCTCGAGTACTGTGTGCAGCTCTGGGCACCACAGTACAAAAAGGACATGAAACTGTTGGAGAGTGTCCAGAGGAGGGTGACAAAGATGGTGAAGGGCCTAGAGGGGAAGACATATGAGGAGCAGCTGAGGTCACTGGGCCTGTTCAGCCTGGAGAAGAGGAGGCTGAGGGGGGACCTCATCACAGTCTACAACTTCCTCGCGAGAGGGAGTGGAGAGGCAGGTGACCTATTCTCCGTAATCACCAGTGATAGGACCCGCGGGAACGGTGTTAAGCTGAGGCACAGGAAGTTTAGGCTGGACATCAGGAAGAAGTTCTTCACCGAGAGGGTGGTTGCACACTGGAACAGGCTCCCCAGTGAAGAAGTCACTGCACCAAGCCGGTCTGAATTTAAGAAGCGTTTGGACTGTGCACGTAATCACATGGTCTAAACTTTTGGGTAGACCTGTGCGGTGCCAGGAGTTGGACTTGATGATCCTTATGGGTCCCTTCCAACTCGGGATATTCTATGATTCTATGATTAATTTCATTTTGTGAAGTATTTGTTTTTAAAGATATTTTCTTCTTACAAACTGTAGCTTTTCTATACCCCCAATTCTTGTGAAAAGTTTTCCAAACCAGAAGGCTCTTACACACTGTGATATGGTTGTATTTCACCAAGTTTTATGGTTTCCCATCCAAGTTCTTTTTCAAGTTTCAATGCAGTATGAAGTAGAAAACATCATTTCTAGGTGCTATAGTCTTAGTAAGTGCGTAAGCTAAATGCTTTTGTCATTAGCTTTCATTAGCAATATAACCTAAATTGATTTTTAATGGGAAAACTTAATTAAAACTATTTTAAATAGCTATTTTATTAATAATATGTTGTATCGAAATATCTCCAAATTAGATAAATAACCAGTATAAAGGGTAGAGAAAATTTAGTATATTTACAGCATGTTACTATTGCAGGGTCCATTTTATAGTGGGTTTAACATGTAATATTTATTTTTGACAGTTACTAGAGAAATAATCCCTTTGAAATCCACACTACTAAGAAATGGCACTGAGAAGATGGTAATAAGAGGTGAAAACTAGTAGGAACAAGAGGTCAAAGACTCATGAAATACAACACAGGTCAATATCGATGCTGGTGAGAAATTGTTTGGAGTAACTGAAAAATGGAGCATTTGTATAACACTGTAACATACTTCTCAAGTGAACAGCAATGGAAGGTGCAAACTATTAATTTCTACACTCAGTAAGCAAAATGAACAAGAGAGGTTTTATTCTGCACTATTTGGGTTGGAAAAAAAAAAAAAGCTTTATGGTCCACATTTTCAAAAATAAATAGAATAAATACAAATTATAATCTAAATGAGATTTAGATTGAAAGATACAATACACACAGCATGTGGAGAACCACAGGAAAAGATGTAGCTAGCATTAGCAAATAGATTTCAGTTTGGATTCCAGTTGTGGACTATTTTCATGGAAAAATGCCCACATAGATTTGAAGAGGTAGCCATGTGGAAACTTAAAATACTTCAGGTATGTCTTACTAATCATTCTAAAGGGGAAGGCCTTGTTAATTCCCTCATACAAGTACAGAAAAGCTACCTTACTGTCTGAGAACAGAGGAATTCTTCAGTTTGTGCTAAAGAGAATTGGATTAATGAGATTAATGGTCCATGGGTACATGATAAATTCCCGCTGCCAGAGGCCACATAGGCCTCAGCACTCACATTCCTGAGCTGGGTGCTCCTGGCCTGAGGCCCAGCGAGCCAGCAGGGCCCAGCTCTACCTACCTCCTGCCACAGGAAGCACATTCAAACCAAACCCTCTCTGCTGCAGTGCAACAGAGAACACCAGTAGCCATAAATGTGCTTCAGTTTGGGCTTAGAGAGCTCTGCAGGGTAAATGGGGAAGGGATAGTTAGTCAGTTCGATCTCACCCCGGACAGTGAAGACATGTTGACTTCGCCCTACTCCCAGCTGTTCCTTAATAGCTTTCACATGTCCTTATCCACAGTTCAGGTGCAGGCGTGAATCACTGCTGGTGCCCTGAGGCTGTTCTCTGAAACTTTGCCAAGAGTGAATTTGCTTTGGTGTCTCAGAATTTGTTCCTGTCACAGAGGCTGATCTAGGATTTAAATGCAGCGTGCAAGTTGACAGCAGTTCCTTTTGCCCCCTGGCTTCTCTGTTCAAGACAAAACTCACAGTCTGTACAGAGCCTGGCAGAATGCTAACATTTTCTGTCTGTTTTTCCCTTCTGTTGTATTTCCATTTTCTACAAATATCCTCTTAATAAATAATATATATATATATCAGTCACAAGTTGGATAAACTGGAATACAATAGCTGTTGCATTACTAAATTATCAATCATTCATCTTTTTGAAATGGAGTCTGAACAAAATGAATCCTAATATTCTACTTCTACACTTTTTTTTTAGTTATCATTGTTCAGAGATGGTAGACGTTATTTTATTGAGTTTGATGCATGATACTCCAAATTATCTGCAAACTAACACCTAATTTTATTCCATTAAATCCTTTGGGTTTGTCATTCAGTTGTATTTTATGACCGTACCTGTCTAGTCACCTTCAGATGATGAGTTGCCTGTCTAGTTTGCAGAAGGCAGGACATAGGCAGTCTGTAGTATAGCATTAATGATCTGCCTGTCCATTGAAGGCAGAGAGGAGAGTACTGCTGCTCTTTTCTGAGATGGTAATCTATCTTCTGTGACAGCAAAGTAGCAATGGAAAGGAACAGAACTAAAAAATATTCCTGGAAGCCCATAGGACTTAAATAGGCAAAAGCGATTAAAAAAAAAAAAAAAAATCACCTACTTTATTTGATTTCTCAGGAGTTGTAACAATACTCAGAACTGGGTCTAGTAGGGTTCCCTTGTGAATCGTGATGTTTCGGCTCTATAGAGCATATCTCGATTAGCATATGTTTCTTCTAAAAATATATTTTGAACCCCCCCAGGACTTTTGCCATTTGTTTGCAAGCCATGCTACTGTTTCAACCTTGCATTGGTGATTTTAGGACAAAACCTTCACTTTTTATTATTGTGGGAGGAGGTCTAGCTTTGTCTGAAAATCTTATCTCCAGTGAAAGCTTAGAAAGGCCATTAGTCTGCACCAGAACACAGCAGAAACTAAGAGCTTTCTCAAAGTGAAATTGAAGTAGAAGACTGAGCTAGCTTTGAATTTAGAGATAGACTAGTTGAGAAACTCCTGAGGAGCAGAAAATTTAATCAGAATTCTCAGGTTTAAATTTTTTTTTTTAAAAGATGTTCTTTTCTTTGACATCCAGGATAATCAGGAGATTATAAAGGCACGGGGGTGATAAGGTCAGCTTGAGTTGTAGAAAGAGTACCAGAAGGATACACTGCCAGATCTTGTTCTTTGATGTGGGCATTGCTGTAACTTCATCCCTATCTGTACAGCAAACTCAAACAGATATCTAGGCATACTGTGCCCCTAACATGGCATTCTCATTTGGGGATTTCATGGCATAAAGGATAGTGCTGTACTGTGACCTCCATCCTTAATCATCCATGGAGGCTGTACAGGCCTCAAAAGAGTGGCTACTTGGGGTTCTTTTCAGATAGTTCTTCAGTGTGATTTCAACTGGTCCAGAGCCACCATGTTCTGGCCACCTTCTTGGCATCTGGTCCATTTGCAGGACCAGTGCAATGTGGTTGCTTAGGAGGTTCCCCAGAAAAGGAAGTAGGAAGTTCTCAGTGGTTGCTGCCACTGAAAAATGCATATAACACAACTGAACATGTTACATTTCCCTTTCCCAGTCTGACATGCCCTTGTTCCTCAGCCAAGTCACTGTGAGGCAAGAATGTAAACACAGAAGACATCCTCTCTTGGCATGACTCGTCTTAATTTAGACCTAATCTAACTAGCTTTTCGTACTGTCTGATGTATCTTCTTCATACCATAGAAAATGAAAAAGTACTTACACTGCAGGTAGATTAGTACTTCAGGACTTGCCTTGTCTAAAAAGAAATTTTACTTATGCAGTTAAAATAAAGCATTTAGAAGTAACCAAGTTCTAACAAACAAAATCCATCTGACAGCAGTGCTTCTTTATAACCTTTGAAAGATTATACTAATTACTTTATGTTTCTTTGAGTCATTAGCTTTCAATATAATTTAAAATCTAAACTTGTTTTTCATTATCAGTACATTATTTACAAAGTAAAGATGACATAAAAGTCTTAAATAATTTTTGAATTCTTAAATAATTCTTGTTTTCCATATCAGTGAAAATAAAGAAAAGACTTTTGTCTAAAAGCCTAATTTTCAGGTTTAGACAATAAATTTAATAGCAGTTCAATTGTCTCTCTGGGATGTGATAAAAGGAATTAAAAATTTTTATTTAATTTATGAAGAACAGAGGATCAGCATAGATCAGTAGAACATTTCAGATAGTATACTTGTCATAGAAAATGTGGTAGCTTTTTGATATTCATGATGAATTATAAGAAAGTATATATATATATATTTTTTTTTAAAAGGACTTTAGACCTTTAGACTAAATGAAAGTTATTAGAAAACAAACAAACAAACAAACAACTGTTCCATCTGAAATTGTGACTCAAAATATGTCTTTACCTAAAGAATGTGATGGCATCTACTTTTAGATCATGTTCCTATTATTAAAATCTCAAGAGGCCTCATTTGCAAATTTCAGTTATGCAAATACAACTGTTTAGTGAAGCAGGGGAGCATTCCTGTGACATTGTACACAGAAGAAAAAATAATGGATTATTTTATCGTAGCTGGTGAAATGAAACGTATCCTTTGAAAAAGTTTGCAAAATGAATTACTTAAATCAATTCAGAACTATGTAGTCAGCTGAGATAGCTAAAACCAGGATGAAATATGAGCCAGGTCCCCAATGGTGTGGCACTGCCTGGTATTTGGAACCTTGTGCTGAATACTATTCAACTGTCTGGAGTCAAAAAAATAAAGTTTCTAACAGACAAAACAACACTCTTTAATCAACATTATTTTACTGTTGAAAATTTATTCTTTGCAGTTGTCCTGGAGGTGATGTGGATGTGTACTATGACTGATATATTCCCTTCCTACTGACTCATGGAAGTCACCCTAACATTTCCCAGTACACCTCCTAAAGAACCAATGCCTGAAAAAATCTTACATTTCACAAGAACTACTATAAAGGCCTCAATCTCACATTTTGTAAAGTAGTCCTTCCAGAGTTTTTTGGACCTTTTCTTTTGTGTGTTTTACCATTTCTTTCCATCAGGAGGGTAAGGAAATTGCAATACAGATGGATGACCTCAGGAGCAGAGAACTCCATTGTTTTGAACTAGCTATACTAAGAGAGAAAATAGTATTTTGCTGTTTGAAAAATTTCCAACCAACTCGATCAGGAGGTTGATGTGTGGCATGCTTCTGATAGCTAAAACAGGGCCTGGACAAATTTGAGTTTAAAATGAAAGTTACCGATACGAAAGCTAAAAGCTGTCCAGTTTATCCGGTGTGTTCACAGTATGCCACGTTGAATCAATGTTTTTGCCAGAGGAATGCCATGATTTGGACTCTTCTTTGATACCATGTTAATATCTGTTGATATCATGTGAATATAGGCTCATTGTAACGTGAATCCTAGCAGAAATAGATGAAAATTAGGATTCTTTTTTCAGTATAATTTTCTGAGGTTGAGACTGATAAAATGCTTGGTAGGCCATCCTTCAGCATTTTTCCCTGGCCACAGCTTCCACAAAATTCTAGGCTCTGTGACCCAAAGGGAGTCCTGGTGAGCATCTTATAGTGATGATTCCTGTTTCACCACCCAAGGACATATTTCCAGGAAAGGGACACAGGCTATGATTTAAGAATAAGACTGTGTGTCAATCAGCACCTTATGCCAACCTGCTGCTCTTTCAGTTGTCTTGCCTTGCTTCTCCATGTTAGTGCTATCTGCAATCAGCAGGAGGAAAAGTCCCTTTAACTGGCAGCTTTCCAAAATTTATTCCCTGATAGCTCAGCTCCAGCCAGGCAATGCTGCTGCACAACAACGATAACGTAACTGCTCTGCTTCCCTCCAACAGAGACCAATAGGCATAGTTGTGGTGCACCTTTCCTGCAGCCACAGCTGCCAAAGAAAACTGGTCCTAGCAACCCCCGCCATTATTCCCACAGGAAACAGATTATATGATATGGAGCAAAAGCAGTTCTGTAAATGCTCAAACTAAAAATTCCTTCCATTACAGAGAACAGCTACAGCAAGAAGAAAAGCTATTTATCTTGCCTTACATTGGTAAAAAAAAAAAAAAAAAATCCCCCCAAATCCTCTTGGATATTTCTCTCATATCAAAACATTTCCAGTTACATACTAGGCTAGATCACTTCTCAGTTAGGATGGGCATTAGTGGATGGTGCAGCCACTTTCACAAATCTCATCTTCTTTATAAAGGTACTTTAAGCACTGTAACATTCTTAATCACCAGTTAGAGATGGTTACAAAAACCCAGAAAGGATGACTCTGTCTCTGTCCTTCACCTGCTTATCTGTACTTGTCAAACAGCTTTTGCTGAAATCTCAAGTGCAGATTATTGTAGAATTAAACATGTCACGGCAGCTAACTTCAAGATCCCATCATTTTTCAAAGGTTTAGGTAGACTTCCAGGTTACTTGTGGGACCTTTGCTCCAAAATTGTTTTATTAGAAGTCATACTTTGACAACATCTGTACTTCTAGCCTATGCATGTTATTATACAATGGAAAATGCTGGCCGTTGATTTCAGAGTGAAGATGGCTATAGATATGCTATTCTGTAGCCTTCTACAGCTCTTTAGAAAATGTTGTGCTTTCTGTCTATGACTCCACAAACTATGTGGAGAGCTTCTGACCTTCCTTGCAACCTACCATCTTCCCTGCAAACTAAATAGGATTCTGAAACAATGAACAAATGGGAATTTTTACACAGAAAGCATCCTGTTATGTTACCTGACAAAGCTGAAGCAGCTTCAACTGCAAAAGAAGTTTTGAAGCCAACATAAGCAAGCCCACAAGTAAGAGGAGATGGTGCACCTCCAACAGAAATGTACCTAAGAGCAGTATAAAATTGTGAAAAGGGAAAGTGACTCATAATGGAGGTCACTAGTGAGTCCAAACAGCACCGACTTTGGAGATGAAAGTAGAAGTGACGACTATGGGAAGCCACTCTATTTCAGGAACCACTGTGATTATTCTGATCAAACTGGAAACACAGGAGGAGGCTTTCCTGTCCTCTCTTTGGCTGCAGATTCCCACGACCATTTGCTGCTGGGCCTGGCCTTCTTGACTTTCTTCTGAAGAGGCCTGCTCAATCTCACCACAACCTCCAGACTCCACATCACCTAAGAAGCTCAGGGAGAAGCATACATATGGGAAAGAGGGGCAGGGAGGAAAGAAGAGAAGACACCCACAAGTATCCTTCCAATATCCGCATTAACAATCATCACTTTTCTTTGTTGAAAATATTGCCATGCATGTTACTGTTTTTCTCTGATTTGCAAAATGTTTTGGCCATTTTCTGAGCTAAATCAGCAATTTGTAATACTGCACTAAAGAGGAGATCCACAACTCATTTTCCATTTGTCTGCCTGTCAGTCTTACATGTTTTATCTAGCTGGTAAGATTGCCACTGACTCATTACTGTGTGCAGCTTGTACGTTAAACTAGATCCTTGCCAAACTTTTCCCACCCTGATGTTATCTTGTGGTATTTTAGATTAATTGGAATTTTAGACTAAGTGAAAGCCTGAGGCATTTAACTAACAAAATGAGATTAGCATAGGCTGAGCCTGTTATTGAGAAGTACTAAACTAAAAGCTTTAAAACTCAGGTGTGTAAGATTACTCTTTTTTTTTTTCTTTTTCCTTTTTTTTTTTTTTTTTTTCCCCAGCATATAGGTGTGCTGACTCTTTAAAAGTAATTAAAACTTTACCGGCTGTTACATCTGGCAAAACTTTGTAAACTTTATCACTCTGTGATCCCTTTTGCTGTTAGATATATTATTTGTGCATGCTGTTTTCTGATATACTCTCTCTCTCTGTGTTCTATAAATTATATGTTTGTTCCACTAATTATGTGTTCTCCTTTCCATCTCATCCAATTATAAAGCTGTTTCAGAAGGTTCCTGTTGGACTAAGCCTTGCAAACAAAGCAGACACAGTACAAACATCTTTGCTAGTACATTTCCAAATGCTTACTGTGAGTCCATAAGTGAAATCCTGATTCAGAAGTCCACATTACTTAATTTATACAACCTCTTCAGCATTCTGGTGGCTATCTCTCACCTTTAATTATAGCTGTCATAGAAATATTGAATTATTAAATGTTCCAGACAGACCAAAAAATAAAAAATAAAAAATCTGTTGATCTGTTGCACAATGATCATAGCTATTGCATGATGATCATAACTTTCTCTTGGGTTGTAGAAAGCCAAAGAGAGTTCCTCTCCAACAAATGGACAAATTAAGACCAATTATTTACAAAAAGATCCCTGGCAGAGGCGAATATATTTTCAAAGTCTTCACAGTGATTTTTTCACAGTCGAAAGATTCGAAAAACAATGTCTGCTGTGGGATTTTGAGGAAGTTGCAGTTCTGTTCCAGCTTGGTCACCATGTCTTCCTTTTCACACTCAAGGAATCACTAGAGGGATTGATATTTTTGATTTGGTCTTTATATCTGTTTGATAGATGGAAGCCAAGAAGCAAGAAGTTGTCCAATGCACTGGTGAATTATATGTACAAGGAAAACTGATGTAATATCGGTGTCTTGAAAGGAGAGGAATAGAGTCGAACAGGCCTGCTATCAAAGTAGTGTTTAACCTTGGAGTTGTTGGTATTTACTCTAGACTCAATACTGCAGACATGAGTGAGTCTGGAATTCATTTACACTGAACACTGCAGAACTGTACTTTTTACGTATCATTTGCTTTTACTTTCTGTTGATTGCAAATATGAACTTTAGACTAAAAAAAAAGGAAAGCGAGATTCAATAATTAGATTACCAGGTTACATTATTGAATTATGGTGAATAAACGCATTAAGAGTTTTAACTCCCATCTCCTTCGTAGGTGATTTCCCCATAATATTTGAAGAGCTATACTTTTTTTAAACAACAAACAAACAAACAAAAAACAAAACAAAACTAAATATAAATTACTAGAAAATTTATTACAAATATAGTCAGAGGAAAGCACTAATTGTTACAATTTAATATTTCAGCATTTTCTAAGGTACCTGAATCCAAGCACTTTATATTCATATTTCCTATATATGCACCAAATTCAGACTGATTGCAGAACCAGGGTAGCTGAGAGTGGCAAGCTCCCTACAGGGATCTTGGTCTTTTGATACCCAAAGGCCAATCATCTTTTTGGAGCTGTGGCAGCCTCAGAGCCCCAAGTTTTCTCTTACAGGACATATGTCAGTGTGCTTTTCCTGTGCATATAACATGGTTCAGGATCTGGATATTTATGATCTCACTCTTTTATATGTCTGTCAAACTGTTAGATATTTTGGCACTTAGTATCATAAAGTTGATACACCTGTGTGCTCAGTTCTTTTATGCAGTTCTTTATGTGGGCCTGTGTTTGTTGGTGAAATCAGCAGAGGTGATATAGCGATACACAAAAATGCTACCATTAATACTAATGCTTGTTCCTCAGCTTCACTGAAATGTTTTCTGATAAAGTTTGAACTCCAGAATCCTGTAAGTATGTCCCAAGGCAAATTATAGAGAGAAGTACAGTTTTGCTTTTGTCGTTTTCATTTGCAAGTATACTGTATATTGTGGTTGCAGATGATATGTATCAATGTTTAACAAGAACATTTTGTGGGCATGCCATACTTCTGAGGAAATTAAAAAGATGGGGAAAACTAGGCCAAGTACTATATAAAAAGCCCAAGACCTGCTTAATTATATCTTGTAAAAACATTCTTAATTCTCAGATCTGCGTATGCTGAAATATGTTTGAAGCTGTTTCACTTTGAGTTAAGGTATTTGATCACCCCCAATCTAAACCTTTCTGATAAAATATCTAAAACATTCATCTTTTATTACCTATAGTAGCAAGATATTACTAGAGCAATACAGTAACTTCACACATTCTTTCACCTTTGACATATTTGTATTACTACTGATGGCTAAAATAATTTTAATCAAACTTTTAGAACAAAATCTGCCACTTTGGCAAATCACCTTCAGTACTGTTTTGTCTTTTCATCAAACAAAAACTAAACACTTAAAAATAAAATTGCAGTGAAGTAGAAAATAATGGTTTTGACTTTTTATTATTAATTAATTAATATATATATTTATTTATTTTCCAGAGAAAAGAAACCCCAACAATCCCAAGGTTGTCTTTCCTTCCCTAGCTGCAGTAGTAAGTTAAAAAACAAACTTGATTCAAAGTTCTCCCATTTACCTTACCTTTGTCAAAAGCATGCCTTTTTTTTTTTTTTTTTTAATAAATAAAAGGAGTTGTAAAGAATCCTTTTTGCCCATAAATTTTAGTCTGGTATACTCTGGTGTACAAACTTTAGTTGAGTCTCCAGTTAAAGTATTGCAAATATAAATGATTATGCTAATTGTGTTATTCAGCAAGTTCCTATTTAAAACATTACAAATGCAAATTTAATAATACAAGTAATGGTGTATTGAATGGTGTAAATGAATTATTATGGAAAATCAATAATTATTAATTATTATTATTATTATGCAAAATCAAGTGCCAAATATTTGAGCTGATCAGTTTGTGAACAGACAAGTATTATTAAAATTGAGAAGTAGTTTTTTACAATTTAGTGAATAAGTGAAATTAGGATTAATTACCAAATGACCATATAGACAAAGATATTTATAATGACTTTTGCTTTATAGTAACTACAATAACTATAATTTATAAAGAATTATTCTCTTTTTTTTTTTTTTCCAGTCAGAACTCAGAGTCCTATTTCTAGGAACAAAACTAAGCCCTGTATTCATATAAAATATAATAATAATAATAAAATAAACACGAGTTTTTGCCATTACCACGAAGGAAACTATTACTACATAGTAATTTTACTTTAAAAAAATTACATGACAACAGTACATGGTATATAGTTGGTCTGGTTGTTAACAGTTCTTAGTAGGGGCTGTTTGCAGAAACATAACATGTAAGTCGAAAGCAAAGCAACATTTCTATTGAGCTGAAATAGTGATCACAGTTCCTATTCTTAGAAATTAAGATCCAAAATTTAAATAGTTAGCAATCCTCAACATCGATTCAGTATGTTTATTTTTCTCCAGCTTCCCAAGTGAAAAAGAAAATTTTATCTGAGAACAACTGCAGATGGAATTTTGAGATTTCTCCTTTCCTTTCCTTTCCTTTCCTTTCCTTTCCTTTCCTTTCCTTTCCTTTCCTTTCCTTTCCTTTCCTTTCCTTTCCTTTCCTTTCCTTTCCTTTCCTTTCCTTTCCTTCCCACCCCTCCCCTCGCCTTTAGAAAAGGACCCCTCCCCCAAAAAAATATATTTCATTCATTGTAGTGTTATATATATATCAAAGAAAATTAAATTAAGCTTACAGTCTGACCTGACTTGTTGCTTAGCGACTGTTACATATAATTAAGGAGGTTTATTCCTGTTTTTCCAGGTGAGTTGATTGGCATTTCTCTCTTATTTTGTTTAGTGTAAATATTTGGTTATACCATAACACTGCAATTATTTTGGAGGCACATACAGAGTAATAACACACATAAAATTAAAATGTAAAATTTCCAGACAGTCAGAATTAGGTCTGTATTTGTCCATAAGTCAGTATTGGCAAGTGTCACCTCTGAACCTTTCTAGGTCATTGAATTGATGCTCAAAGCTAAATAATTTATTGGGGGATTAAGTTACAAAAAACAAATCTGATTACAGGTCACATTCAATGATTATTTTCAAAATCGTCATTTTTTTACTTGAACAATAATTGTATCAGTGATAAGTTTATCTTGAACAAATTTTCATAATACCTGCAATACAAACTTACCACGTTAACAGCATAGAACATTTTGGTATTTTGGTTAAACAAAAGTATACAGGTGTTGTTGATTTCATACAACTTAGCAAATACAGATATGTATTAGGCAGAGGACGCAAACATAATTATTTGCTTAATGAAGAAACAATCTCCTTGCTTCCAGCAACAGTAAAACCACCATTTACTTTCTAATGGTTTCATGATTCTTCTCATCATCTTGCAAGGAAAGGTTTTTGCACATGGCTCAGATCCAGTACGTCTTGAAGAAGGGCAGGATTCACACCCTCTAGGCTGCTGAACGTTGTAATATGAATCAGTTTAGACTCCCAACTTTCGAGGAAAGGTCCACATAGAAAGTGAACCAAAACCTTCACACAAAGGCTTACTTATTGTGGCAAAAGTAGCCTGGTACTTCCTGAAGCACTCAGAAGGGGTCCCTACCTCACAACTCCAGCAACTGACCTTGAAAACTCAGACATCGCAGAACACTGCCTGCACTTAATCTCTCAGAGAGGGGCTTGTTCCTTGTCTTTTTACTGAAGCTGTGTGTCTATGCACAAAGTAATTCAATTCTTATTTAGTTTTTATTTGTTTTGTCAAACAGAAATGAAGTCCCTCTGCTGTAGAGACAATCTTTGGTCATAACTCCAGCTCCTTCTTGAAATTCAGCTTCCTATTGATGTAAAATCTATCTTTATTTCATTTTAGAATATCTGTTACATAAGCCCAATTAACTGTTAAAGATTTACTCAGTTTCAGATTAGTTGTGATGTGTGTGCAGAGGCTGGAGATACTTTTGTATGCTTCCTGCCTGGGTACAGCTGCTTGTAGACAGTCAGGTAATGTTGCACAAGTGTGGATAATTTGATGACTACTTCAACCCTGAAGAAATGCAGATGCTTGCCTGCCAGGTGGAGCTCAAGGTAAGTCTTATAGAAGCCCATTTAGGTCTTTTCACATAGTATTTCAATTACTGTGGCTACTGTAAGCACAATAGAGAGACAACTGAATTGCTCTACATGTAACCATCTCCAGTCTGTCATAGCTAGGTATGAGCTACAGCTCGCAAGCCCACCAGACCCAGCCTCACTCTCCACAGCCATACAAATACTCTGATTGCAGTTCCAGTGGCACAGAAGTTCCCTTGATGTGAGATAGAGAAGCTCCCACTTCAGGCACTAACAATATATACCAGCTTCCTCTGTTAAGTCATCCACAGCTTTCACGCTGCTGTCTTCAAAACTAACAGGGATTTTGACAATCTGAAATACAACACTCCACATCAAATTGATATGTCATATGAAAATGGTATGGGTACACACCGTGCTTGCTGCTGGTCTGTGGCTTTGTGCCAATTGTAAGACTATTTTTTTATGATTTAACATTTCATGTGCTGCAACATGAAAATTTGTCGAGAATTGTCAGTAGCAGACAGGCAGACATTCTTGGCTAATCTTTTACAGCTGGCACAAAAGAGACATATGTTCTATGATCTTTGAGGAGATTTCACTTTTATTTCCCCTTAGTCTAAAACTATCATTTTAGATTGAGAGCATTTGGTTACACAGAAAAACAACCCTTAGAAAGCATATTTTTTCTTTTAATTTATTTGAGAAACATGAAGAACATTTTATTTTTACTTTTACTTTTTATCCATGTATAAAAATCTATTATTATTATTATTATTATTATATTATTATTTAAAAAAGCCAACACAGAATTCTATGGGTGAATCTTACTCAAAATAATTTCAGATGTCAGAAGGAGTGACAGCACCTGTACTCCAACTAAAATAAAACTGAACAATTAGGAAGTGAGTTTTGATGTGGTAAATGAGGCTTCAGTTATTGTGGGCACAGACTCCCATATTTTCTTTATCAGCAGATGCTGATGTTACAAAACCATAAGCAGCAATTGAGCACAGATGGTTATCTCTGTTCAGCACAAAAGCTCAGAAGGGAATAGGCACTTAAATAGAGAGACCTCAGTCACCTCTCTCAGTAAGTTTCCTGTTCTGACTTTCAAACAACGTCTCCTACATTTTTCAAGTCGCATGCAATCTGCACATCCAGAAAGGCAACCTCAGCTGCCATTAGTGGAGAATGGGCAATAAATGACAGCTGACCTCACCTGGCCGAAGCACAGATTTGTGGCAGCAGTGTACTGCTGCAAGTGGATCTGCCTTGGGTCTGAATTATAATGATGCACACTCGCATGTTTAGCACAGCTTTCTCCCTCCTCTCTAGGAATCAGATCACAGACAGGCAACTCTGGTAGAGTTTCAGAGGTAGAGTTTCAGTGGTAGAGCACAGCAGAGTATATACGCACATATAAATATATAATTTACTCTTTCGTCACTGTTTTCTTATGTACAATGCTGGCTGGCTGGCTGAAGAAGGGAAATGCTTTAAATAAATTTCAAATTTCTCAGCTTGAGATAAATCCAAAAAGATTTTGTCTTTCTGTAATTTAATTTACTGACCGTGAAACGAAGGGTACAATGGGAATATGATAAATAAGATGAGTGGGTAAATTTATCTTCCTGGTACTCCAGGACAAGCAATGAGAAGTTGAGTAAATGCTGTCCAAATTAAACTTGGCTAAACTTCATATACACTTAATTATATCACTGACCAGGTTCCCTCTGATCCTGTCCATTAATGAGGAAATAAAAGTAGCTGGAACTAAAGACTAAAGTTCAAAGAAGTTCTGTGATATTCAGAAACCATTTGTGACTCTCTGCCTGCTCTTTGCAGTCCCACAGAATCACTGTCCTTTAGGGATCGTAAGTACCTGGAATCATTAGATGCTGACCTCTTCCTTGGCATGTTGTACAAAGCAACACCTCCGTTCTGTGGATCTCTCCAGGTTCCAGCACAGCTTCTGCTCCAATGGAGGATGTGTATAACTGGTGAATATAATTTCTATTGCTTGGTGCTGAATTGTAAGAACAGGACAGACAATGCGTACTGATGATCCTGATGAAGTCCAGGTGCTAATTCAGCCTAACAAAAAATTCTTAACATATTCATGTATTTATGGAGTGGGATATATTATAAAATTACCTGTGAAAATTCCAGGCTATCCTATTTGGAGTTTATCCTCTCTAGTTTACTCATGGTACATGGTTCAGTATATCTTAAAATGGATATAGTCAGGAAATGCAAAAATGTGTGAAGTGTCTACACCCTTTCTGATTAATGTTTCAATAGCTCTGAAATGATGGAAGTTGGGCTTACCATGTTTGCTGAATTAAATTTGGTCCAGCTTTTTCTTACTGCCAGACTTTTCATGTTATCTCTTTAAATGTTCTCTTTTTAAAGCTGTTGGTTCTCTTTTTAAAGTTCTTGGTTACAACAGCTCAAAAAAAATCCCTATATGTGAACAGATTGGCAAGTATAAAGTACACATTATGCAAAATGATGGTGGGTGTGTTGTTGGTGTGGCTGTCTCTCTCTGCCTGCTTGAGAAAATTAGTCATGCTGAAAAACTGGTACAGTTCTATATGATTGCTATTCATGTAATCAAACTAATGCCAGAAACTGGGATAGATGAATATGCTGTGGAAGAGATTTGAATTGAGTATAAAAACTGAAGGGGAGTTATCTCCAAAACAATAATTTCTAGTGTCCATGATAATGTTGGAAGATTTATCTATGAAAGACCATATGTTAACATTGCTTGATTGACATTTAAAACAGGAGGAGTTGCTTGTGTTTCTTGAACAAGATGCTTGCAAATCAGTTATAAAGTGGGCAGTGCAGTGTGGTGACTCATATATTAATGAAAGGTCTTTGTGATATCTTTCATGATTAACACTTTAAATACTGAATAACACTAATGTTCTTTCCTCATTATTTAAATAGACACAGACACAGATTTCTAGGTTGGAAGAGACCTCAAGATCATCGAGTCCAACCTCCGACCTAACACTAAGTACTCCACTAAACCATATCGCTAAGCTCTACATCTAAACGTCTTTTAAAGACCTCCAGGGATGGTGACTCCACCACCTCCCTGGGCAGCCCGTTCCAATGCTTAATAACCCTTTCGGTAAAGAAGTACTTCCTAACATCCAACCTAAAACTCCCCTGTCGCAACTTTCGCCCATTCCCCCTCGTCCTGTCACCAGGCACGTGGGAGAACAGACCAACCCCCACCTCGCTACAGCCTCCTTTAAGGTAACTGTAGAGAGCGATAAGGTCGCCCCTGAGCCTCCTCTTCTCCAGGCTGAACAAGCCCAGCTCCCTCAGCCGCTCCTCGTAAGACTTGTTCTCCAGACCCCTCACCAGCTTGGTTGCCCTTCTCTGGACTCGCTCGAGCACGTCCATGTCCTTCCTGTAGCGAGGGGCCCAAAACTGAACACAGTACTCAAGGTGCGGCCTCACCAGAGCCGAGTACAGGGGCACAATCACTTCCCTAGACCTGCTGGCCACACTGCTTCTTATACAGGCCAGGATGCTGTTGGCCTTCTTGGCCACCTGAGCACACTGCTGGCTCATATTCAGCTGACTATCAACCAGTACTCCCAGGTCCTTCTCGGCCAGGCAGCTTTCCAACCACTCATCTCCCAGCCTGTAGCTCTGCTTGGGGTTGTTGCGCCCCAGGTGCAGGACCCGGCACTTGGCCTTGTTGAACTTCATACAGTTGACCTCAGCCCATCGCTCCAGCCTATCCAGATCCTCCTGCAGAGCCTTCCTGCCCTCAAGCAGATCGACACACGCACTTAGCTTGGTGTCATCTGCAAACTTACTGAGGGTGCACTGGACGCCCTCATCCAGATCATCGATAAAGATATTAAAGAGGACCGGCCCCAGTACCGAGCCCTGGGGGACACCACTTGTGACCAGCCTCCAACCAGATTTGACTCCATTCACCACAACTCTCTGGGCCCGGCCATCCAGCCAGTTTCTAACCCAGCGAAGCGTACGCCAGTCCAAGCCCCGAGCAGCCAGTTTCTTGAGGAGAATGTTGTGGGAAACGGTGTCAAAAGCCTTACTGAGGTCAAGGTAAACCACATCCACAGCCCTTCCCTCATCCACCAAGCGCGTCACTTTGTCATAGAAGGAGATCAGGTTCGTCAAGTAGGACCTGCCTTTCATAAACCCATGCTGACTGGGCCTGATCGCCTGCTTGCCCTGCAAGTGCCGCGTGATGACCCTCAAGATAATCTGCTCCATGAGCTTTCCTGGCACTGAGGTCAAACTGACAGGCCTATAGTTCCCCGGGTCTGCCCTCCGGCCGTTCTTGTAGATGGGCGTCACATTGGCTAGCCGCCAGTCAACTGGGACCTCCCCCGATAGCCAGGACTGCCAATAAATGACGGAAAGCGGCTCGGCCAGCTCCTCCGCCAGTTCTTTCAGTACCCTTGGGTGCATCCCATCTGGCCCCATCGACTTGCGCACATCCAAGCTCCTTAGCAGGTCACTGTTTGGTGGAAAGTAGAACAGAGAACTATGTAAAGCATGGCAAGCTTTGTGGTCCACCATCTCACTGTCCAAATACTGACGTTGAGGTGCCTGTATCTTACCTACCCACAGATTTCGTGGCGTCATATTATTTTAAACATTACTAGTAAAAAGCCCCAGCCTGATTAGATAATCCACATTAGCCAGAGAATATTGTTTTATTTGTTAAAATTACAGTATCTGTAGAGGACTGGAGGACCTGCATAAGGTATACAGAGTTAAGTTCAATGACTTCCTTCTCCTGAGGGATTTTAAGGCTACACCTCTCCCTTTTTCAGGAGTAGCTTTACGACCAGGCTGTATGTTTTTGTGTTGGGAACATTCATCTGGGAAGGCTGTGGCTATTCTAAGTAACAATATTTTCTTGTGCTAGAAACATTCCCAAAAATAGCTTCTACATCTCCCACTATCTAAGCACACTGTGCCTTGAGACACTGTGTTGAGGTGCCTTGAGGTGCCTTGTCTTTTTGAAAGACAAACTTTCAGCCTGATGTTCCTGAGAATAAAGAGACATCTCAAAACATCTCCACCACTCCTACATACAAATGTAGATTTAAGTAATGCAAGGGTTTTTGGTGATCCCAGTTGAAAGAAGCTAACTTATATTCCCTCTTTGCCCACTCTTCATGGCCTGAGAATTTCATATTCCATTCTAAAGCACTTGATTTTCCACTTACTGTATGTAAATGTGAAATTTCCAATGTAGGACTCTGGATTTCATTCTTTTCTTTCAGATTTTGCATCTTCATAGAATCATAGAATCATTACGGTTGGAAAAGACCTCCAAGATTATCCAGTCCAGCTATCCCCCTACCAGCAATATTACACACTAAACCATGTCTCTAAGTACCACATCCAACCTGCCCTTAAACACACCCAAGGACAGTGACTCCACCACTTCCCTGGGCAACACATTCTGATGGCTGACCACTCTTTCTGAGAAGAAATTTCTCCTAATTTCCAACCTAAACCTTCCCTGGTGCAACTTGAGGCCATTCTCTTTTGTCCTATCACTATTTATCTGCAAGAAGCGGCTGACTCCCAGCTCCCCACAACTTCCTTTCAGGTAGTTGGAGAGAGCAGTAAGGTCTCCCCTGAGCCTCCTCTTCTCCAGAATAAACAACCCCAGTTCCCTCAGCTGTTCCTCATAAGACTTGTGTTCCAGCTTCATAGCCCTTCTCTGGAAATGCTCCAGGGCCTTGATGTCTTTCTTGTAGTGAGGGGCTCAAAACTGAATACAGTACTCGAGGTGCAGCCTCACCCGAGCTGAGTACAGGGGGAAGATCACACCCCTGGTCCCGGTGGCTACACTATTCTTGATACAAAACAGGATGCTGTTGGCCTTCTTGGCCACTTAGGAACACTGCTGGCTCATGTTCAGGCAAGTGTCAAACAACACCCCCAGACCCTTTTTCCTCTCCATAGCTTTTCAGCAATATGTTAAGAGTGTCAGAAGCAAATGGCTCTGCTGATATTGTAGAGTCTTAATATGTAGAAGTACCTAAAGTAGTTTCCAGACCCATCAAATGGAGCTTTAATATTTTATTTTTATTAACTCGGTGTGAATAATGTACATGTTATCACGCATAAACCAAGTCAAAATATCTGATTGTGGGTATCCTTTTAGCCTGTGGAAAACACATGATAATACAATTTGACTGGATTTTGACTAACTTATTTTATGACTTAAGAACACATTTGCAGACAGAGTGAAATCAGCCATAATTTAATTACAGATCTGCCCATGCAAGTTGGTGAACTGCAGCACTGACCAATTTCAACCCAAGAGAAAATCTGGTATATTAGTTCTAAAAGGTATGAAAAGTAAACTATTATTTCAGAAAAAGAAAACATATATATGTATATATATATATATATTTTCTGAGTTCCATGTGAAGGAGATGAAGTGACAAAAAAAAAAAAGGAAAAAAAAAAAGAAAAAAGTTGCTTATGCCTCAGGTTTGTGTCTTTTATATATCCCCTCTTCATATGAAGGACTTAGCTTGTTAGTAGAGAATTTTCCATTTTGTTGCCTCCAGCCCTTATCGCTGAACTTTTCAGTAGCGTTTAGAGTTGATTTTATCCTCCTTTCAGCTGCTACCTATCTAGTTTGGAATTTTCCTGCAGACATTCTTTACAGGAATTATCTCCCAAAATATCTGGTGGGAATACCCGAAGTACTTGCTGAAGGTAAAGCAAGCCATTTGAGGTGACTTAATTGGTCAAAATACAAAATCCCTAGAACACTTTGTTGGTTGTGGCTGAAGGAGGTTTTCATTATTTGCAGATAAACAGAAACAGATGTCTGCTATACGCTGTTTAAAAAACTCTTTAAAAAGCTCTTTAAAACACTTCTCCAATGAAAAGCGATATTAAATGAAGAGAGTTGAGAAAGTAGTCCAAAACATTTTTACTGTTGTTGACTTTATTAATCACCACTAATAGCAATGCTGCTGTGCAAATTAAAGAAAAATAGTGTTGACCTCAAAACTTCAGACATGTAATGAAAGGTTTCAATGGTGGTTAGAAGAGATGAAATGAACCCTCTAAATTACAAGATGAGCTGAAGTATGTTGGAAATAGCTGTCACAGGGAATGAAACATTCCACTCTGGAAAGGTTTTACTTTCCAAAGTAGAAAGAGTTAGTTCTAACTTTCCAGAGTTAGAAAGATGTCTCAAGCAAAGAATATTTAGTTTTTCCTAGAAAGAATGGCTGAGACAGTATCTCCATGTCTGAGGGGCTGTACCATGCACACTTCATCTCTTTCAAGGTTACTTGAGTATTATTGCTTTGATAATCTAAAATAAAGAAACACCAATATATAGTAACACTAACTATATATTTATTATAACACCATTTGGGAATAGGTAACATAATTAATTCATCGAAAAGACAGAATCTTGAGTGTTTTTTTTATTATTATTTATTTATTTTTAAATAAATATAAGTGACAAGAATGGAGGGGAGGTAGCCCAGTTGCTGGGATCTTGGCCTAAGACCTGGAGACAGGCTTGATTTCCTGCTTTCTTACAAGTTCTCAGTAAAACTCTGTTTTCAGCCATGCTTCTTCCCTATGTATAAAACAGTTACAAACTTAAGTACAGTAATGAAAACAAGTAGAGAACATGTTTGGAAATTATAGAAAAAAAGTAGTATCACTACTTACAATATCAAAAATAATTAAACATACAGAATATGTACTAATGCCTGCAGCCTCACAGCCTGACATCTACTAATTACATAAGTTCTGAGAAATTAAAACCACTCTCCTAAGTAGGAGTCATCTGGATTGTCACTTTACTGATTTGATTATGATGAAGGGAACATAAAATACACTGAAAAAACATTTATTACGATAACATAGAGTACACAAGATTGAAATGAATGAATGAAAGAGTGAATTTGGGGCAATTGCAAGGACTGACTCATTTTCCAAAAATATATATATGATATGTGATAAAGCCAAATAGATAAATCATAGACCGTAAACAAAACACAACTATCTTTCACTGCTTCATATGCAAATCTTCCCTGATAATAGAAATCCGATATTCATGTATATTGCTCCACTACAAGTTAAATCCAACAATTAATTACCAGATGGATACCCTGCCATACTTTAGAAGTATAGAACAGTGTAGCACAGAAACATTAAGTACATCTGTGAGTTCTTTTGTTTTGCACCCCTCTTTTCTCCATTTCCATCCCATTGTCTGTAATCTTACCAGGGCAACTGTACTTCATTTCTCCATTACTGAATTTGTGCTTTGAACTTATAGTGCTGTAGATGGGAATCCTATTGATCAAAGGATTGTTCAAACCTGAAATGGTATCTGGGAAAAGAAAGTCAATTGCTTTAAGTGTAGACATGAAAGTGCACAAAAAATATTTTACTTTTATATCAAGCAGTATCATACAAGCCTAAGAATATGTTTGTTGTAGAACATTGGAGACCAATTGGTGAATCATTGGGAGGGAATTAAGAAAACAATAAAAGAAAATCCTATACTTGGAATACCTGACGTATAAAGGCTTGAGGTTAGTGATGTACTCACAGAACTCACAAATCTGAAAACTCTAAGTACATCAGAATCAGGCTCTAGTCATGATATTTTCTTTAGTGATATCAATAAAACCTTTTCTCTCATTTTCAGTAATTAATGATAAAAAAGGATATTTTTTTTCAGTTTTCGATATTGCAGTTGTGTTTACTTGCTATCTTTGAAACTTAAGAAACTATGTTCTCTTTGTTATTCTTTTTTTTAGCTTCTGAGACTTAAAATAAGCATTATAACTTACAAGAGAATTGTGGTGAATTTATTAAGAAATATTCTTATATAATGTCTGACCAACTTGGTGACCCTCTATAATTAGATGACTGGCTTGATAGACAAGGGGAGAGCAGTGGATATTGTCTACCTTGACTTCGGTAAGGTTTTCAACACTGTCTCACATAAGATACTTGTAAACAAGCTGATGAAGTATGGGCTGGATAAGCAGAGAGTGAAGTGGATTGAAAACTGGCTGAATGGCCAGGCCCAGAGAGTGGTGATCTGTGGTCTAATTAGAGGCCTGTAATTAGCAGTGTACCCCAGAAGTCAACACTGGGGTTAAACAGTAAACATCTTCATTAATGATCTAGATCATGGGACAGAGGGCACCCTCAGCAAGTTTGCGTATGATACAAAACTGCAAGGAGTAGCTGATAAGCCAGAAGGTCATGATATCATCCACGGGGACCTGCACAGGCTGGAGAAATGGCCTAATGGCCTGACAGTAACCTTATCAAGCTCAACAAGGAGAACTTCAGGACAATCTTCTCCATAACTTTTCCAAAGACGGAGGTTAGACTAGTAGTTCTATAGTTTCCTGGTCTTCTCTCATGCCCTTTTCATAGATGGGTATAACATTGGCTAGTTTCCAGTTAGCGGGGACCTCCACAGACTCCCATGAGCTTTGGTAAATTGCTGAGAGGTATCTAGCTATAACATCCACTAATTCCTTCAGCATTCTGGGGTGTATCTGTTCTGGACCCAGGGACTTACTAATTTTGAGCTGATACAACTGTTCGCTTACAGTTTTGTTGACCACAGGTGGAAAGTCACTGTTCCCCCAGTCATGGTCCTCCAGTTCTGAGGTCCAGATAGTCCAAGATCTGTCATTACTATTAAACACTGAGGGGAAAAAAAAAAAAAAGCTTCCACTTGTTCCTCCTTCATACTTTTCAGGTAACCATGCAATCCAAGTACCAGTCTGATGTTTTCCTTTGACCTCCTCTTTCCACTGAGGTAAATGAAAAAAGCATTTCTTTTGTTGTCTGACACTACAGTGTCGATTCAACTAGGACTTTGGCTTTTCTCATTTTCTCCCTGCAGATGCAAACTGCAGCTCTGTACTCCCCTTGTGAAATCAGACCTTGCTTCCAGAGGTCACATATTTTCTTTTTCTGCCTTCGTTCCAGGTGGAATTCCCTGTTCAGGCAGGCCAGTCTTCCACCTCACTTGCTTGACTTGCAGCACAGTGGGATTGCCTGCTCCTGAGCTTTTAAAAGGTGGTTCTTGAAAAGCAACCAGCTCTCATGGATCTCCAAAATCTCTAGAGCAGATTTCTGGGGGACACTGCTAACTAGCTCCCCTAGAAGCTTAAAGTCTTCTCTCTTAAAATCTATGCTGTCAACTGTGTTGACCTTTTATCTCTTTAAACCAATAATTTTGAACTCAACTAATTCATGATCACTGCAACCAAGACAACCACCTGCTATTACCTCTCCCACAAGGCCTTCCCTATTCTCAAACAACAGACACAGGAGGGCTCCTTTCCTAGTTGGCTCATGCAGTACTTGTCACAGGAAGTTAACTTCAAACTGCTTTAGGAATTTCTCAGCCTTACTTGTTATGACAGAATGGTATCCCCAGTTTACATCTGGGAAATTGAAGTCTCCAATAAAGACGAGGGCAACTGATCCCAAGATTTCCCCCAGTTGCCTATAGAATAGTTCATCCGTGCCATCATCCTGGGTGGGTGGTCAATAGTTGATGTCCATGACAACATCTGTTTGGCTATCTGTCCCCTTAACCCTCACCCACAGACTCTCTACTGCATCATCTTTCCCTTACGTACAGCGTAATACCTCCACCTCACCTGCCCTGCCTATCTCTCCTGAACAGATTGTAGTCCTCCATCCCAGAATCCAATCATGAGTCTAATCCCACCAATCTAATACCAATGATACCATAGCTCTGGGAAAGGACCAAAGCTTCCAGCTTGTCCTGTTTTTTCCTTATACTGTGTGCTTTGGTATACAAATATTTCAGATGTGCTCCTGAACATGCAGTACTCCCTGGACCACGATAGATGCTTCCATTTGCCTTGCCACTCTCAGATGGTGCCACACCATGCTTTGGCATAATGTCAGTGTTCCTAATGGTACCCCCCCACCCCTCGTCAATGCTAGTTTAAAGTCTTCTCAGTCTTGACAGGTTACGGGCCTAGAAATATTTCCTCCATCAAGAAGGTTGGTCCCATCAGTCCCCAATAGGCCTCTCATCTCAAAGATGTTTCTATGACTATAAACCCCCAAATTCTGGCAGAGGCACCAGTCTTGGGCCAGGCACTGATGACCTGGTGTCACCTGTTTCTTTCCCTGTCTATCCCCATTACTGGAAGGATTGAGGAAAACACTGTCTCTGTTTCAGAGTCCTTTAGATGTCTCTCCAGGATGCTGAAATCTCTTCTGATAGACCCCAGGTTTCTTGTAGCTATGTTGTTGGCACTTACTTGAAAAAGGAGTGTGTAACTGTAGTAGTTTTACCCAGCTGGGCAGCCACGCTCCACCACAACCACTCTCTCAGTCTCCATCCACAAAGGGGGAGAAAACATGATGAAAAGGACTCAAGGGTTGAGATAAGGGCAGGGAGATCACTCAATAATTATCGTCATGGGCAAAACAGACTCAGTGTAGGGAGATTAGAGAAATTTGTTACCTATCACTAACAAGCTAGAGAAGTGAGAAACAAACAACAAACAAACTAAAAACTAAAAACACCTTCCCCCTATCCACTCTTATCCACCTCTTCCCCCTGAGTGGCGCAAGGGAATGGAGGAATGGGAGTTGCAGCCAGTCTGTAGCACTTTGTCTTCACCACTCCTTCACAATCACTCTCTTCCCCTGCTCCAACATGGGGTCCCTCCCATGGGGTACAGTCCTTCCAGAACTGATCCTGAGTGGATTTCCCACATGCAGCAGCTCTTCAGGAACTGCTCCAAATATGGTCCTTACCACAGGCAGTGGCTGCTGCCACATCACCTGCTACTGAATGGGCTCCTCCCCACAGGCAACAGGTCTGGCCTGAAGTCTGTTTCAGAAGGGGTTCTCCGTAGGCCGCAGCCTCCTTCAGGTAAGATCCACCTGCTCCACTGTGGGCTTCTCCATGGGTTGCAGCATGGAAACCTGCTCCACCGTGGTACACCATGGGCTGCAGGGCGACAGCCTGCTTCACCATGGGCCTCTCCACAGGCCACAGGGGAACTTCTGCTGCGGCACCTGGAGCACCTCCTACCCTCATTCTACACTGACCTTGGGGTCTGCAGGGCTGTTTCTTAATCCTCGCTCTCCCAGCTGCTGTTGCACAGCAGGTTTTGTTTGTTTGTTTGTTTTACTTTTCTTAAATATGCTTTCACAGAGATGCAAATAACATCGCTTATTGGCTCAGCTCTGGTCAGTGGCAGGTCCCTTATAAGGTGGCTGAAACTATCCCTTATTTAACATGGGACAGCTTCTGGATTCTTCTCACAGAAGCTACCTGTGCAGCTCCCCGCTACCAAAACCTTGCCATGTAAACCCAATACAGTAATAATCTGAAGGCTGTAATATGCTCAAAAGCTTCCTGGTAACATCCCTGATCTGAGCCCCAGGAAGGCAAGCAAACTTCCCTGTGAAGATGGTCTGGTTTACAGATGGGAGCCTCCGTTCCCTTGAGGAAGGAATCACCTCTGAATACAACTCAATGCTGTTTCTTCACAGTGCTTGTCTTGACGTTGTACTTGCTACAAAGCCTTCGTTGATCTGGTCTTGGACAGAGAACTTGCATATATGGTTCTTCTTCCCTCTTTTCATATTTCTCACCAGCCACAGCCTGGGCCTTTTACCTATTAAGTAGTGGAAGCTGAGCAGGCAGACGCGGTCCTCTTTTAGCACCATGCTTCCATTCCTCAGAGTCCTTCAAGTTGCTGCCTTTATTCTGATGCAGACCAGATGCCAGGCCTGCTTCACTAGTGGCCATGACAGGCTGGCAAGTGAATACCTGAAAAGGCAGAGTATGGCTCCACTGATCTATCATCTTTTTAGACTCCCAGATGCTTCTCAGGCTCCCCACCTCTTCCTGAAGCTTGGCCACCAGACTGAGCAGCTCATCTATTTGGGCACACCTCACACAGGTGTGCTTGCTCTTGCCCTCAATCTCAGGTAGCAGCAGGCACACCCCACAGCCTGAGAGCTGGGTGGTCAAATGAACTGACTGGAGCTTTGTCTGGCTGACTGTTCTCCTGGGTGCTGGGGGAACAGAAGCGGAGGGCATGGCTTCCTGTCGAGTGGTTACCATGTCTGTGCCTCCTCACTGCCACACACCTGACAGAGTATTGTGTAATGCATCGCAGTTGGCTGGGGAGGCCATCAGGGCTGCAGCCCTGACGGTGGGCAGAGCAGGCAAGCAAACTAGGCCGCCCATTGACAAGAGTGTGCCATCCTTTTTGCATGCCCTTCAATGACAACTGCTACACAAACAGTCTTGTCTCTGTCCCTATCCCTGTCTGCATCTGCCCTGGTCACAGCACTCCCTGGGGACAGGCTACACACAGCTTCCTGACATTTGAACTGGCCATGCGCTCAGCTGCCTCCTCCCATTTCGCACTGGGCTCTCTTGCCACACTGGTAGCCTGCTAGCCAGTGCACACAGCATGCATAGTGCACACAGATCGAGAGCGTCTGGGCTTAGGAAACACTTTTATGCTGCGAGGATGACCGAGAAGTGGAACTGGTAGTCCAGAGAGGTTGTGAAGTCTCCGTCCTTGGAGATACTCAAAAGCTGTCCAAATGTGGTCCTGAGCAACTGACCCTAGGCATCCCTTCTTGAGCAGGGGGCTTGGACAAGATGACCTCCAGAGGTCCCTTCCAACGTCAACACTTCTGTGATTCTGGTCTGATAGATACCAGGTTTTGAATTAGGGTTCAGGTGTACCACCTTTTACTGTTAGTTCTTCAGCTAGCCTACTGTAACACTCTCAAGGACACAGCTGTACTATCTATGCTTCTTTTCCCACCCCTTTTATATATTTAACATTTCAAGCTAGGACTGTCTGTGAACTGTCCAGGCTAATGTCTAAGTAATGTTATTACTAGTTAGTGCAAGTAACCTGGTTACAAAAAGCTAATGGCTGAAAGCCAGTGTGAAAATTTAAGTAGGTAGAATATGATTGCCTATATTATTCCATGGTTCTTTGTGCCCCAGAAATGGCCAAACATTTAATTATTTTCCTTACAAGAAAAATGACACAAATGGAAATAATAAACATTTTAAGATTCAAAATGTTTTAAAACTGAGATGGGAATACTGCAAAATGCCTGTTGATGTATCATATGGCACTGAGTAAGGCTACTGAGTGTCTTTCTTTCATGGTCAGTGAATTTCCAGATAAACTACAGAAAATATGTAGTAAACTTAAAAAAACTGTTTGTTGTTCACCAGAGGGGTTACAGTCTTTCCGTTTTTTTTCTATTTCTTGCTCTTATATATAAAAAAAAAAAAAAAAAAAAAAGAAAATTAAAGTTCTCCTAAAGCTAATTTTCCATACTGTCAGGTCACACCTCACTTATGCTCCAGACTTGGAATGTGTTTGATTTCTACTCTCTTCCAATAACTGTCACTTTTGTATGTATCTGCTCATGTTAGCACAGTGTAAATATGTAGGACAATATATGTAACAAAATTTTGACATTAGATTGTCCTGATTAAAAACTACAAAGGGAAATGGTTGTTGACATTATGTGTCTATTACTTTTATAAGAAAATTCAAGTATTTAACATAAGTTAAAACTGATTTTATTATTATTATTATTATTATTTTTTTAAATCCTGAATATCCTAATGTATTTTGTTAAATAACAGACTTCAAATGTTACATTCTACTGTACTAGTTTGGTACTAGCATGTACTTTCTGTGCATCTAGTTGGTTTCTTTTGGAATATGAGACTGCTGCTTTTGATCTCATTTGTTCGTTGTTCTACCTTAAGTTGTCTGAAGCACTTTCATAGCTATCACTTCCATGCTCTACTCTTTTATGTCATGAGCTGGATTACCCATGCCTCAGTCATCAGGAAGGTGATTCTGCAGGTGTTTGTAGATTTGTTTGTATGCTTTCCAAAAGAATATCTGTGCATTGCCCAAATTTACAATGGATTTTAAGAGGTGTGAAATTCTGGAGTTTAGAAAAGGAGCAGAAGCTGTGATTACATAAAAAAAGAGCTAAGTCACTGTGATAAAATTTGAAAATCTGTACTGTCAGGAAAAATAATGGCATTCAAGATCTATTCCTGTCTTTTCATAGAGTAATCATAATATACATCTGTCACTCTTTCCTATATTTATCTACTTCACTCTGTAGAATATTTAAAATATTCAGGCTGGGCAGAGACTGCAGGCATATTTACTGGTGTCATTCAGTTTCATCTCCAACTTTCATTTTCTTTTATCATCTCACTAACCCAACCTTTAGAAAGATGATCAACAATGATTTTTTTCCTTGCAATCTTTTCTGAAAAAAAAAGATTAATTTTAGTGATATTAGTCACCAATTACTTTTAACTGTAGCATCAAGCATAATTAAATGAAATAAACCAATTGTAGCTAATTATTTATCCTTCGTGCTAGTAAACTTGCCAAATTTGCTGACAGGCGTGAGATGGAGACACTAGAATAGATAGCAAAATGTTAAATTGTGCATCATTTTACAATTTGTGCTACCTCACTAGGTAATCAAAGAACATGGGAATGAACAGTTTAGTAGCTGATTTGAATTTTGACCATATTTTAATTTTTGTTTACAAAAGCAAACATTTGTGCTTTTTAAATTGGAACAAACATATGCTAAACAAAAATACCAGACTGTAACTTTTCAGAAGCTTACACTTTAATGAAAATTTGATTATGAAGCTTCCCCATTTTGATCTTGAGAATCTCATTTAATTTAACTAATTAGCATTACTAATTAAATCTGCCCTAAAATATCAAAATCAGACATTCCAATTCATACCCATTTATATAACTATTGTACTCACTTTTTAACTTAACATAACCAAATTTTCTTTTGATTCTTTATTTCTTCCTTTGGACTGGAGGTTCTTTTCATTAGCAAACTTACAAAAGACCCTTAGCTAAACTCTTTTTTTGGCCTGTCAGTAAGTACTTTATTCTTTTATGTGTTCAATAATCACTTGATATCGAAACTAGAGAATTCTGAATAGCAAAATATATGTTGAAAATTAGAGCCAGTTCTGTCCTGTGATAGTTTCCAAGACAACTAGACAAGAAGCGAAAGTTAAATATACTTTTAAATGTTTTAGATGGGGTAAACTGGAAGGAGAAATTTAATTACTTGTCCACAGTGAAAGGAATGGAATGTAACAGAAACTGAACTTAATCTCCAGAATCTCCAATACTTCCAGTAAAGTTAAAGTAGTAAAATTATTCCAAACTGTTCAGCTGCTTGAGGTATAAAAACATATCTTTCCAGGAGGGCACCAGTTTTGGAATAAGCTGCTTCCTCCAGCATAATTTAAAATACCCTCTAATGTGGCTTAAATGAAACTGAAAACGAGGATTGAATTTAAAAGAAGATTAAAAAACAAAACAAAACAAAAAAAACCTTACAACTTCAGATCATACAAATATATCCATTTAATTGCAGTCATTAACTGAATAATTATGGAAGGTGCCAGGCTATTTGGGACACATTGAAACTAAATTGGGAAAAATATTTTTCTGCTTAAAACATAACAACATGCTTAGGTGTAATTGAAATCTAAATACTGATGCAATGAAAATATTTCTAAAACTAATTGCATTCCTCTAAAATAATTGCTTTTCCTATGATGTGCAGCATAAGACAATTAGCCCATCCATACGAAAATATTAAAATACATGTGTCAGTCACATTCTATGTGTTCGTGGGTAGAAGTTAGCTTACATGCAGAGATACTGGGAAAGCAAACATCACTTCTTCAATTTCTGGATGTGTTGCAAACCTAGAGTTTTCTCATTAAAACTTTGTTGGAATAGATGCATGCCTGCAAAATATTTCTGCTTTGATAAAATCCTATATTTTACCAAATTTGTTTCCACAATATGTTCCATATGCTTTTAATTAGGTATTACATTTTACTTCCTGTAGACAGTCCTTTTTTCCTCTCTTTTTTTTTTTTTTTCTTTTTTTCTTCTGTGTGGTAATATGATATCATAGTAAGTGTATTAGCAGTTGGCAAAAATCAGTCCTAATCAGAGGCAAGCAGGTATCTATGATATTTGGGAAAGTGCCCATATATTATTTAAATATTCTGAATTTTTTAAAAAATATCTTAAAATTTTCCAAAGTGAAGTTAGAAATAGTCAACCACCTTCATTAACAACCTCCAAAAATTCTGAAGTGAAGTCAAACATTCCTGAGGGTAATTTTATTTATGTTTCAGTTGCAGTGAAGTGATAAAATACAATAGAAAAAAAAAATAAATCATTTAGACTTTTTTTTTTTTTTAAACAGCTAAATGTTGATCTCATTTCGTTCAACAATGATGCACAGTGCCCAGTGTCTTCATCTCTCAAACTATTTATTTTACTCTGGAAATCCACTCAGACACACTATCATCTCCCAGACTTTTAAAATCTGTTATTTAAATCAGTAAAGTGGATAGAAAACAAGTAAACAAGGAATCTTCCAATATTATTTCATATTGAAAATCTATCCCAGAACCTAGGACTGTTAGTCATCAGCATAAGACCAGATCCGGCAAGTAAGGTAAAAGGAGTGTGTGAACTAAGTGAAAGAAGAAATGTTAAATCTATTTCTTCTTAGTCCAGGGTATATGTACCATTTCCCAAATGTCTTTTTTAAGATGGTGCTGCCAGGCAGATGCCAGATTATGCGTTCTGGATGTGGGTGGGCAATGCAGAGACTCACGGAGATAGGGATAAACTACTCTGTCTCTGAGAAACAAGTATACTCTGACAGGAAAAAATTCTGCAATGCAGGCGAAAATAGAGAGACATAGCAAGGAAGGATCCTCTAGTATGAAAGGCCTCTTCAAAAAGGTGTTGCAGCAAACATTAGACATGACTAAAAGAAGTTTAACTGTAAAAAGGACAAAGACATAGTAGCTGCAGATGGAAGGAGAGAGAGGGAAGGTGTGTGTGTGTGTGAATTGTTTCAAGTCTTCAATGTTGCTCCATTCAGCAGATCTGATTTTTTCCTATTTATTAAATGTAGTTAAATTAGTGTGTGTATCTTTCATAGAAAAATAGCCAGAGAGGTAGGTTAACTTTTGATTTTGTTTGGCTGGTTACTTCAAGAAAATTGAATTTCATGTTGAAACAATGGCTTTGGAGCTTAACACATTTTGATGGCATGCTGGTGCCTGCCATAGGCAGCATGCTGTACAATGATGACCGTCATATTGTACTCATCTCCAAAATCCAACAGCAACAGGTCAAACAAGCCTCGGAATCTAAGTTAATGGCCTAAGAAGAAGGACATCAGAGCAGCTTCTCATAATCTGCAGCTTTCAGAAATAAGATATAAAGTTCTGGAAAGTGCAGAGCAACCCACACAATCTCAAGGACAAATATGAAAACTTATGGAAATCTACTTGAAGCGATCCCTACTGCCTTTTTCTTTGCTTCTCACTGGTCTTTCTCTTTTTATTTTGTTGTTGGCAGTGGTGGTGGGGTTTTGTTTGTTTGTTTTGTTGTTGTTTTCTGTTTGTTTTTAATTTCTTTCTCACTGCTCTTTCTGGCATTGTCAATGCATCATCCACCTTGAAACGAGGCATAAGTGTTCTGAGAGAAATGTCATTATTCTTTGCCTGTTTGAGAGTTTTTAAGATAATTTTATTGTGAAAACATCCACAGGGCAGTCAGACATTTTTCTCCTGCAATGAGTCTGAAAAAAAGCCTTAGAGATTGTGGCTAGTCTGAAATACATCCTTTATTCTTGTCTTGACGTTCCTAACCTTTAGTGCAAAAGACTCAGCAGGGAAATAGGTTGCCACCATGCAAAATATATTACTGTTCTGAAGGATTTCATCAAGGTATAGAAAGCCTGATGGTGCTCTAAAACATTGAAAGTGTATCTAATACAGATTTTCCGGTAAAAAAGAGTACTCAAGAACCACATTACTGAATAGCTATATCTATGGTTACAACTCACCGATTCCAATTGTTTGCTCCCTCTTCAATATTGCATTATTTATCCAGTGAATAGTTCAAAGGGACAGAAAAGCATCCTTTTTGGTTTCCAAACAGAGTCAAAAGATGAATGAGATTAGAAACACTGTTAGTTTTTTAACATTAATGTTTACAGAAATATTATGTTATTGAAATAAAATTTATAAAAAGAATTGAAGTTCTACTAACATGT
The DNA here is from genome assembly GCF_013377495.2 of Cygnus atratus. Lineage (NCBI taxonomy): Eukaryota > Metazoa > Chordata > Aves > Anseriformes > Anatidae > Cygnus > Cygnus atratus. Next base: position 51,325,628 of record NC_066362.1, read on the forward strand.
CATTGCTAATCCATTTCCATTTGTACACATTACCCATTAATATTTTATGAAAGCACTATGTTCAGGAACAGTTTAGTGAAAAAGCTAGTAATCTGTCAGACCAAAGAACATTTATTATTGTTATTATTCGGCTGAATTTAAAGTAAAGATGAATATAGATATTTTTTGCCACAGTCATACTTTACTATATCCAATTGTAATATGATACTGGAAAATTGGTGTATGTATATCAATGTCCATATTATAAAGATTAATCAGTCATACTAAAATAATTGGAGAATAATACATGTGAAATTAAAGTAGTGTGAAAGAGATCAGCATGAGATGAAAATCTGTGTCTAAGCCACAGGTTTGCATTAATAATCCTCTAATTCTGGAGGTGTTCTGAGAAAAATGAGTCAAGGGCTTTGAAATTAAGGTGAACAAGATTATTCTTTAAAGCATCTATTTCTTCATCAGTGTTAAGTACTGTTACGAAGTCATAGCATGAAATGGTGTGGAAAAACATATTCAAGAGAATACAGGAATCATGAGAAAAATCTATTGATTCAAAATTTTAAATTTCACAGAAGTGTGTAAATAAGAACGCAGTTTATTCCGTTCCCATCTGTTACTGATGCCTGAAGAAATGACTTATTGATCTATTTTAACTGAGAGAATATTTGGTAATCCTGATTGTCACTGGGTCCAAAAGGATTCAGTCACAATCATGTTTTTTTCCATCTTTGTTCATTGGGTGTGAAGGAGAATGACATTTGCAAATTACTCTTTGTTTACGTCATATTTTCTTTCTTCAATGTTCTAGATATGCCAAGCCAAAATTATAAATTTGGAAAGATCATCAGATGACTAAACTTATATTGTCAAGGTTCTGGAAATTTTCTGCTGCTGCTGTGCAGTTGGATAATATTTTATTGAATGCTGTGGAGTCCTGACTGACTTATCCAAGGGAAAAATTCTGGGAAAGATTAGCATGAATTAGCATGAGGCATTACAGCTGTGGTTATTAATCTGATATAGCTTCTTGGCAGAAAGAAATAATACTTTAATATTAAAACAAAACCACAAACAATCAAACATTCTTCTGTTTGAAAGTGTTTTTTTGTTGTTGTTGTTTAGTTTTGTTTTGTTGTTTGTTTGTTTTGTTTAGTTTTCGTTTTGGAAAGGCAACTGTATTATACTGTGGCTTATTTCTCAGTTTCATGGATTTCCTTGATAGTTTCAGCTGGCTAGAGAGTTGCCTATTGGTAGAGAGGGAAAGATGGAGCTCTTATTAAGGAATCTGAAATGATGTTAGTGAGCACTGGAGGAAGTGGAATTCCTGAGATAACCAATAATCCTGCACTGCAGCAAATGGCCAGAACTCTTACTGCTGAACACCAGATTTCTGTAGTCACATCCCAACTGCTCTGGAAAATATTTCATCTCTTTATGAACTTTAAGTTTTGGTCTTTATACCATCTTTTGATGGATAAAAGAATATTACAAAATGTTTAGACAAAGTATGTGTGTCTGTGTGGTGTGCATTTATGAGTGTGTGTGTGTTATCCTCAAAAATATGTAGCCAAAGCAGAATCTTAGATGCTCTGAACAATTTCAAAGAATTTGATGTTCAGTATGACTTGAGAATGTCTGAATAACACACAAATTTTCTGAACGCTTGCTTGATGTGCGTCTACATGTGTGGAATGCTCATTTTCATTACAGATTATTTCAGTAGAAAACAAATAGATGTAATATCACTATACAAAAATGAAAAGGAGAAAGATGTATAATACAATTTTAACTTTAGCCATATTCTTAATTATTATAGTGATATTAAATATATATACCACCATATATATGTAGCATATATATAATACATATAATCAATATATGTTATTTATTGTACAAGATAATTGTCCATTCTTATAGATGTATATATTAAGAGTTTACCCAAACCCATATAAATAATTCATAGATTCCTTTTACAGTTTGAGCAATGGTCACTTTTTTTTTTTTTTTTTTTTTTCAGGTGAGACTGTGGCTCTATTAGAAACTCTCTGCCTGAGCAGCTCTGTAAAAATGTTGCAGAGATGAATCTGGTGTTATATGATACCAACTACATTATCATAAAGTGGCAATAAGAAGTAAACCAATAGAATGATAATCTATCATAAGAATCATACAGTCAGCTTCAGTCAAGAATTTAAGCAGCCAATATTCATCTGCATCATTCTTTGCCCAGTGCAAGATTTTTCTCTGAAGTGATTTTCCAAGTTCTAAATTACTCAGATGAAAGTGCTTTACCCTCTCCAGCTGGGAGTTCTGGTTATTTCCTCACCATTCGTTTGTTCTGATGCTCAGCCTATATTTACTTTTTCTTAGTTTCATACCATTATTCTCAGTTATTCTGACAGCAGTTAAAAAAAAAAAAAAAAAAAAGAACTGTAGGAAACACTTCCAAGATTTGTTTAAAATGAAGAATGGAAGAATAAACTTTTTATATGCTCAAGCAAAAAATGTGAATCTTCAGAACTTCACAGTATTGCCCTAGAGTAGAACTCTGAAGTTTTCTTCTTAAATACATAAAATGACTTGAAAGCAAGTTACCTGTCTTCAGCTGCACACACACCCCTACTTGTATATTTTCAGAAATGTAAGTACATTTTCTAAGTGGTAATTTTAAGGTAAACATAAGTTTCTTCAAAGAACTTATGAAAATGCCTACTTTTATTCTATTTATAATTATTATTTTTTTTTTCTGGTAATAAGGTGCAAATACGATATTCACTAAATAGAATTAAACAAAATATCTATGCTTTTCTTCATAATGGAACAAGAAATATGAAATTCCAGTCCTCCCTTGTCCATGTACATGTAAGCACATCTGAAGAAGATGGATTTAAATGTTTGTTGCTGTCTCTTTGTGGTGCTTAACCAATTTACAGAGGTAAGAAAATGGTCTCTTAGGATCTCAGAGGGTGAGAAGGTGAAGTGTTATTTAAGCTGGTGTGAATTTAATGTATGTGTGCTATACATACATTTACTTTGTCTTTTATCCATTGTAAGTGATGTAGTCATAATAAACAATGTGCCAGAAATAATGTGTTGGTATAGAAACCTATGGAAACTTAATGAAAATTTCCTCAATTCAGAATATATTTGGATCTGTTTTGTTGTGATGTTAGAAATAGAAATAAAACCAGCTCACCACTGCCATTTGCTTCCTGATCTTGAGAAAACATGGAATGTGACTTGCACTTTATTGGTCCTAGTGTGTTTTATTCTTTCTTTTAAATATCTCTTTACCATAGACATTTACATTACCCTGACATTTACATTATGCAGAGTGATCTATTTCTCTTGAACTCTTTACAATTGCACATATGATTTGAATTACATAGAATTCTTTGATAGAAACCCAAATCTTATATATCTAATATAAATTTTATATTAATTTACAAAAAGACAAACCCCTGTTGCATGAAAACCCATTTAATCAATTAGATTGTTTCACGTTGTTGACATAATAACTCTATCCTGGTATAACTGAAATAGGCGTTGGGTAATGGGAGTATATACTTACATGAACAGAGAAATTTGCTACTCAAGTGGAAGTTGGAAGAATATATTTTGAATCCAGGAAGGTTAGATGAACTTTCTGAGTGATATATACAGAGATATTTTTCAGAAACAGAGATGTTGTTGTATAAAATATTTTTCAAAACTCTCTTTTGGGGCAATCTTGAAGGACTTTCAAAGCTGTGTTGAAGTTAATAGAAAAGAAATAATAAAAGAGATTTCTTATTTACAATGAAAAAAAAAATTTGCAATTGGAATAAATTACAAAAATAATGTACTACTTAAGAGAAAAAATATCAAATCCTTATTAAAATAATAATAATAATAAAAATAAGGAACATGAAGTCAATATGACATATAGTGTTATGCTCAAATAAAAATTTCAGCATAAATTTCTAGTTTTGCTTAGTCTTAAATTCTTTCACTCTTCCCTGTGTTTGGAAGGGTGATATTAGTCCCCACTATACTCTCTGTTTTGATCATAGAGTCATAGAAAACATGAAAATTGGAAAAGACCTCCAAGATCATCTGGTCCAACCATCACCCTACTACTAATGTTACACACTAAACCCCAAGCACCAGGTCCAACCTCTCCTTAAACACCGCCAGGGACAGCATCTCCACCACCTCCTTGGGAAACCCGTTCCAATGCCTGACTACTCTTTCTGAGAAGAAACGTCCAAATGTTGAAAATGTGTCCAAATGTTGAAAATGTTTCCAAATGTTGAAAACAACTTAAAGGTGGCTAATATTTAACAACTTGAATGCTTGGTGTCTTTGTTTTCAGCGTTCCTGTGGTCAAGAAGCTCTGTCTTCCCCTGTGTCTAGAGAACCTGAATGTGGACAAGTCTGTGGGACGTGATGAGATGCATTTGCAGGTCCTAAGGGAACTGCTGGATGAAGTTCATAGAATCATAGAATCATTGAGGTTGGAAAAGATCTCAAAGATCATCTGGTCCAACCATCACTCTACTACCAATGTCACCCACTGAACCATGTTCCTAAGCACCACGTCCACCTTTCCTTAAACACTCCCCGGGACAGTGACTCCGCCACTTCCCTGGGCACCCCATTCCAATGCCTGACTACTCTTTCTAAGAAGAAATCTCTCCTAATTTCCAACCTAAACCTCCCCTGGCACAACTTGAGGCCATTCCCTCTCATCCTATCACTACTTATCTGTGAGAAGAGGCCGACCCCCAGCTCCCCACAACTTCCTTTCAGGTAGTTGGAGAGAGCAATAAGGTCTCCCCTGAGTCTCCTCCAGACTAAACAACCCCAGTTCCCTCAGCCACTCGTCATAGCACTTGTGTTCCAGGCCCTTCACCAGTTTCGTAGCCCTTCTCTGGACACAATCCAGGGCCTCAATGTCCTTCTTATAATGAGGGGCCCAAAACTGAACACAGTACTTGAGGTGTGGCCTCACCAGAGCAGAATACAAGCGGACAATCACCTCCCTGGTCCTGCTGGCTATGCTATTCCTGATACAAGCCAGGATGCGGTTGGCCTTCTTGGCCACCTGGGCATACTGCTCATTCATATTCAGGGGAGCATAAATCAGCACTCCCAGATCTTTTTCCTCTGCACAGCTTTTGAGCCACTCTCCCCCAAGCCTGAAGCACTGCATGGGGTTCTCGTGGCTGAAGTGCAGGACCCTCCACTTAGCCATGTTGAACCTCATCCTATTGGCCTCTGCCCATCCACCCATCCTGTCCAGATCCCTCTGCAGGGCCTTCCTACCTTCCAGCAGATCGACACCTCCCCCCAGCTTGGTGTCTTCTGCAAACTTACTGAGGGTGCACTCCATTCCCTCATCAAAATCATCAACAAAGATATTGAAGAGGATGGGCCCCAACACTGACCCCTGGGGAACACCACTTGTGACTGGTCATCACCTGGATTTCACTATGTTCACCACTACTCTCTGGGCTCAGCCATCCAGCCAGTTTTTAACCCAGCAAAGCGTGGGCTGCCAGCTTCTCCATGCCAGTTTCTCCACTGTGGGAGACTCTGTCAAAGACCACGCTGAAGTCTAGGTAGACTACGTCAACAGCCTTTCCCTCATCCACCAGGTGGGTCACCCAGACATAGAAGGAGATGAGGTTGGTCAGGCACGACTTGCCTTTCATGAACCCATGCTGGCTGGGCCTGATCCTCCGTTTGTCCTGCATATGCTGCGTGATTGCATTCAAAATGACCTGTTCCATCACCTTTCCTGGCACCGAGGTCAAGCTGACAGGTCTGTAGGTCTTCCCTTACGACCCTTCTTATAGATGGGTGTCACATTAGCAAGTCTCCAGTCATCCGGGACCTCTATGGGTGACCATGACCGCTGATAGATGATGTAAAGTGGCTCAGCAATCACATCTGCCAACTCCCTCAGCACCCTCGGGTGGATCCCATCTGGCCCCATGGACTTGTGACAGTCCAGGTGGAGCAGCTGGCCTCTAACTGTTTCCACCTGAACTGTGGGGTATTTTTTCTGCTCCTCGCCCCAGACTTTCAGGTCAGGAGGCTGAATACCCCAAGGATAAGTGGTCTGACTATTGAAGACAGATGCAAAGAAGGCATTAAGAACCTCAGCCTTTTCCTTATCCTCAGTAGTCATGTTTCCCTCTGCATCCAGTAAAGAATGGAGATTCTCCTTGGCCCTCCTCTTACCATTAATATATTTCTAAAAACATTTTTGTTATCCTTAACCATAGTGGCCAGGTTGAGCTCGCACTGGACTTTGGCCTTCTTTATTTTTTCTCTGCATATGCTGGTAACTTCCTTGTACTCTCCCCAAGTTGCCTGCCCCTTCTTCCACCGGACATAAACTTTCTTTTTTTCCAAAATACCTTCCAAACTACTTCAAGCTTATGCAGCAATGTACATAATCTTGGATACATATGAAAAAGAGAAGAAAAAATGGATTAGAATATGGATACACACATGGTAATATCTGAACATTGAAAGCTTCTCTCCTTGAATATTGCTGGAGGAAATTTAAGAGAGCAGCAAGCATTTTGAAGACAAGTAAAACAAAGCAAAACAAACAAAACAAGCAGCAGCCGTCTCCAGTTTCTTCTTTTTATGCTTGTAATTTTGGGACATTAAACGTTGACTGCTCATATTGTGCAATCTTCAGAGTTTCACTATTAATATAGAGAAAAATTAAAGAACATCTTCATTAGAAAAGTATTTTGGATCAGGTATCATTCTGACGCATTCAGTCTATCAGACTGTTTCTATCTTGATATATTTTCCAGGCTAACTATGAAGAGTCTGTACATGAGAATGGGCCAGTCTGACTATTTATCAGAACAGAATTTTCAGGTTTACAGATATTGTTTTGCCCTTGCCCATCTCTAAAGTATCAGCCGTACATTTCTGAGGCTCTCTGTCTCTCTGTCTCTTCTTTTTTTTTTTCCTTTTTTTTTTTTTTTAACCCAGGAATGAGCATGGTTTACAATCTTTGAATTTCTGTAAAAACACAGCTCTTTTAGGGCAGAAAAGGATTTATAGATTTATAGATTTATAGAACAAACCAATTGCACTTCTGTTGAATGAAAGATTATTTTGCCCTCAGCAGCAAAGGTGCATCATCAAGCTATCTATTAGATGTTAACATATATGCCCCTACAGGTAAAGCACATTAAAACTATTGCATACCACAACTCACTCAAAGGGCTCTTTTCATTTACACCTTTGCACTAAACAGTAGGTGAGGGCTGAAGCAAAAGCAGGCTGATTCAATTCCTGCTCCACAGCTGTTTGCATTGCTCTGTGTTTAGGGAAGTGCAGGTGTCTTCAGGCCAACAGAGACAGAGGACAACTGCCTCTTAACGGAGCTTATACCTAGCCCCACAAGCTTTTGGTAGCACTGCTAATACAGAGGGTGGATACTGCAACCTTGGCTGCCTGTGTTCCTTCTTTACACAAGACAAGGGTTTCTATGTTATGCCGCTTCTGCTGCAGAGGTGTCAAGAGCTCAATTACAAATATGTAGCCAGAGATCAGGGTAGCAGGTTAAAATAGTGCCCTGAATCAAATTAATATGTCAAGTTACATCAGCAAGGGAGAAAAAAAACAGTTTAAGAGATCAATAAAAACATAAAAAATATGGACCTGAACCTGCTTGCACTCAAGCAAATACTTATGTTTGAGTTTCAGTGGCTAGAATAGTTGACTTCACTCCTATTTTCCTTTTATGCTGAATATAAGCTTAACAGTAGGACAACAGAAGTTAGTGTTATTCTGAATGACACCATAGTATTATCATCACAATATTGTTAAGGTTGGAAGGGACCTCTGGTTGTCAGATCGTCCAACCCCAACTAGACCTGTTTTCTCCAGACATTATAAACCTTAAGCCTATCAACATTACTGTCTCAGTGTTATGATATAGAGTAAATAAATAAATAAATAAATAAACTCTGTGTAGTCTTCTGCTTATAGGACTTTGCCACATATGAATTACCCTTGTGTTAGAACTCAGTAAACAAGCCACACAGTTCTTTGAAAATCCAGAGAGAAAACAAGTATGAGCGTTAGGGCTTTGTACCAGTTTTATCTACTTGAAATGAATGTTGTGCTTCATATTGACTTCTGACAACCCAGGAGGACTCTGCTATATACTGAGCAGCAAAGAAAAGAGGGATGAATGGTATTTAAGACAACCTTGTTCTGCCTCTTGACTTTTGAGAATCCCTTTCTGAAGCTCTTAACTCTGGTACAAATTACACATAAGGTGCCTACCCACCCACAAGTCATAACTTGATATTAAGTTACCTACAATGGTGATTATTTTATAGACCTAGCCATGCACTTCATACATAATTTGAAATCCCATGTGCTAGAGTTGGAAAAGGTTCTAATGGGTTATCCATTTCACTGTCTAGCTAATGTGGGAAAACTGAAAGATCTGTGAAAAATGGTGCTGCTTCCAATTATCATCATTCTAATGGTGGTGACCTTTTATTTTCAAAATGTAATAAATAAGTTGCCAAGATTCTGTATTATGTGACAGTATTACACTTGTTACATAGATCATCGTTTTCTTAGCACAGAGGGATAATACAAATACTGAAAACTATTTGGCCACATATTTCCATGTGTTTTCACTATTCATTTCATGTATGGGAAACATCAGTATTGTCAGCAAATGTTGCGATATAAGAGTATTTTCTCATCAGTTGTATGATAGATGGGGTTTTTCTTTTCTGGTTTTGTCTTCTCTGTTTTCTTGTTTGAAACTTGAACTACTGAAAACATACTATTACCTAAGAAACCTCAGCTTTCTTTTAAAAACAAAAAAGTTTCTAGCCTTCCAGACTTAAGATTAGTTGGAGGATAAATATTCACAATGAGGTACAAAAATAAACAAACTCAGTAACTCCTCCTGGTGCTCTTTTCCAAATCTCATTGTTTGGGTGGGGTGGGCACCAGGTGTGGTGCTAAAATAACTTTTGAGTGCCTGTGGCTGGCAATACTGACTTAAAACCTCACAAGGAGAGTTTACCCACACAATGCACTAGACCTTATCATGAACAAAAAAATATATATTTATAAATTAGTGTATATAGTTTAAGGTAATTATTCCTACTAAGCTGCAGCATGCTCTAAAAAAGTTTGTTAGTCATCTTTTCAAACAACTTCTGTTTTGCTTCCTGGCTCATATGAAAAATTCTGAATTTTTTTAATGGGATCATCAGGGACCCCACTCCTATCTTGCACTTTACTAATACAGCATGTGCTTTTATTCTTACTGGAATGGATGAATAAGCAAATATGTACAAGTCACTCAAATATTTATTTTCTTTTGTATCACTCTGAAGAATACTTCTGCATTCTGAAAACCCAACACCAACGCTGGGAAGGTCAAAGCAGGTTTCTGGGATATTGTATTTTGTTTCCGTATACCTCACCTTCTCTGAGGTAACTTCCTTCCTATGGGATGGTTATCAGTGCTGTGCACGCTGATCCTGATGGACATTATCAAGCTTTTTGAACTGTGATAGCAGTGTTTGTTTTATACAGCTAATCCCCTGCTAATGCAGTCTTCAATACCTTTCTTGATGACTTTATTCCTGTTAAGATTAGAAACTAAAAGGTAATATCAGTTTTATCATACAATTAATTGACTTCAATGCTTGAAATGACTGATACAGGATGAGAAGAGAAAATGAAATAGTCACGAAAACTCATGAGCCGAAACTGAAAAGTGGAGGTACATAGTATGTTAAATGTAGTAATGTGTCTTTCTTTGACTTCTTCAATTATAAAATACCTTAAAAATTGCCCACTTAAACTGTAATGTTTGTTTTTGAGGATTACCAAGATATTTTTGATTTTCAGAAAACATGTTAAACATATAGTTTTTTTTTTCTGTTTGCTCTGTAAAATTTTAATTAGAACATATCACAGAGCTTTGTGAAACATCTGAAAAGATAAAATAAACAGTAATGAACTTTATCAAAATTAAGTAATACGGTGAATTTTGATTTGCACTGTCTTAGTTTGCTAAGCACATTTTGTTTTTAAAAAGAGATGGAATTAAAAAAAAAATCTCACCAAAACAGACTTATTTGGGATGAATCTGCATCTGAGTTTCAGTCAGAAATCCGTTATCTCCGGTTTTCAGCTGAGTGCAAAATTTCTAATGGTTTTTAGTGTCCAATTCAGAATATCTGATTTTCAAAACAGAACTGAAATAAGTCTCATAAAGCTTCATGAAAATCTTTTTAAAATTATTTACCTGGCAACCAATATTTCAATACAAGGAAAATATAAGAGTTTAATAGAGAGATCAATTTATTAATGAGAAGTTGAGTCACAAATTTTTCATTGACTGCAATCTCAAACAGTAAGGAGAAGCATAAAAGAATAATACAAACAGAAGGAAAATTCAAAATGGACATAATGGAGTGTAGATAATGAGGTCAAAGACCTTTGTGCTTTTCTTGAATCAGTCTTCAGTAAAGTTAGATTGATTATAATGAAGAGGCTATTCAAATAAAAATAAATCAAAAGGATAAAATTTCCATCTAGAACAGGCAACAAATGGTCTAGAGATCAGAACTCAGATAAAATTAATCTCAAAATTGCAGAAAACTGTCTGAAATAATCTCAGAGATAATACTGATTACTTTTGCAGAACAAAGAGATGAGTAACATTTTGAAGGCTGGGAAAGAGAAATATATTTAATTTATTTTAAAAAGGGGGAAAGGAAGATCGGAAAACTGTAAACCAGTCATGGAAAAATAGTGGAAAATGATCAAACGTTTGCAAGCTCGTAGACAAGTATGAGATAATTAAGAGCCAGCACTGTTTTGGGACAACTTGTTGCTGAGCAACTGTTCTGTGACAGGGCAACATCTTCAGTGGATAGTGGAAAAATAGGAGCAAAATCAGTATTTAAATTCTTATAAATTTATTTGCACTGCATTTCCTGACATTAAAAAAATAAATAAATAAATAAAAATCCACATGACAAGACTTATAATGATGAGGATAGTCTGAACAAGCTGCTTAGAGGTGAGTTCATAGTTAGCTTGATGATCACAACAAGAAATATTACCAGTGGTTCATGACACAATAATCTATGAATTGGATCAACCTTCAACAGGTTTCAGTCCTGGAGATATACTTGCTGATATTTTATTTAATGAGAACTACTTTTATTACTTATAAATAAGTGGGAGTAAATTTACAGATAATCTCATGGATGACAAGCTACACTTACTAAAGACAGGTGCAAGGATCTACATTTAGGTGATAATTCAGAGCAGAAGTACAGGTTAGGGAGCATTTTATCATTATTTTTATTATTATTATTTTAAACAATTATACTTAAGACATCCAGACAATGTTTTCTCTGTCATATGTAATATGCCATTTGAAACTTCTGAGCTACAATCTTTTCATGATGTGAACCAATTAGAAAAGTGGAATGGTAATCTGCAATTTACATTCCATATAACTATTGAAGGAGTAAATAGCTAGTAAATAGCTATAGATAGTTTGATTTGTAAAATGAAGGAAATGCAGAAAGTTGTTTTAATTTTTTTCCAATGCTTTTGATAATCTTTCTCATGAAAATTAATTCTACAAATCACAGCTTTAATTTACTATAAATATAATAAGCAGATGTAGAACTGCTAGTAATAAACAGCCTAGCTTTCACCAAACTTAAGAATAAATTCTGTGAAAATCAAATCTTTATCATCTTAATCTAGAATTTGATATTCTATCACTATTCACTTTTCAAAATTATGAATCAATGAGCTGTTTCCTAGAAACATCACTAATCTGTGATCAAATATTCATGTGTTAAGTGATGAATAGAGCACTTCAAGGCAAGTTTTAAACAGAAAGAAACAGAAAGGAGGAACAGTTTGCACATTTATGTTACATGTCTAAGAAACACATCCTGAAGCATTATTCATAAATGCAGTTTTGTGTCCCACGAGAAAATTTCTAAATATTCAATGTATAATTACTTCATAATTGTGAAATATAAAAGAAAATCTAATTTCTAAAGTGGTAGGTTTTAAACCATCTTTCCAATTTATTTTATTACACTGAAGTGAAGGCACTGCAAATAGTAAACCTAAAGCATGAATGAAATTAGAGATCATATTTTCACTTGGGCAAGACATAGGTTTCACAGTTTCTTTATGTCAGATTAATTTCTTAGCATTAATGGAACTATCCATGCTGCGTGACATGTGAAGGAGATCAACTCTGTGATATGAAACCTGGCATGACTTCAGCTTACATCATTTGTTCCAATAATTTTCCTTAGCATTTTTTGTACTTATTTTATATTATGTGTGATGTCTTTCCAGGAGTAGTTCTTTTTAGAATACTTTTTATGCTTAAATATCTGTAAAGAAAAAATAATTAAAAACAAACAAACAAAAAACACACTTCATTTATTCAAGAATAAAAAATACCTGAAATATTTAGTCATCATTTACAATGAATGCAGATGATTATGTATATATCAGAAGGTGATACAACTGCCTCTATGTATGTATATCCACATACCTGAAGAAGAAGCATAGGCTTAGCTACCACTATCTGTTAGCTTGCCAGTACTGGTCTGGCTTCAAACTCAGTACCCATTGAAGTGGGTCCTGTTGCAGCTCTTACATGGCAACAAGAGACAGAAAAACTACTACTGTAATTTCAGTAGATCTGCCCATCATTCAATGGGAAAAATCATGTACATAGCATTTGCTTGCAATTCTCCCAAAAGGCTTTTTATATATTCCTATATGATTCAAAGACAGTTATATACCTCATTATTTTTACAGAGAAATAGCAGAGTGAAATTGGATGAACACACTGAGAGAAATCTTTACAAATAATTGAAAAATTTGGAGTTAAGAATTCATAGAATGATTACATACAATAAGTACTGTCCTGGTTTGAGGTAGGACAGAGTTAATTTTCCTCCTAGTAGCTGGCAGGGTGCTATGTTTTGGATTAGGATGAGAAGAGCGCTGATAACATGCTGATGTTTTAATTGTTGTAGAGCAGTGCTTACACCAAGCCAAGGACTTTTCAGCTTCTCGCTCTGTCCTGCTAGCGAGCAGGCTAGGGATGCAGCAGGAGCTGGGAGGGGACAGACCCAGGACAGCTGACCCAAACTGGCCACAGGGGTATTCCATACCATCTGACGTCATGCTGAACAATATATAGGGGTGGCTAGCCGGGGTGGAGGGGGGGGCCGGCTGCTCGGGGATAGGCTGGGCATCGGTCAACGGGTGGTGAGCAATTGCATTGTGCATCACTTATTTCGTACACATTATTACTATTATTATTATTATTATTGTTATTGTTATTATTATTATTGTTATTCTTTTCCCTGTCTTAATAAACTGTCTTTATCTCAACTCAAAGACTTCACTTTCCCGTTTCTCTCCCTCATCCCGGAGAGGGAGGGGGGAGGGTGAGCGAACGGCTGTGTGGTGTTTGGCTGCCAGTCGGGCTAAACCACATCAGTACAATGATCCAAAATTAATCTGAATAATTGAATGTTGCTCTAGGAATGAGTATAAAGAACCGTTGGTGAAAATCTACTATAGAAGCAATGCTTTCCCTATAGGTATCAGTTAGGAAATATTTCTCTAAAGCAAAGGAAGACGAACCAACCTGACACAAGTTAGTGCTCTAGCAGCACAAGAGGTTTGTTTTGCCAGTGTTCCTCTCTCAAAGCTGTACCTGTGTTGTTCAGGTCTGTCTAAAAAAGTTGCTCCAAATTACTCAAGTTACATGTGTCCTTCAGGGCTGAAACAGCAGCTGGCAACCAGCTTCATGTTGGGCAATGCTGTCTGTATTCCCTTTACACTGGTCACCCTCTTTGGCCTGACAGCAGTAAGTGTTAATATGGAGATTAGCTTCATCATCAGAGAACTCAGACATGCCCAGTAGCGCTGTTGGCAAGAAGGTGACTTTTTGTGCATGAGGTGTGTGCAGCCCCCAGAGTCAGTAGGATGATTTCTCTTTCTGTAACGCATCATTGCTTTGACTCCCTGCACAGCAGCTTCTTACAGAAAAGTTCTTCAAAAGAAATTGTCAGAATTTCTCAAAAGGAAAACATTACTGCTGTCAAGTGACTGTCTAAAAAGACAAAACAAAACCATAAGGAGTGAATAATGAATGCTCATCACTGGCATATGTGAAAATCAAGTTCACGTTGGAAACTATTTCTGCATTACTAATCAGCTAATAACATAATGTCTTCCAAATATGTGTTTTAATAAAGACTCTGGGGAGATAAACAGAAGAAATTATTCCTTTTCTTTTGCCCAGGAGATGCAGTCTTACAGCAAATCCATTGTAATTCTGTTGTACTGCAGTAGAAAACGAAGATCCTAGAAATTATACTCTGCACCCTCAGTGTGTCTTCTCTTATGCCTTGGTATCTGTAGTCTTCAGCTGCTCAAGCATCACAAACATTTAAATAGAGAGCAACAGTAATTGCTCATCACTGTATTTCAGCTGCCATAATTCTCTGACATATGCTAAACATGAGGCCAAACAGCACAATTCATAATGGCCCTTTATATTCCACCTAAACTATGAGTTTAGGAAATCACAGGTAATGACTTATCCTAGAACTGGGGTCATTCAGCATTCTTGATACTAACAGAATAAACCCTAGAAGGATCCCCATTCAAGTCTTGTTTCAAATAAGGCATGTTTTGTTTCTAAATTGCAAAGATGAGACCATATTCTGTAAACTAAACACCCTGTGCCAGAACTTCAACAACAGTTAATTGGAGTGGCACTGCTCAATCAGTAAATCCATGCTAGGTTATATCAGCTGAGATCATCTTTCAAGCTTACTTAGATTCTGTTTATGTAGCCTTTCCTCAGGCAGAGCTCCTGTTTAAAAGGCTTATTTATTTTTCTGACTTAATTTACTTAATAGCTATGAACAATATCCTGCCAGTAAGGGGTGCTAGGAGGTTTCAAGTAACTGTTATTAGAGAAAGTCTTTAGTGTCTTTAACACCACTGATTTCAGAGCTTCGCATTATTAAATAGATATTTCTAGTGAAATGTTTTTTTTGCAAACTTCTCCCATATTTCATTCTGTTATGCTGAACACTTTCTCTAGGGTAGATGCTCACCAGAGATGTAACCTGCCAATGCCAATCATTATAATTAATTTACTCTGCTACCTCTAGAGTTATTCTGTTCCTAGAAATATTGATTTTCATTTAAATTGTGCCCACTGAAAGCATGCATTTCTTCTCAAGGACCCTGAGATGTTTTTTTTTCACCCCCAAATGTAGATAATTGGAAACATTAATTCTAGTCTTTATGATACAAAAACACTTTTCAGCAGCAGCATTAATTTTTACAAGGATTCAGTATCATGCTGTCTGAAGTAGTGCAGTACAAAATGTGCCCAGAATATTCCAATAACTATTGGAAAAATAATAGATTAGTCAGAATGCACCAAGTCCATAATGAGGTAAACTTTTTTTTTTTTGTACTGTTAAAATGCATTAAATATTTTACCCCAATATATAATTGTGTAGTTTTTTTTTTTTTTTTTTTTTGAATCAGGAAATCATGGACTTTGTTTTAGTGGAAAGGTTATTCTAAAAACTCAAAAATATCTGCTTGTGTTTTAGATATTAGATTACAGGATTACAGTCTTTCAGGGAAAGTAATAGAAGCACTTGGATACAGAGGATTTGATTTGCTTTTTATCAGGACAGTATTGGAAATAGGCTACTGCAGATAGCTGTCTGAAATATTTCATGTTCAATGGAAAATCTAATAGAAAGTGGGAAGTTAGGAATTATTAGGGAAAAAATTGAGATAAAATCATATTACTTTTTATAGTAGCACTTAAATCTATATGTCCTTTGAATAACATATGCAGAACTTGCCATCACATCCAAACTTTATATAATAAAATAGAACAATATGTCAGGAAAGTGAATCCAAAGAATTACAGCTTATGTATTATAAATCTTCAGAGCATGCAGTCAACATCATTTTAATTCAGCATGTCAAATTTATATGTACGTGCAATTCATTTTTCAGTGACTAATTGTAAGACTAATTGTAAGTCTGAAGGGATCTAACATTGTCCCTTTAGTTGTTATACATTTTTTAATGTCTTGTTAAAAATACTATAAATATGGTATCTTAATGTGATATTATGCCTACCCTCTTGTGGGTAAGCAAAACAGAAAAAAACAACAAACTGAATAGGAAGATATGTATCACTATGAAGATTTTATGAAGTCAGCCCCTGTCATGAGAGAAACAATGTATTTTAACGATATTCCAGAAATATATTTCTTGTGGTTTTAATCATAATAAACCAACAGAATAATGGGCATAAATTGTTCATTCTAATTCATTTAAGACTCTTAACATGACAACAAAAAGAGTCAGGATAGCTTGGATAGCAGGTCAAGATATGCCACAGATCAGTTTCATAAATATGGGAAGGATTTGTGCCCCACATTCAGCTTATTAAAATTGCTTTTACTTTGCAGTTGTCCAAAATTTCAAAATGTCCGGCATACAACTAAACAAAAACATCATACGATATGTGAGCAATTGGCTGACGGGCAGGGCTCAAAGGGTTGTGGTAAATGGGGCCACATCTGGCTGGCGGATGGTCACTAGTGGGGTCCCTCAAGGCTCCATTTTAGGACCAGTCCTCTTCAATGTTTTTATAAATGATTTGGATGTAGGACTGGAAGGTGTTTTGAGCAAATTTGCCAATGACACTAAACTTGGAGGAGTTGTGGACTCTGCTGAGGGTGGAAAGGCCTTACAGAGAGACCTGGACAGATTGGAGAGCTGGGCAATCACCAACCACATGAGGTTTAACAAGAGCAAGTGCCAGGTCCTGCACCTGGGATGGGGCAACCCTGGCTCTACGTACAGACTGGGCAACAAGACGCTGGAGAGCAGCCCCGCTGAGAGGGATCTGGGGGTTGTGGTCAACAGCAAGTTGAATATGAGCCAGCAGTGTGCCCTGGCAGCCAAGAGGTCCAACCTTATCCTGGGATGCATCAAGCACGGCATCACTAGTCAGTCGAGGGAAGTGATTGTCCTGCTCTACTCTGCGCTGGTGCAGCCTCACCTCGAGTACTGTGTGCAGTTCTGGGCACCACAGTACAAAAAGGACATGAAACTGTTGGAGAGTGTCCAGAGGAGGGTGACGAAGATGGTGAAGGGCCTAGAGGGGAAGACATATGAGGAGCAGCTGAGGTCACTGGGCCTGTTCAGCCTGGAGAAGAGGAGGCTGAGGGGGTCCTCATCGCGGTCTATGGCTTCCTCACAAGGGGGAGCAGAGGGGCAGGTGCCGATCTGTTCTCTTTAGTGACCAGTGATAGGACCTGCGGGAATGGTTTCAAGCTGAGGCAGGGGACGTTTAGGCTAGACATCAGGAAGAGGTTCTTCACTGAGAGGGTTGTCACACAATGGAACAGGCTCCCCAGTGAAGTAGTCACTGCACCAAACTTGTTTAAGAAGCGTTTCGACTGTGCACTTAGTCACATGGTCTAAAATTTTGGGTAGACCTGTGCGGTGCCAGGAGTTGGACTTGATGATCCTTATGGGTCCCTTCCAACTCGGGATATTCTATGATTCTATGATTCTATGACATCCTCCATAGAGCAAAAGGCTCCTTTCACACAATTTTCTATATTAATGTCTTTCTCAGACAAAGGATAATTCCATAATCGTTTACATAATTATCGCTTAGATATACTCATCTTTCTGTACAATAGTATAGTGCACACTGATAAGGCCCAGAATAATAGTGATAATGCAGTTGATGTGAATATCAATGTGCTAAGTTGATGAGTGATTGCCAGTAGTATCGTGAAGTTTTTGTGTCAGTTCTACATACATATTGCCATTTTCATTGAAGGAACATTTGAGAAAAAGTTCTATTTTCTTGCACTAAAAAGAGGCTTATTCATGTTGGTATGAGAGAAATAGCAGTTCAAAATCATACATTAGTCTTCATCCATAGTCTTTTATATGTGTTTCTAAATATATACATCATAATATATGTTGATATAGTAGAAGTGATCTTATCTGTGTATACATTTAACATTTTAAAGCATATCTCTGTCACTTTCTGTCTATCTAGCTGCTATTTTTTTTAACTGAGTTTTTCTTTTTTTTTTTTTTTTTTTGTGAAAATTGGTCTTCAGGGTGTGATTTCCTGGGAGCAAAACATTTAATCAGACAGTAGATTTCTATCTTGCTCTTAAGGACAACTGCCCAGACTGGCTGAATATTCCTAATGACACAATACACCTTACCCCCATACACTTCTCTTCTTACCCTATTCAAATTAAAGCTATGTCCTGTTCTGCATTTTAAGTGTTGTACTGTAACGGCATATCACGATGAAGTGGACCACCTAACACCTTTTGAATGGAAATAGAACTGCTTATTGGTTTTCGCTACAGTATAGATATTGTTCGCTTATTCAAGAACTGCCTGTAAAGTTTGAATGCAGGGGGTCTACTATTGTGAGGTTCAGCCAATTCAGCTGCATGCACTACTTCCTAGGCATATTCTTTTAAAGTTCTTGTTTTTGCTAAAGAAAATAAGTCTATTCATATGCTGTTATTAATATAGGATATCATCTGATTTGATGTTTGACATTGTAGATCTTACTTTTGAAATTATTATTAAATTACTATTGTTATTATGTAGTTATAAATAAAAAATTAAAAATTAAAAATTTAACATAAAGTTATTTCCATAACACACTCACCTAAAATGTCTGTTGATAAAGTCCATATCACTTGTTGATTATTTGTCTGACTTACATAACTCCTGGGCAGCAATCCAAGTATGATGAAGGCTTACAGTTTAATTTGTTTTATCATCCCAAGTTTTCTTTCAATTGCTGCTAAGAAGTGAAATATTAATCAGTCAGCAAACATAATAAAAATAGACCTGAAAACAACCTTTCAGTAAAGCTGATATAGAAGCACTGAAGCATGAATAACCTTTTGCACATTAACTTAAATAAGCAGTTTAGAGAACGAGTTGCTCAGAAACCCTAGACAATAACACCTTAGATTTAGTTCAAAGAAAAAGAGTTAAGTTGACATTACGATTTATTGTATACTTTCATGATGTAGTACTAGAAGTATTTTTAATTAATTTCTCCTCTTATTTTATTTTATTTTATTTTGTTTTATTTTATATTTTATTTTTTAATATCACTGAGGTATAGGATATATCTTTTGCTCACATTAGGTCTTTTGCATGATATTATTAAATGTAGGACAAGACTAATTCTGAATGTGACTGAAAATATTAGCATGAAAGTCTGCAACATTGTGATCATGTGGCTTTTTTAAACTGCAACAGATTTAGACAAGCAAATGGTAATGGATACCTAAAAATATATATACACAGTATTATCACAAAATCACAAAATAACAGAGTGGCTGAGGTTGGCAGGGATCTCTTGTCTTCTCCAACTCACCCCTGCTCGAGAGAGGCCACCTACAGCAGGCTGCCCAGGACCATGTCCACGGATGGATGAAACAACTCTATGGGCTACCTGTGACAATGTTGATCAATGTCACAGGAAATATATATATATATATATATATATATATATATATATATATTTGTGTGTGTGTGTGTTCAGGTGGAATTTTTATTTATTTATATATGTATTTATTTTGTTTCTCTTGCTTCTTTCATGTTTGAATTAAAGAAAGTTTATCTATTTTTCTCTACCAAAGAGAACTGGAACACAGAATCTACCTTAACTGCAAATAGGGGTACAGGCAATTTTTAATCCTTAGCAATGTCATGCTTTTCAGAAAAAAAAATAAAAAAAAAATAGAGGGCTACTAATCTTTTTTTATAGGACAGGATGTGTAGATATTTTTGCTGTTAGCTAGGCAAATAAAATTTGTGAAGGCTATGGATGACAACAGAAGATATTTTGGAGAGTACTTCAGCAATGCATGAGTTTTAAAAACTGACATGAGAAATATTCCAATGTTAATAGAGTACAGTTCTTATAGAGTTTGCTGCACAAATAATGTTCAAATAATAATTTTCTTTAGATGTTTATATTTCCCTTCTCAAATTCATGTTTATAAGCATTACCCTAATCAGGTGAACATAGTCACATATGTAATTCATTCACTGATTTGATAGAATTAGCATGCTCTATTTTTCACCAATTAAAAATAACATTTACTCTTGGGAAGAAACTTCATGTACTTGGGATTTTTTTTTCCAGTTCACTGTAATATCGGACAGTGGTGTTCCCTTCAGCTGAGGATGTAACCTTGTTTGAGCTTGGAGATGACCAGAACTATGAAGAGAATCTTATCATATGGGACTACCATGGTCCTTTGCCATGGTCTCTGTAACAAAACATTTTAACAAGTACCTGGGATTTCAAACATATCTACTTCACATGTTAATATTATATTAGTATTATGCTACATAAGTAGCATATACAGAGATTTTTACTGAAGTTTTTCTATTCTACTTAGTTATAGTCCTAATATACTTGAAAGTAGAGCTTTTTTTTCCTTTTTTTTTTCTTCCATCAGTGATTCTATATTAAGGGAAAGCTAATGCAAGTCACTGTCACATGGAAATATTTTTTCTTTATCTGTTATTTATAGAGAGAGAAATCCTACATTTTGCTAAATCAATTCTAGGTCTGAAAGAAATAAAGTTCTAAAAGTAATGTTAAATAGTATGCTCCATTATTACATATTTCAATCACAGGTATTAAAGTTTGCTCTGGTTTACCTTGCATTTCAAATGAAGTCTTAAAGATGGTTAGTTATTGTGTCTCATCTGGGATGGGGTAAAATTATCTAGTAAAGATATTTAAATTTGATTTTCTGGATCATGAGTGATTTCCTGACTGAATGAAAATACGGACCTTCATTATCACTTCCTTTGACATTTCTGCTTAGTTATGTACATTTGAATGGCTGATGAAATATGTTTACTGAATCTTGAGTCTTTGTCTGGCAGGGGGCCATTCATCATTCAAAGTAGTCATGAAGCATAAGATGTGCCGTAAGATGTTGCTTAGCAGCATTGGCAGGTCAACATCTCAGACAGCTACAAATACTGTGGTCATTGTGCCTAGTAATCTATTATATCAGGGAACCATGTATCAAGATCATATCATAAACACATCAATTGTCATCTTAATAACAGTTGTTTCATCCCTCCTGTTCTACCACAAAATGTTCTGGGAAAGCAGTTCCAAATCTTATTTTAATAATTTTTAGACCAAACATTTATGGTTTTTTTTTGTTTTGTTTTGTTTTTTTTCACATAGAGTTATACTTTACTGTGGTAAACCTTTGCTCTTTACAGCTATTAGGTATGCATTGCTTATATCTAGAATCTATGTATTGATACATACGTATATATTTATTGTGCATTTATATATAGAACTTATATATGCATTATATATTCTAGTCCTTACAGTATTGATAAGCCTAGTAAAACAAGCTGTCTTTGTTGTCTCTTACAAATATATCTTTCTTTGCTCTGACCACTTCACTGACTCCTTCCAGTTCTGGTTCCATTTTGCATTCACATTTCCTAAAACATGTATGGTATGTCAGATCAAATCTCCTCTGTGACTTTTACAACATACAGATCTTTTCCTACCCTCTATCCAGTTAACTAAGAATTTTCACCTCTCATTTCTTTTGTCTCTTGCAACTGAAGACCAACCTCATTTTAGAGTAAATCATATTCGTCTGTTGTTAAATTACTTGCTGTATCACATTGATGCAATTCATCCTATTTTTCTTAACTTTCAAGACCATTAATTACACATGAATTAATCTCCTCTCCAGTTCTCATCCCTCCTAATTATTTCACACAACTTTAATGCTAAGTATCTCTAAAATGAGAGAAAATTGATTTCCAAAGGAAGAAGTATTGTTTAATATTTCTACTATGCATGTCAACAGCTGACTTGTATATAGACTGAGGAAAGATGGAATGATAAAATAGGTAAAGAAAAGCTATATAAAGCAACGTGTATCAAAATTATTTTGACTGTATATTTGTTTAAATAGATACATAATAACATATATGTAAGATAAAATTCAGCTCATAGTGTAACACCTTCTGATATAACTCAGCATTTGAGTGGTAAAGTATGCTTTACCACTAGAAAAGAAAAGGTAGAAAAATAATGCTATGAATACACATCATTTTTCTCATTTCCTGTTCCTGTTTCCTGTCAGGAATTCTTCTGGATCAATTTATTATTTTTTTAAAGTATTTATAAAGCACAAAAACTGTATTATTAGAATTGAATCAAAGAAACAGCAATGTTTCTTCTTCACAACCAGAGTTCAGTCATATCGAAGTCAGAGCAAGATGGGTGGCAGATGAGAAGCTGAGTGGACCGCTACAGGCCAGAGTCAGTAATTGCCCAATATCATCTTCTGAAGTATTTTTAAATGTAAGAACAAACATTCTAGTCTACACCTGCCTGGGTCTATGGGTGAGGCAACAAAACCTCAAAGTCATTGTTGACTGATGATGGGAACTGTGTTGGCTAATCAAAGGTTGATGATAGGAAATAAACAAGAATAACACTTTTTGCCCCACATCCTCTAGTCCTTGAGATCACAACAGACTGAAAAGGAAATGTCAGTGATCTAAAATATTATTTTAATTCTCTAGTTACTGAAAAGAATGAGTTTTATTTTGTGTTACTCCACCTTATCCCCTTCTAAGTAACTTAGATGTTGACTCATATCTGATTCAGATATAGAGCAATATTCTTAGTGGGTGGTGCACTAGCTTAGGAAATTTTTGCATTGTTATGGCTTGTCAAGCCAGTATTTTCATGAAAATCTCAATCGAGTTCATTAAAAGAAAAAAATACCATTTCATAATTATAGCCTGAGACAGTAAACTCAGCACAGATTTAGGAAAATAGGATACCCTCATTTATAGGAAGTAGCCAGTGTAAAAGTGACCCCTTTGATGACTGAACCTTTTCCAGGTGGCTCTCCTGCTGCCAGCCCTCCTAATCATGAGCTCAAAACTAGGTTTACCCTTTGAGTAACTAGTGTGACTTAGACAATGTGATGTGGCAGAACTTTGGTCAGATAAACAGTGGAATTTGTCTTCTCAGCAGCTGGGCTGTTCTCATAAATAGTTCTAATATATATATATGTATATGTTAACATTTAAATATGTCATTGTAGTTATTGAAATACAATTCAATATTAATACATCCCATAACTTCAAACTTGAGTTCTGGGTTTCCTGCCCAATTCCATTCCCCATGTATGTTCAGTCACCAAAACAGTCTACCAACATTTCAAATGAAAGCTATAGCTCCCATGAGGTATACATGACAATATTCTCTTCCCCACCTTGCAGACTATCTCGATGGAAATCAGGAAGCACTTCACTGTGTGGGTGACGGAGCACTGGAACAGGTTGCCCACAGAGGTTATGGAGTCTTCGTCCTTGAAGCTCTTCAAAAGCGACCTGGACATGGTCCTGGGTAATCTACTCTTGTTTTCCCTGCTTGAGTAGGGTTGGACCAGATGACCTCCAGAGGTCCCTTTCAGCCTTAGCCACTCTGTGAAATAGTATGAAAATATATGTCGACTCTTTGGCACAGCAGAAGGACTGATGAGGTAAGCCCTTAAGCCTCTTTTCATATTGATATTACATATCATGAGGCTCATGAAATAAAATTAAAAATATGGTTCACCAAGACAATTCCTTCAGTCCTTTTTAAGGAAGGAGGTAATATGCCACGTTTACAAGATGAAGTTTTGAGTTTCAGTTTTTATTGAGTGTAATTGTATAACCTGCAAGTAATATAGTTACACTCAATATTTGAAGTCTAAGAATTTAGCATTTTGAACAAGGCAGTGTCTGCACATATTCTGCACTTATTGATACAGCCAAGGGTTACACTTTTTCTGCTTTTTTACCTGAAATTGAATGTGAGATTAGTCATATGGATTGGCAAAATTACATGAAGAATTTTTAAGATGCCATTTTGTGTTCCTCACTAAACTGATTCTGTAGTAGAACTTTTACAAGAAACAAACAAACAAACAAAAAAACAAACAAAAACACATCCACATTGCTAGAAAGAGGACATGAAACTGGACTCTAGAAAATCACAGAAAGGGAGGGGAAAACTGTAGAAGTATGTTGTATCCTACATATCCATTTGTATAAATTGAGAGGAAGGAAGTCTTTAAAGGTGTTTCTATTAAATCTGATTTCACCTATCATCAGAGAGTCTTTTGTTTGTCTGATATACAAATGCTATAAAGACACTTGCATACAGAAGACTGAAAATCCAACAAGCATGTTACTTCAGAAAACAAGCCTGTCTTATTTTCAGGCGATGCAAATGGGATTTTTCTTGTCTTTTTCTCATAGTATATAACCATGTAGGTAATTGTTCCCAGTATATTACTTATCTCCACTAATCAGTCTTGATCTTATATATCAATGATCCAAATGAAAAATTAATGGGTATATATAAATATATATGCAAAACAAACAAACAAAAAACAAAAAAAGCCACAATTATCTAGAAAACCTACTTTAGTTAAATGGAAGATGAACTGAAATTGAAGAATTTCTCAATTTGTCCAAGAATAAACTTCCAAATACCTTATCAGAAAGATCATATTCTTATGATGATTTGGTATTTATTGGGATATAAAATGTAGAAAAATAAGAACCTTTTATTTAATCCTAAAGCATAATAAATATTTTCCAGAGATGGGATAGAGTTTCTGTAGAAGAGCTTCTGTGCCAAGGATTTCTGTATGCAGTATTGTTTTCACTAACATCATGTATTTTAAAATTGAGAATCTCCTTTTAAAGAAACATTGCAGATAATAAAGGCATTTTGTAAACAAGGGAAAAAAATCATAGGCAGGTATGATGCTTTGATGTGGTGATTAAGCTCCTATTTAGAATGTGCATTATTTGCAGTCTCCATGGGGACCCAGGTAGTTGCATATTATGTGCAGTGCCTAACCACAGAATTAACCTAATTCTAGTGTATTTTGTGCACTTTGGAAGTTATTAAAAATGTTTCTGTGGTAATAGCTGTTGAACTCCAAAATAGTCAAGACAGTTATAGACTGAATTTGTTCTAATGATCAGAGCTAGGAACAATCATTCCCTATTTATTTGTGCACTGTGACAGAGCTGCAGTTGCCAGAAAGTCAGCCAGCCTTATAATCTTTAACAGTACCCCTGAGAAGAATGGAAAGTACAACTTTGCAGGTGTGGGAATGAAAAGCAGAAAAGCCAAGTCTCACAGAAAATGTAATGGAACAGGGTATTAAACACATGCCTTCTGAGCACCCAGAGTGCTACACTATCCTTTCATTTAAAGTCTGTGTGTGTCAATCTAGTTTTTTCAGTTTCAGAACAGGTTGAAATATTTTAGAATTTGTTGCTCTTGGGGTATCTTAAAAAAAAAAGAAATAGGGAAATATAAATAAAACACCTAGGTCTGTTAGTGTTCTCTCAGGAAGCGCATGAACATAGTCTGGAGTCCAGCAAGGAACAGCGCTTCCCAAAAAGAATAATGCATTCTGTTTTGAAGTGTTTAGCCATTTCAGTATAAGCTCAGCCATTGCGCTTGGCCTCAGGGCTTCAGAATAGACCCTGGACTGTTTTATTCATTGAAGCTTAACTTCTGACACTTAAACACTTAAATGTAACCTGTTTGGTGCTTCTGCCTTACGTACATAAAGATGTACAAATCATCAGTTTCAGTGAATTAAAGAAGATACATGAAGGCTGTGATTTAACAGGGGAAAAAAAAAAAAAAGAGAAAAAAAAGAGAAAAAAAAAAGGGAGAGAGACACAGAGAGAAAAAAAAAAAACATAGAAGGTTGGAAAAGAGAAAAAGGGAGAATGTTGCATGGAAACCTTGTTCCCCTCCAGAAGTGATGATGGGACAGTGACTCACACAGGTCTTCGGGCTATTCTTTCTGAATCACAGAATCATATAACATCCCAAGTTGGAAGAGTCACACAAAGATCATTGAGTACAAATCCTGGCTCCACAGAGGGCTACCTAAAAATTAAACCATAGGTCTGAGAGTGTTGTCTAAACTCTTCGTGAACTCCAGGAGGCTGGTGTGTGACCACATCCCTGGTGGGCCTGTTCCAATGCCCAAGCACCCTCTCAGTGAAGAACCTTTTCCTAATAGCCAGTCTGATGAATGTGCTACAGCAACAGTGTTTGTGCTCCATTAAGATTTTAAATAGTCATGTTGGGCATATTTGGTTCAGAAGCTGTAAAGGAAAGGCTTTAGAGGATCCTTCTAGTCATATGACATTCAGCAAAGATCTAAAATCAGACCCTATTAACATGCTTTTAAATTTGGAGATGAAAAACATCAACAATTTTTGTTACATTGTATAACAGTGTATATGGAAAATCTTAAGTCATAATGTATTTCGTTAATCTTGTGTAATGGATAATATACTCAAATAAGATACTGAAAAAGGAAGAAAAGAAGGAAAAAGAAAGACAATAAAGGAGGCAAGTAAGGAAGGCCATTCTTCAACTTCTGTGCAAAGGGAGAAGAAAACTTGAAAGATGGAAGGGACAAAATATTCATAGTAGCATCATATGCCTTATACTATAGGCATAATATTGAGTGGAATTAATGAGATGGCCATAACCACAACCACCTTAGCACTTTTTAGGTCCTTTCCTTGTTACCACTGTCCCTGCTTACCATTTCAAGTATTAACAGTATGATGATTTATAAGTCCTTGATTGAGGAATCAAAGCACGTAAATTTCTCTATTTCCTCATGCATAACAGCACAGTAAATTTGCATCTTAGTGGTCCATTTTTATTTTTAGAAAATCATGGTAAAACTAGAGTAAGTTCTAATAAGCATTTGTGGAATTATTTCACTTGTATGGTTTGTATCTGGTGATGTTCATAACTGCTAGAATTTATGGTCCTCCACTGTTAAATATTGTGCTTAGCCAGATAAGTAAAATAATAGCTTGCCTTAGCTGACTATTTTAGAAATAAATTGAAGTGTGTGTGTGTGTCTTTCCTTGTTTGCTTGCTTCTTTGTTTTATTTGGATACTGGATCTCTCACGATTTTTAGTGTTATGTTTCAATCAAAGTGTCATTTTGTTCAAATAGCATTTTCCCTTGACTTCTACTCTTATATACATAAAAAAAAAAACATAATAAATATATGTAATATAAAAATATAAGTACAAAAAAAAGCATTCTTAAAAACAGATGTGTTTAAATTTTGTATTGATATGCTGTTTCAAATAATTTAGATATCTCATTTTTTGCATTATTTTCTATGAAATAGTTTTTTTCCAGAGAGATTAAATTTGCCACAATGTTCAGCATAGTCTAACCAGGAAAGAAACTGTGAATCAAGAGATGTGATTTTATCAAAGCGCATAGAATTAGTGTGTCCCTGACACCTGGATGCCTTTAAAATTTTGCTCTTATATTAATGATTTCAGCAGGAATGTTTCTATTTGTTTTATTTCTCCTTATGTATTTCTATGAATATCATAAAATAATAGAATCATAGCATATCCCGAGTTGGAAGGGACCCCTAAGGATCAAGTCAAACTCCTGGCTCCGCACAGAGCCACCCAAAAGAATGCTTACAAAGTATGCGGGATTATCTGTGATGTTACATTATCTGGAGTACTATGTGAAGAAGTGCTCAATCCATCTCAGGAAAAGGTTATTCTGAAATACTGAAAGAAGCTCAAGAAAAGATCTTGAGAGCAATTATGAGAGTAGAAAATGCATCAATGAAGAGATGTGAAAAAATACAATTCTTAGCAAATACCCAAAGAAGTGTAAAAAGAACTACAGAATGTAATGAAAAAAAAATACTCTGTAAAACAGGGTGGTATCCCTGCCCATGCTGGGGAGGTTGGAACTAGATGATCTTTAAGGTCCCTTCCAACCCAAGCCACTCTATGATTCTATTCTATGATATATGTCTTCGCAAACTCTTGAAGTCTGAATCAGATATACTTCATCACTAGCTTGTCCATTTATCATTTAAATTCTGAGCTATTTTAATTATTCCCTGTAATTCTTATCCTATTTCCTGATTAAATAAATAAAGTATCTTTAGCAATTGAGAATGTACATGCTGTATATTTCTTAGAGAGAATGAGTAATTGAATACAAGATACATATAAAATCATAAGAAAGAAATAGTTTAATCTTTACTTTCTCTGCTAGGTAAGCAAGAGATGGTACTTAATACTTCTTTCGGCACAGCTGAAATATTTTTGTATGGATGTGCTGTTCTCACTGAGAAGGGTGTGGTCTGACATTTTCTGGCTTAACTACCTCTGCGCCAGGTCTCTGGCAACAGACTTTGGGAACCCTGCTCCTCCTTGTGTCTTGTCACACATGCAATATACAGAGTTCATTGCAGTAACTTCTCTGTAATTATCTGCCATCACTTCAGCCTATGCTAATAAATGAGTTGCACAGCCCTAAACCTGAGGACAAGATCAATCTGTGGCTCATTTAAGTGTCTATCTAACAATATGGTAAGTTCTCTGGACTCATTCCAGCAGAACAAGTAGTTTTGGACTCAAACACTGTAACTGTCCAGTTGAATCCAATGAAACATCCCTCTCATCCTTGAGGCTAACCTGTGGTTGTAATTTCTGGGCCTAATTATTTTGTTGGATCAGTGACAGCAAGCTCAGCGTTCCATAAGATCAAGATTTGGTCCAGAAAAATTTAGAACTCAATCCTGTATTTTGTTTTCTTTTCAAGTTTTCCAGTACAATTTCAGGAATTAGTGCAACTTTTAAGGGAACAAAAAGAATTTTTCAAATAAAAGCACTTTCACTGTTGCATTTTCTGTTGAAATTTTATTTTAAAAATACTATTTGAAATAAACATAATTGGAAATTTTTTTTTAGGCTGAAGTTAAGAATAATATATTTTGTGTGCTTTATGTGCTTCATTTGCACTCTGATTTATAAAGATTTATAAAAATATGTACATCAACATACATATTTTGTTTCTGAACTTCAAAATAATGCTCACATACTTTGTGCTTTCTTACAATAGCTCTCAATTGCTTTCATAATTTTCATTCTTTACAGTTTCCCATACAAATAATGTTTTCACACAGGATCTACACTGCTAAAGCTGTGCCTATTTTTTAACCATGCATGTTAAAATGAGAATTCTTTATTTCTTATTTTGAGCGTGGTTGAGCAAGATTGAGTAGTCAATGGAAATAAAAATACTGAAAAATGATTCAAGGAGAAATTAACAAGTTATTGCTACGTCAAGTTATTAACAAAAGAAAGTGGAAACAAAAATCCTTATGCTATCCTTTAGAAGAAACTGTTTGAAAAACTTATTTCTTTTACCTGTAATAGATTTTTAATATTTTTTTAATGAAACGTTAATTTTTATAAAATTGAGAACTTTTGAGAAGTTTCTCTAATAGTCAGTCTTTCTGAAGTTGTAAAGACTTACTTTCCTGCAAATATCTTGGTTTACGTGTCTTACTATGTAGTAAATATGATTAAACCTTTCTAATTATGTGGGCAACACTGACAATAAACTTCAATTATTTTTCTCAGTAGGATTAATGAAATTATTTTGTTGTTTAAAAAGTAAGAAAGTGTATAGGTACTAGACTTATTTTAATAGGCCTGCTTTTATAATTAAATCTCCTAATGAAGGTTGTTTATTTTGTCTTCCAATTCTGAGTTTTCAGTTTCCCATTTATGGCTCCCTTTTTGTGATTATGCTTATAAATATCTTTATCATAATTGCAAAAATTGCAGCTCTATAGAACTATAAAACCTTTTTCCATATTTTTTCTCTGAAATCGAAATGCATTAGAAAAAAAAAAAAAGTGAAGTTTAAACTAGAAAATGCTTAAAAAATATCTTCTGGAAAAGTTAAATATTTGCTATTTCCTTTCTTACAGCAAAGTAAGTTGCAGTTTTCATATCTGACTTTTGGAATTTTGCTTTCTTTTATTCCTCTTTTCTTCTTTGCTTTTTCATAAACAGGTCCATATAATAAGTATACTTGTGAATTTATTTTCAGAGAAGACTCATTTTGTCAGTGACACTCTTCCATTTCCTTAGTGCTTGAGTGGTTTCACTAGTAAAATGGAGATGGTGGTCCTGCCTAAAAGGCCTTATGCTTCATATGATGTACGACATACTTCAGTACACCTATTTACTGAACTATGAACTATTCAGTTCATATGACATACTTCAGTATGGATTTTTACCTCAAGAATTAGCTTAACAAAACTGATGTATTTTCAACAACCATTTGTCTGTTGTGTATTTGTGACATCAAGATCTCACTGTTTAAAGGCTCAATTTTTATTTATTTATTTATTTATTTATTTTGTCAATTGTCTGTTGAGATATGGCATGATGGAATCTCAAGTTCAAACTTTGTTTTGAACAGTAGACTGAAATAGAACTGGAGGTGAACTTCTATGTGTTTGGAAGTAGTGAATCCGTTTCCAAGGAAATTATGCTTATGAGTGATAACATAGGGATGTTTGTGCTCTCAGCAGCACTGTGCTAACTCATGGCTATAAATTTTCTTCTGGCAAAATAGTTACTTGTAAAAATGACATGTTCTGAAATTATCTGTTTCAAGGCCAAAGCCTTTTTGTATGTCTGCTCATGGATCTCTCTGGATTAACTAAACCATGTTGCTATTCACTTCCATTAACATGTAGCTTCCATCAGGGCAGCAAAAGAAGGAAGATAGGCCAGGACAAATCTGTCAGCAAGGTGGCTTTTGAAATTTTCAGTCTATGGGATGATGGTGTAGGTAATAAATGTCATCATTAGATTATTACTGTTTACCCTTTCATTACTCATGCTAGCTTCTTGCATTACCTCTGAGCTATCAGATCGTAAACATGATACTAATTATCTTAATTACCTGTGTATGAGCTAAAAATGTATTAATCAGCAGAGGAAAACTGGTATTAACTAAAAGTCTTGACAAAGTCTGCTCTGAAGAATATTCCTCTGAGTAGCTCAGTCTCAACTAATTTCAAAACTAAGACTGGAGTACATTTTACAGGAAAATCTCTAATTTTGAGATTATTGTTTTCAGGTTATATTTCTGAAATATTATATTTCAGTTTTTACTTTGTGCTTCATGCAAAAATTAAAACAATATTTTAAAAACTTTTGTTAAGAATTCTCTTTGATAAACAAATCCTGGCTTTTTAGTCTGGATAGGTAGCAGGACTGCTGTAGGAGAATTCAGGTGTGTTCTCTAACAATATCATAACAAGGAAACAGAAGCACTACCCTGGCTATGAAAAGCCCTAAAGCCAATCTGTTTAGAAAAAATACATAAATAAATAAATATTAATAATAATAAATCTAGGTCTGAGAATTGGGATTAAAGGAACTAAACTCATTTCCAACTAATCTGGCTATTTTTGCTGCAGTGGGTTTGCTTTAGCTACAAGAAAAGAAGACATTCATTTACACAGCTGTGATGCAGTCTTCAGAAAATCAACTGGAACTAAAAAACCACCATGACAATAGTCATTGCTCCTTTTAAAAGGATATTAATAAAAGTAAATAAATAAATGAATAAATATATAAAAGCTATAAAGTAATTAAATCACATATGCTTTAATATACTATTTTGACAGTGAGATCATTCTAAATAAACAGCGGAGCATGGACTAAGTTATCTAGGACATATGATGAAACGTCCCGTTGATGATATCTACTAGAAATGCTTTATCTTGATTTTTTTTCCTTCTAACTAGGTATAGTGGGACTACCGGACAATCAGAGGATATTTTTAACTTCAGGTATCACTGATGATGGAGTTGATGAGGAAAAAGTAAAAGTAAATATGGACTCCTTCTTAAATCCAGTTGTAGTTTCCTTTTTCCTTTTTTTTTCTTTTTTTCTTTTTCCTTTTTTCCTTTTTTTTCCTTTTTTCCTTTTTTTCCTTTTTTTTCTTTTTTTCCTTTTTTTTCCTTTCTTCCTTTTTTCCTTTTTTCCTCTTTTTCTTTTTCCTTTTTTCCTTTTTCCTTCCCTTCCCTCCCCTTCCCTCCCCTTCCCTCCCCTTCCCTCCCCTTCCCTCCCCTTCCCTCCCCTTCCCTCCCCTCCCCTCCCCTCCCCTCCCCTTCCCTTCCCTTCCCTTCCCTTCCCTTCCCTTCCCTTCCCTTCCTTCCCTTCCCTTCCCTTCCCTTCCCTTCCTTCCCTTCCCTTCCCTTCCCTTCCCTTCCCTTCCCTTCCCTTCCCTTCCCTTCCCTTCCCTTCCCTTCCCTTCCCTTCCCTTCCCTTCCCTTCCCTTCCCTTCCCTTCCCTTCCCTTCCCTTCCCTTCCCTTCCCTCTCCCTCTCCCTCTCCCTCTCCCTCTCCCTCTCCCTCTCCCTCTCCCTCTCCCTCTCCCTCTCCCTCTCCCTTCCCTTCCCTTCCCTTCCCTTCCCTTCCCTTCCCTTCCCTTCCCTTCCCTTCCCTTCCCTTCCCTTCCCTTCCCTTCCCTTCCCTTCCCTTCCCTTCCCTTCCCTTCTCTCTCCCTCTCCTTCTCTCTCCCTCTCCCTCTCCCTCTCCCTCTCCCTCTCCCTCTCCCTCTCCCTCTCCCTCTCCCTTCCCTTCCCTTCCCTTCCCTTCCCTTCCCTTCCCTTCCCTTCCCTTCCCTTCCCTTCCCTTCCCTTCCCTTCCCTTCCCTTCCCTTCCCTTCCCTTCCCTTCCCTTCCCTTCCCTTCCCTTCCCTTCCCTTCCCTTTCTTTCAATCTTAGTGTAGAATCTGGGCAGAGGCATATATACTGCAGCCTGAGAAGGGAACCTTATTTGATAAGGCTCAACATAAAATTTAAGTATTCCAAACTCACTATGTGGAGAACTTTTTGGAAATAATCTTACAGATATATCTTAATAACAGGAAAATAATTTTCATAGCAGCAGATTATGTACTTTTCTGGGTAGATATTGCTGCCTAAAGCATGGAAACAAACTTACTTCAGTATATGTTTCCCTAATGTCTGTTGTTTTGAAACATATCTTCTATATATATTTACAATAATGGGAGATTTGGGTTTTTTTTCCCTTCTTTCTCTATTGTACACAATTGTTTGACTACACTATGCCTCATTTTTGTCCCGATCGGTTATAACTTTCCCAAAGAGTTCTTGAATTAATTGGGAGATAGGACAAGTCAGTGAATTCACAGGGTAAATAAATTTAACAGCATGATTTTAAGTCAATGTATTCAAGTTGACCTCAGTGTCAGACAACAATCCCAAACATTTATTGTACTAAGAAAATGTAGCATATAAGGAAAACATTCTTATTTTAATGTCTGTGTGAAAGATAAAAACATTTTTCATGTGCATTCTCAGCTTAAATATTTTCAACATTATTGTAACTTAAGCTCAGATTCTGCAATTTATTCTGTGTTGTATACTTTTCTATTTAAAAGACCTTAAGTAAGCTCAATATTTTCACTGTCTATCAAAGAAATCAAAATAAAGTTATCGGCAATAATGAAGTCTTTCTTAATTTTCTTGAAATGATTCCACACTGCTGATTTCATCTTAGCTCATGGTTTTTACAGGCACTATAGAGCTGACTCCAGAAATCATTTTATGTGGGAAATGGTTGTAGAAGTTGGAATGTATATATTTGTAACTGTCTTAACTCACACCCATAGTTTGAAGGACCTTACTGTAATAACCCCCTCTCTCCCTCACATGACTACACCCCACCTGCCCCGCGAAGACTTGGAAGATGAAAGACTATGAGACTACAATTATTTTCTTCCAAAAAGCTATTAGTTCAGATTATATCTGGCAACTGTATATTTCAGGCTGGTTTTACTTTACTAAAATTTATAATGTCTTTGGTAGTCTGACCTGGTCTTAGTGAAACATTGCGTGATTCCTTCATTAGTTCCAGAATGTGGTTATTATTTAACATTAATCTGCTTGAGATTAATTTTTATCTGATCATCTAAACCATTTATTAATGACCTCTCTTCTAACTAATCTTAACAGGCTTTTCTGCTGCCATGATGACAGTGAAGACACCTACTCTAATTTTAGTCTAAAGGCCCAAATATTTATTTACTACTACTAATGCTTTCTCTCCCCTTCCTATCCAAAAAGTCATTTCAGAGTATTTCCAGGTCAACTGTATGTTATGTTAACAACATTTTTTTACACTTTTTTTTTTTTTTCTGTGATGTCAACATACTGGTGAACATAAGAAAAATAGCTATTATTAGATACAAGGGACCACTCAACATAAGATTAGATGGGAAAAATAAATCGAAAGAGAAGATGAGGTTTTATAAACAGAGGGGAAAAAAAAAGGAAAAAAAATGAAAAAAAAAACCTTATTAGTGTTTGAAATGTACTGTTCAAAACATCTTATCTAAATGAAAATACCATCATGGTTAATCTGCCAGAAGGTTTTAGCTTGAGTAAGTATATTTCACATAGCCTATAGCCTACTACTGCAAGGTTCTGTGGTTCAAGCTTTAATATGTGATTCATTGTTTTATCCAAATGTTGAAAACAACTTAAAGGTGGCTAATATTTAACAACTTGAATGCTTGGTGTCTTTGTTTTCAGCGTTCCTGTGGTCAAGAAGCTCTGTCTTCCCCTGTGTCTAGAGAACCTGAATGTGGACAAGTCTGTGGGACGTGATGAGATGCATTTGCAGGTCCTAAGGGAACTGCTGGATGAAGTTCATAGAATCATAGAATCATTGAGGTTGGAAAAGATCTCAAAGATCATCTGGTCCAACCATCACTCTACTACCAATGTCACCCACTGAACCATGTTCCTAAGCACCACGTCCACCTTTCCTTAAACACTCCCCGGGACAGTGACTCCGCCACTTCCCTGGGCACCCCATTCCAATGCCTGACTACTCTTTCTAAGAAGAAATCTCTCCTAATTTCCAACCTAAACCTCCCCTGGCACAACTTGAGGCCATTCCCTCTCATCCTATCACTACTTATCTGTGAGAAGAGGCCGACCCCCAGCTCCCCACAACTTCCTTTCAGGTAGTTGGAGAGAGCAATAAGGTCTCCCCTGAGTCTCCTCCAGACTAAACAACCCCAGTTCCCTCAGCCACTCGTCATAGCACTTGTGTTCCAGGCCCTTCACCAGTTTCGTAGCCCTTCTCTGGACACAATCCAGGGCCTCAATGTCCTTCTTATAATGAGGGGCCCAAAACTGAACACAGTACTTGAGGTGTGGCCTCACCAGAGCAGAATACAAGCGGACAATCACCTCCCTGGTCCTGCTGGCTATGCTATTCCTGATACAAGCCAGGATGCGGTTGGCCTTCTTGGCCACCTGGGCATACTGCTCATTCATATTCAGGGGAGCATAAATCAGCACTCCCAGATCTTTTTCCTCTGCACAGCTTTTGAGCCACTCTCCCCCAAGCCTGAAGCACTGCATGGGGTTCTCGTGGCTGAAGTGCAGGACCCTCCACTTAGCCATGTTGAACCTCATCCTATTGGCCTCTGCCCATCCACCCATCCTGTCCAGATCCCTCTGCAGGGCCTTCCTACCTTCCAGCAGATCGACACCTCCCCCCAGCTTGGTGTCTTCTGCAAACTTACTGAGGGTGCACTCCATTCCCTCATCAAAATCATCAACAAAGATATTGAAGAGGATGGGCCCCAACACTGACCCCTGGGGAACACCACTTGTGACTGGTCATCACCTGGATTTCACTATGTTCACCACTACTCTCTGGGCTCAGCCATCCAGCCAGTTTTTAACCCAGCAAAGCGTGGGCTGCCAGCTTCTCCATGCCAGTTTCTCCACTGTGGGAGACTCTGTCAAAGACCACGCTGAAGTCTAGGTAGACTACGTCAACAGCCTTTCCCTCATCCACCAGGTGGGTCACCCAGACATAGAAGGAGATGAGGTTGGTCAGGCACGACTTGCCTTTCATGAACCCATGCTGGCTGGGCCTGATCCTCCGTTTGTCCTGCATATGCTGCGTGATTGCATTCAAAATGACCTGTTCCATCACCTTTCCTGGCACCGAGGTCAAGCTGACAGGTCTGTAGGTCTTCCCTTACGACCCTTCTTATAGATGGGTGTCACATTAGCAAGTCTCCAGTCATCCGGGACCTCTATGGGTGACCATGACCGCTGATAGATGATGTAAAGTGGCTCAGCAATCACATCTGCCAACTCCCTCAGCACCCTCGGGTGGATCCCATCTGGCCCCATGGACTTGTGACAGTCCAGGTGGAGCAGCTGGCCTCTAACTGTTTCCACCTGAACTGTGGGGTATTTTTTCTGCTCCTCGCCCCAGACTTTCAGGTCAGGAGGCTGAATACCCCAAGGATAAGTGGTCTGACTATTGAAGACAGATGCAAAGAAGGCATTAAGAACCTCAGCCTTTTCCTTATCCTCAGTAGTCATGTTTCCCTCTGCATCCAGTAAAGAATGGAGATTCTCCTTGGCCCTCCTCTTACCATTAATATATTTCTAAAAACATTTTTGTTATCCTTAACCATAGTGGCCAGGTTGAGCTCGCACTGGACTTTGGCCTTCTTTATTTTTTCTCTGCATATGCTGGTAACTTCCTTGTACTCTCCCCAAGTTGCCTGCCCCTTCTTCCACCGGACATAAACTGTCTTTTTCTCCTGCACACTTAGCAAAAATTCCCACCACGCTGGTCTTCCCTGCCGGCTCATCCTATGGCACACGGGAACAGCCTGCTCCTGTGCTTTTAAGACTTCCTTCTTGAGGAGCATCCAGCCTTCCTAGACCCCTCTGCCCTTCAGGACTGACCCCCAAGGGACCCTCCCTGTCAGTGCCCTGAACAATTCAAAGTCAGCCCTCTGAAAGTCCAAGGATGCAGTTTTACACTCTGCCCAAGAC